>NC_086447.1:372706879-373018962 GCF_028390025.1 Pseudophryne corroboree | reverse complement strand
CTCTGTCACTTCATAAGTACCACTGTGACATCACAATGCATTCAATTGCAGGTAGCTAGACAATACCTCTTCGACATCCCAATGCATTCAACTGCAGGCAGATAGACAATACCACTGTGAAATCACAATGCATTCAGCTGCAGGCAGCTAAACAGTACCATCGTGCCATAACAATTAATTCAGCAGCAGGCTAGACAGTACCTCTGTGACATCACAATGCATTCAGCTACAGGCAGATAAACAGTACCTCTGTGACTTGACAATGCATAAAACTGCAGGCACCTAGACAGTACCTCTGTGACATCACAATGCATTCAGCTGCAAGCAGCTAGAAAGTACAACTGTAACATCCTAATGTATTCAGCTGCAAGCAGCTAGACAGTACCATTGCAACATCACAATGCATTCAGCTGCAAGCAGCTATATAGTACCACTGCGGCATCACAATACATTCAGCTGCAGGCAGCTAGATAGTACCATTGTGACATCACAATGCATTCAGCTCCGGGCAGCTATATAGTATCTCTATGAAATCAAATTGCATTCAGCTGCAGGCAGCTAAACTGCACCTCTGGAACATCATAATGCATTCATCTGCAGACAGTACCACTGTGACATCACAATGCATTCAGCTGCATGCAGCGAGACAGTACCTTTGTGAAATCAGAATGTATTCAGCTGCAGACAGCTAGACAGTACTACTATGACATCACAATGCATTCAGCTGCAGGCAGCTAGAAAGTACCTCTGTAACATCACATTGCATTCAACTGCAAGCAGCTAGACAGTACAGTACCTCTGTGACATCACAATGCATTCAGCTACAGACAGATAAGCAGTACCTCTGTGATTTCACAATGCATAAAACTGCAGGCATCTAGACAGCACCTCTGTGACATCACAATGCATTCAGCTGCAGGAAGCTAGACAGTATCTCTGTGACATCACAATGCATTCGGCTGCAAGCAGCTATACAGTACCACTGCAACATCACAATACATTCAGCTGCAGGCAGCTAGATAGTACCATTGTGACATCACAATGCATTATGCACCTCTGTGACATAACAATGCATAAAACTGCAGGCACCTAGACAGTACTACTATGACATCACTGTGCATTCAGCTGCAGGCAGCTAGAAAGTACCTCTGTGACATCACAGTGCATTCAGCTGCAAGCAGCAAGACAGTACCTCTTCGACATCACAATGCATTCAGCTTCAGGCAGGTAGACAGTACCACTGTGAAATCACAATGCATTCAGCTGCAGGCAGCTAAACAGTACCATTGTGACATTAAAATTAATTGAGCTGCAGGCAGCTAGACAGCACCTTTGGAACATCATAATGCATTCATCTTCAGACAGACAGTACCATTGTGACATCACAATGCATTCAGCTGCAGGCAGCAAGACAGTACCTTTGTGAAATCAGAATGTATTCAGCTGCAGACAGCTAGACAGTACTACTATGACATCACTGTGCATTCAGCTGCAGGCAGCTAGAAAGTACCTCTGTGACATCACAGTGCATTCAGCTGCAAGCAGCTAGACAGTACCTCTTCGACATCACAATGCATTCAGCTTCAGGCAGGTAGACAGTACCACTGTGAAATCACAATGCATTCAGCTGCAGGAAGCTAAACAGTACCAATGTGACATTAAAATTAATTGAGCTGCAGGCAGCTAGACAGTATCACTGTGACATCGTAATGCATTCAGCTGCAGGCAGCTGAATAGAACCTCTGTGACTTCAAAAGTACCACTGTGACATCACAATGCATTCACCTGCAGGCAGCTACACAGTAACTCTTTGACATACCAATGCATTCAGCTCATACTTGCCTGCCCTCCCGGAATGGCCGGGAGGCTCCCGAAATTCGGGTGACCCTCCCGGCCCCCCGGAAGCGCAGGCAAGTCTCCCGATTACAGGGGTCCCCCCATGCCCGGCTGCCCACGTAGTGAGTGAAGTGGGCGGTCAGGGCAGGCGATGACGCGATTCTTGTTGAATCGCGTCATGCAAGCCACGCCCACCACTGCATGACGCGATCCAGCAGCCATGCCCCCATCCCTCCTCTGGCCCGCCCCCATGCCGCCTCCGGCCCTCCCCCCTCCTTACATCAGCTCACTGCCCGGCGTGCCCGCCCCCCTGCTGAGCCGACTGGCTGCTCTCTCCCGGAGAGAGCAGACCAAAAGTCGGCAACTATGATTCAGCTGCAGGCAGCTAGACAGTACCACTGTGACATCACAATGCATTCAACTGCAGGCCGGTAGAAAGTACCTCTATTGCATCACATTGTATTCTGCTGCAGGCAGCTAGACAGTATCTCTATGACATCAAATTGCATTCAGCTGCAGGCAGCTAGACAGCACCTCTGGAACATCATAATGCATTCATCTGCAGATAGACAGTACCATTGTGAAATCACAATGCATTCGTACCTCTGTGACATCAGAATACATCCAGCGGCAGACTAACTATGACATCACAATGGACTAAGCTGCAGACAGACAGTACCTCTGTGACATCACAATGCATTCAGCTACAGGCATATAAACAGTACCTCTGTGACTTGACAATGCATAAAACTGCAGGCACCTAGACAGTACCTCTGTGACATCACAATGCATTCAGCTGCAAGCAGCTAGAAAGTACAACTGTAACATCCTAATGTATTCAGCTGCAAGCAGCTAGACAGTACCATTGCAACATCACAATGCATTCAGCTGCAAGCAGCTATATAGTACCACTGCGGCATCACAATACATTCAGCTGCAGGCAGCTAGATAGTACCATTGTGACATCACAATGCATTCAGCTCCAGGCAGCTAGATAGTATCTCTATGAAATCAAATTGCATTCAGCTGCAGGCAGCTAGACAGCACCTCTGGAACATCATAATGCATTCATCTGCAGACAGTACCATTGTGACATCACAATGCATTCAGCTGCATGCAGCGAGACAGTACCTTTGTGAAATCAGAATGTATTCAGCTGCAGACAGCTAGACAGTACTACTATGACATCACAATGCATTCAGCTGGAGGCAGCTAAAATGTACCTCTGTAACATCACATTGCATTCAACTGCAGGCAGCTAGACAGTACAGTACCTCTGTGACATCACAATGCATTCAGCTACAGACAGATAAACAGTACCTCTGTGATTTGACAATGCATAAAACTGCAGGCATCTAGACAGCACCTCTGTGACATCACAATGCATTCAGCTGCAAGAAGCTAGACAGTATCTCTGTGACATCACAATGCATTCGGCTGCAAGCAGCTATACAGTACCACTGCAACATCACAATACATTCAGCTGCAGGCAGCTAGATAGTACCATTGTGACATCACAATGCATTAAACTGTAGCCAGCTAGACAGCACCTCTGTGACATCACAATGCATAAAACTGCAGGCACCTAGACAGTACTACTATGACATCACTGTGCATTCAGCAGCAGGCAGCTAGAAAGTACCTCTGTGACATCACAGTGCATTCAGCTGCAAGCAGCTAGACAGTACCTCTTCGACATCACAATGCATTCAGCTTCAGGCAGGTAGACAGTACCACTGTAAAATCACAATGCATTCAGCTGCAGGCAGCTAAACAGTACCATTGTGACATTAAAATTAATTGAGCTGCAGGCAGCTAGACAGTATCACTGTGACATTGTAATGTATTTAGCTGCAGGGAGCTGGATAGAACCTCTGTGACTTCAAAAGTACCACTGTGACATCACAATGCATTCACCTGCAGGCAGCTACACAGTAACTCTTTGACATACCAATGCATTCAGCTCATACTTGCCTGCCCTCCCGGAATGGCCGGGAGGCTCCCGAAAATCGGGTGACCCTCCTGGCCCCCCCGAAGAGCAGGCAAGTCTCCAGATTACAGGGGTTCCCCCCTGCCCGGCTGCCCACTTAGCGAGTGAAGTGGGCGGTCCGGGCAGGCGATGATGCGATTCTTGTTGAATCGCGTCATGCAAGCCACGCCCCCCACTGTATAATGCCGGTAATTGCGGCATTGCACAGTGGGGGGCGTGGCTTGCATGACGCGATCCAGCAGCCAAGCCCCTGTCTCTCCTCTGCCCCCCCCCCCCCCCCCGTGCCACCTCCGGCCCTCCCCCCTCCTTACATCAGCTCGCTGCCCGGCGTGCCCGCCCCCCTGCTGAGCCGACTGGCTGCTCTCTCCCGGAGAGAGCAGCCCAAAAGTCGGCAACTATGATTCAGCTGCAGGCAGCTAGACAGTACCACTGTGACATCACAATGCATTCAACTGCAGGCCGGTAGAAAGTACCTCTATTGCATCACATTGTATTCTGCTGCAGGCAGCTAGACAGTATCTCTATGACATCAAATTGCATTCAGCTGCAGGCAGCTAGACAGCACCTCTGGAACATCATAATGCATTCATCTGCAGATAGACAGTACTATTGTGAAATCACAATGCATTCGTACCTCTGTGACATCAGAATACATCCAGCGGCAGACTATGACATCACAATGGACTAAGCTGCAGACAGACTGTATCTCTGTTACATCACAATTTATTCAGCTGCAGGTAGCTAGACAGTACCACTGTAACATCACAATGCATTCAGCTGCAGACAGCAAGACAGTACCTCTTCGACATCACAATGCATTCAGCTGCAGGCAGCTGGATAGAACTTCTGTGACTTCAAAAGTACCACTGTGACATCACAATGCATTCAACTGCAGACAGCTACACAGTAACTCTTTGACATACCAATGTAGGCAGCTAGACAGTACCACTGTGACATCACAAATAGTGATGAGCGAGGTTCGGTTTTACTCGGTTTTACTCGGTTTTACTCGGTTCTCAAAACGGCATCTTATTGGCTATCCAAAACACGTGACATCCGTGAGCCAATAAGATGCCGTTTTGAGAACCGAGTAAAACCGAGTAAAACCGAGTAAAACCGAATCCGCTCTGTAACATCACAATGCATTCAGCTGCAGGCAGCTGGACAGAACCTCTGTCACTTCATAAGTACCACTGTGACATCACAATGCATTCAATTGCAGGTAGCTAGACAATACCTCTTCGACATCCCAATGCATTCAGCTGCAGGCAGATAGACAATACCACTGTGAAATCACAATGCATTCAGCTGCAGGCAGCTAAACAGTACCATCGTGCCATAACAATTCATTCAGCAGCAGGCAGCTAGACAGTACCTCTGTGACATCACAATGCATTCAGCTACAGGCAGATAAACAGTACCTCTGTGACTTGACAATGCATAAAACTGCAGGCACCTAGACAGTACCTCTGTGACATCACAATGCATTCAGCTGCAAGCAGCTAGAAAGTACAACTGTAACATCCTAATGTATTCAGCTGCAAGCAGCTAGACAGTACCATTGCAACATCACAATGCATTCAGCTGCAAGCAGCTATATAGTACCACTGCGGCATCACAATACATTCAGCTGCAGGCAGCTAGATAGTACCATTGTGACATCACAATGCATTCAGCTCCAGGCAGCTAGATAGTATCTCTATGAAATCAAATTGCATTCAGCTGCAAGCAGCTAAACAGCACCTCTGGAACATCATAATGCATTCATCTGCAGACAGTACCATTGTGACATCACAATGCATTCAGCTGCATGCAGCGAGACAGTACCTTTGTGAAATCAGAATGTATTCAGCTGCAGACAGCTAGACAGTACTACTATGACATCACAATGCATTCAGCTGCAGGCAGCTAGAAAGTACCTCTGTAACATCACATTGCATTCAACTGCAGGCAGCTAGACAGTACAGTACCTCTGTGACATCACAATGCATTCAGCTACAGACAGATAAACAGTACCTCTGTGATTTGACAATGCATAAAACTGCAGGCATCTAGACAGCACCTCTGTGACATCACAATGCATTCAGCTGCAGGAAGCTAGACAGTATCTCTGTGACATCACAATGCATTCGGCTGCAAGCAGCTATACAGTACCACTGCAACATCACAATACATTCAGCTGCAGGCAGCTAGATAGTACCATTGTGACATCACAATGCATTAAACTGCAGCCAGCTAGACAGCACCTCTGTGACATCACAATGCATAAAACTGCAGGCACCTAGACAGTACCTCTGTGACATCACAATGCATTCAGCTGCAAGCAGCTAGAAAGTACAACTGTACCATCCTAATGCATTCAGCTGCAAGCAGCCAGACAGTACCATTGCAATATCACAATACATTCAGCTGAAGGCAGCTAGATAGTACCATTGTGACATCACAATGCATTTAGCTGCAGGCAGCTAGACAGTACAGTACCTCTGTGACATCACAATGCATTAAGCTACAGACAGATAAACAGTACCTCTGTGATTTGACAATGCATAAAACTGCAGGCACCTAGACAGCACCTCTGTGACATCACAATGCATTCAGCTGCAGGAAGCTAGACAGCACCTCTGTGACATCACAATGCATTCAGCTGCAGGAAGCTAGACAGTACCTCTGTGACATCACAATGCATTCAGCTGCAAGCAGCTATACAGTACCACTGCGACATCCTAATGCATTCATCTGCAGACAGACAGTACCATTGTGACATCACAATACATTCAGCTGCAGGCAGATAGATAGTACCATTGTGACATCACAATGCATTCAGCTCCAGGCAGCTATACAGTATCTCTATGACATCATATTGCATTCAACTGCAGGCAGCTAGACAGCACCTCTGGAACATCATAATGCATTCATCTGCAGACAGACAGTACCATTATGACATCACAATTCATTCAGCTGCAGGTAGCGAGACAGTACATTTGTGAAATCAGAATGCATTCAGCTGCAGGTAGCTAGACAGCACTACTATGACATCACAATGCATTCAGCTGCAGGCAGCTAGAAAGTACCTCTGTGACATCACAGTGCATTCAGCTGAAAGCAGCTAGACAGTACCTCTTCGACATCACAATGCATTCAGCTGCAGGCAGGTAGACAGTACCACTGTGAAATCACAATGCATTCAGCTGCAGGCAGCTAAACAGTACTATTGTGATATTACAATTAATTGAGCTACAGGCAGCTAGACAGTATCACTGTGACATCACAATGCATTCAGCTGCAGGCAGCTGGATAGAACCTCTGTGACTTCAAAAGTACCACTGTGACATCACAATGCATTCACCTGCAGGCAGCTATACAGTAACTCTTTGACATACCAATGCATTCAGCTGCAGGCAGCTAGACAGTACCACTGTGACATCACAATGCATTCAGCTGCAGGCCGGTAGAAAGCACCTCTATTGCATCACATTGTATTCAGCTGCAGGCAGCTAGACAGTATCTCTATGACATTAAATTGCACTCAGCTGCAGGCAGCTAGACAGCACCTCTGGAACATCATAATGCATTCATCTGCAGATAGACAGTACCATTGTGAAATCACAATGCATTCGTACCTCTGTGACATCAGAATACATCCAGCGGCAGACTAACTATGACATCACAATGGACTAAGCTGCAGACAGACTGTATCTCTGTTACATCACAATTTATTCAGCTGCAGGTAGCTAGACAGTACCACTGTAACATCACAATGCATTCAGCTGCAGACAGCAAGACAGTACCTCTTCGACATCACAATGCATTCAGCTGCAGGCAGCTGGATAGAACTTCTGTGACTTCAAAAGTACCACTGTGACATCACAATGCATTCAACTGCAGACAGCTACACAGTAACTCTTTGACATACCAATGTAGGCAGCTAGACAGTACCACTGTGACATCACAATGTATTCAGCTGCAGGCAGCTAGAAAGTACCTCTGTAACATCACAATGCATTCAGCTGCAGGCAGCTAGACAGAACCTCTGTCACTTCATAAGTACCACTGTGACATCACAATGCATTCAATTGCAGGTAGCTAGACAATACCTCTTCGACATCCCAATGCATTCAGCTGCAGGCAGATAGACAATACCACTGTGAAATCACAATGCATTCAGCTGCAGGCAGCTAAACAGTACCATCGTGCCATAACAATTCATTCAGCAGCAGGCAGCTAGACAGTACCTCTGTGACATCACAATGCATTCAGCTACAGGCAGATAAACAGTACCTCTGTGACTTGACAATGCATAAAACTGCAGGCACCTAGACAGTACCTCTGTGACATCACAATGCATTCAGCTGCAAGCAGCTAGAAAGTACAACTGTAACATCCTAATGTATTCAGCTGCAAGCAGCTAGACAGTACCATTGCAACATCACAATGCATTCAGCTGCAAGCAGCTATATAGTACCACTGCGGCATCACAATACATTCAGCTGCAGGCAGCTAGATAGTACCATTGTGACATCACAATGCATTCAGCTCCAGGCAGCTAGATAGTATCTCTATGAAATCAAATTGCATTCAGCTGCAGGCAGCTAAACAGCACCTCTGGAACATCATAATGCATTCATCTGCAGACAGTACCATTGTGACATCACAATGCATTCAGCTGCATGCAGCGAGACAGTACCTTTGTGAAATCAGAATGTATTCAGCTGCAGGCAGCTAGACAGTACTACTATGACATCACAATGCATTCAGCTGCAGGCAGCTAGAAAGTACCTCTGTAACATCACATTGCATTCAACTGCAGGCAGCTAGACAGTACAGTACCTCTGTGACATCACAATGCATTCAGCTACAGACAGATAAACAGTACCTCTGTGATTTGACAATGCATAAAACTGCAGGCATCTAGACAGCACCTCTGTGACATCACAATGCATTCAGCTGCAGGAAGCTAGACAGTATCTCTGTGACATCACAATGCATTCGGCTGCAAGCAGCTATACAGTACCACTGCAACATCACAATACATTCAGCTGCAGGCAGCTAGATAGTACCATTGTGACATCACAATGCATTAAACTGTAGCCAGCTAGACAGCACCTCTGTGACATCACAATGCATAAAACTGCAGGCACCTAGACAGTACTACTATGACATCACTGTGCATTCAGCTGCAGGCAGCTAGAAAGTACCTCTGTGACATCACAGTGCATTCAGCTGCAAGCAGCTAGACAGTACCTCTTCGACATCACAATGCATTCAGCTTCAGGCAGGTAGACAGTACCACTGTGAAATCACAATGCATTCAGCTGCAGGCAGCTAAACAGTACCATTGTGACATTAAAATTAATTGAGCTGCAGGCAGCTAGACAATATCACTGTGACATTGTAATGTATTTAGCTGCAGGCAGCTGGATAGAACCTCTGTGACTTCAAAAGTACCACTGTGACATCACAATGCATTCACCTGCAGGCAGCTACACAGTAACTCTTTGACATACCAATGCATTCAGCTCATACTTGCCTGCCCTCCCGGAATGTCCGGGAGGCTCCCGAAAATCGGGTGACCCTCCCGGCCCCCCGGAAGAGCAGGCAAGTCTCCAGATTACAGGGGTCCCCCCCTGCCCGGCTGCCCACTTAGCGAGTGAAGTGGGCGGTCCGAGCAGGCGATGATGCGATTCTTGTTGAATCGCGTCATGCAAGCCACGCCCCCCCCCCACTGTATAATGCCGGTAATTGCGGCATTGCACAGTGGGGGCGTGGCTTGCATGACGCGATCCAGCAGCCACGCCCCTGTCCCTCCTCTGTACCACTGTGACATCACAATGCATTCAACTGCAGACAGCTACACAGTAACTCTTTGACATACCAATGTAGGCAGCTAGACAGTACCACTGTGACATCACAATGCATTCAGCTGCAGGCAGCTAGAAAGTACCTCTGTAACATCACAATGCATTCAGCTGCAGGCAGATAGACAATACCACTGTGAAATCACAATGCATTCAGCTGCAGGCAGCTAAACAGTACCATCGTGCCATAACAATTCATTCAGCAGCAGGCAGCTAGACAGTACCTCTGTGACATCCCAATGCATTCAGCTACAGGCAGATAAACAGTACCTCTGTGACTTGACAATGCGTAAAACTGCAGGCACCTAGACAGTACCTCTGTGACATCACAATGCATTCAGCTGCAAGCAGCTAGAAAGTACAACTGTAACATCCTAATGCATTCAGCTGCAAGCAGCTAGACAGTACCATTGCAACATCACAATGCATTCAGCTGCAAGCAGCTATATAGTACCACTGCGGCTTCACAATACATTCAGCTGCAAGCAGCTAGATAGTACCATTGTGACATCACAATGCATTCAGCTCCAGGCAGCTAGACAGTATCTATATGAAATCAAATTGCATTCAGCTGCAGGCAGCTAGACAGCACCTTTGGAACATCATAATGCATTCATCTGCAGACAGTACCATTGTGACATCACAATGCATTCAGCTGCATGCAGCGAGACAGTACCTTTGTGAAATCAGAATGTATTCAGCTGCAGGCAGCTAGACAGTACTACTATGACATCACAATGCATTCAGCTGCAGGCAGCTAGAAAGTACCTCTGTAACATCACATTGCATTCAACTGCAGGCAGCTAGACAGTACAGTACCTCTGTGACATCACAATGCATTCAGCTATAGACAGATAAACAGTACCTCTGTGATTTCACAATGCATAAAACTGCAGGCATCTAGACAGCACCTCTGTGACATCACAATGCATTCAGCTGCAGGAAGCTAGACAGTATCTCTGTGACATCACAATGCATTCAGCTGCAAGCAGCTATACAGTACCACTGCAACATCATAATGCATTCATCTGCAGATAGACAGTACCATTGTGACATCACAATGCATTCGTACCTCTGTGACATCACAATACATACAGCTGCAGGCAGCTATACAGTACTAAGTGTGACATCACAATGCATTTCAGCTGCAAGCAGCTAGAAAGTACAACTGTAACATCCTAATACATTCAGCTGCAAGCAGCTAGACAGTACCATTGCAACATCACAATGCATTCAGCTGCAAGCAGCTATATAGTACCACTGCAGCATCACAATACATTCAGCTGCAGGCAGCTAGATAGTACCATTGTGACATCACAATGCATTCAGCTCCAGACAGCTAGACAGTATCTCTATGACATCAAATTGCATTCAGCTACGGGCAGCTAGACAGCACCTTTGGAACATCATAATGCATTCATCTTCAGACAGACAGTACCATTGTGACATCACAATGCATTCAGCTGCAAGCAGCTATACAGTACCACTGCAACATCACAATACATTCAGCAGCAGGCAGCTAGATAGTACCATTGTGACATCACAATGCATTAAACTGCAGCCAGCTAGACTGCACCTCTGTGACATAACAATGCATAAAACTGCAGGCACCTAGACAGTACTACTATGACATCACTGTGCATTCAGCTGCAGGCAGCTAGAAAGTACCTCTGTGACATCACAGTGCATTCAGCTGCAAGCAGCAAGACAGTACCTCTTCGACATCACAATGCATTCAGCTTCAGGCAGGTAGACAGTACCACTGTGAAATCACAATGCATTCAGCTGCAGGCAGCTAAACAGTACCATTGTGACATTAAAATTAATTGAGCTGCAGGCAGCTAGACAGCACCTTTGGAACATCATAATGCATTCATCTTCAGACAGACAGTACCATTGTGACATCACAATGCATTCAGCTGCAGGCAGCAAGACAGTACCTTTGTGAAATCAGAATGTATTCAGCTGCAGACAGCTAGACAGTACTACTATGACATCACTGTGCATTCAGCTGCAGGCAGCTAGAAAGTACCTCTGTGACATCACAGTGCATTCAGCTGCAAGCAGCTAGACAGTACCTCTTCGACATCACAATGCATTCAGCTTCAGGCAGGTAGACAGTACCACTGTGAAATCACAATGCATTCAGCTGCAGGCAGCTAAACAGTACCAATGTGACATTAAAATTAATTGAGCTGCAGGCAGCTAGACAGTATCACTGTGACATCGTAATGCATTCAGCTGCAGGCAGCTGAATAGAACCTCTGTGACTTCAAAAGTACCACTGTGACATCACAATGCATTCACCTGCAGGCAGCTACACAGTAACTCTTTGACATACCAATGCATTCAGCTCATACTTGCCTGCCCTCCCGGAATGGCCGGGAGGCTCCCGAAATTCGGGTGACCCTCCCGGCCCCCCGGAAGCGCAGGCAAGTCTCCCGATTACAGGGGTCCCCCCATGCCCGGCTGCCCACTTAGTGAGTGAAGTGGGCGGTCAGGGCAGGCGATGACGCGATTCTTGTTGAATCGCGTCATGCAAGCCACGCCCACCACTGCATGACGCGATCCAGCAGCCATGCCCCCATCCCTCCTCTGGCCCGCCCCCGTGCCGCCTCCGGCCCTCCCCCCTCCTTACATCAGCTCACTGCCCGGCGTGCCCGCCCCCCTGCTGAGCCGACTGGCTGCTCTCTCCCGGAGAGAGCAGCCCAAAAGTCGGCAACTATGATTCAGCTGCAGGCAGCTAGACAGTACCACTGTGACATCACAATGCATTCAACTGCAGGCCGGTAGAAAGTACCTCTATTGCATCACATTGTATTCTGCTGCAGGCAGCTAAACAGTATCTCTATGACATCAAATTGCATTCAGCTGCAGGCAGCTAGACAGCACCTCTGGAACATCATAATGCATTCATAAGTACCACTGTGACATCACAATGCATTCAATTGCAGGTAGCTAGACAATACCTCTTCGACATCCCAATGCATTCAGCTGCAGGCAGATAGACAATACCACTGTGAAATCACAATGCATTCAGCTGCAGGCAGCTAAACAGTACCATCGTGCCATAACAATTCATTCAGCAGCAGGCAGCTAGACAGTACCTCTGTGACATCACAATGCATTCAGCTACAGGCAGATAAACAGTACCTCTGTGACTTGACAATGCATAAAACTGCAGGCACCTAGACAGTACCTCTGTGACATCACAATGCATTCAGCTGCAAGCAGCTAGAAAGTACAACTGTAACATCCTAATGCATTCAGCTGCAAGCAGCTAGACAGTACCATTGCAACATCACAATGCATTCAGCTGCAAGCAGCTATATAGTACTACTGCGGCATCACAATACATTCAGCTGCAGGCAGCTAGATAGTACCATTGTGACATCACAATGCATTCAGCTCCAGGCAGCTAGATAGTATCTCTATGAAATCAAATTGCATTCAGCTGCAGGCAGCTAAACAGCACCTCTGGAACATCATAATGCATTCATCTGCAGACAGTACCATTGTGACATCACAATGCATTCAGCTGCATGCAGCGAGACAGTACCTTTATGAAATCAGAATGTATTCAGCTGCAGACAGCTAGACAGTACTACTATGACATCACAATGCATTCAGCTGCAGGCAGCTAGAAAGTACCTCTGTAACATCACATTGCATTCAACTGCAGGCAGCTAGACAGTACAGTACCTCTGTGACATCACAATGCATTCAGCTACAGACAGATAAACAGTACCTCTGTGATTTGACAATGCATAAAACTGCAGGCATCTAGACAGCACCTCTGTGACATCACAATGCATTCAGCTGCAGGAAGCTAGACAGTATCTCTGTGACATCACAATGCATTCGGCTGCAAGCAGCTATACAGTACCACTGCAACATCACAATACATTCAGCTGCAGGCAGCTAGATAGTACCATTGTGACATCACAATGCATTAAACTGTAGCCAGCTAGACAGCACCTCTGTGACATCACAATGCATAAAACTGCAGGCACCTAGACAGTACTACTATGACATCACTGTGCATTCAGCTGCAGGCAGCTAGAAAGTACCTCTGTGACATCACAGTGCATTCAGCTGCAAGCAGCTAGACAGTACCTCTTCGACATCACAATGCATTCAGCTTCAGGCAGGTAGACAGTACCACTGTGAAATCACAATGCATTCAGCTGCAGGCAGCTAAACAGTACCATTGTGACATTAAAATTAATTGAGCTGCAGGCAGCTAGACAATATCACTGTGACATTGTAATGTATTTAGCTGCAGGCAGCTGGATAGAACCTCTGTGACTTCAAAAGTACCACTGTGACATCACAATGCATTCACCTGCAGGCAGCTACACAGTAACTCTTTGACATACCAATGCATTCAGCTCATACTTGCCTGCCCTCCCGGAATGTCCGGGAGGCTCCCGAAAATCGGGTGACCCTCCCGGCCCCCCGGAAGAGCAGGCAAGTCTCCAGATTACAGGGGTCCCCCCCTGCCCGGCTGCCCGCTTAGCGAGTGAAGTGGGCGGTCCGGGCAGGCGATGATGCGATTCTTGTTGAATCGCGTCATGCAAGCTGCGCCCCCCACTGTATAATGCCGGTAATTGCGGCATTGCACAGTGGGGGGCGTGGCTTGCATGACGCGATCCAGCAGCCGCGCCCCTGTCCCTCCTCTGCCCCCCCCCCCCCCCGTGTCGCCTCCGGCCCTCCCCCCTCCTTACATCAGCTCACTGCCCGGCGTGCCCGCCCCCCTGCTGAGCCGACTGGCTGCTCTCTCCCGGAGAGAGCAGCCCAAAAGTCGGCAACTATGATTCAGCTGCAGGCAGCTAGACAGTACCACTGTGACATCACAATGCATTCAACTGCAGGCCGGTAGAAAGTACCTCTATTGCATCACATTGTATTCTGCTGCAGGCAGCTAGACAGTATCTCTATGACATCAAATTGCATTCAGCTGCAGGCAGCTAGACAGCACCTCTGGAACATCATAATGCATTCATCTGCAGATAGACAGTACCATTGTGAAATCACAATGCATTCGTACCTCTGTGACATCAGAATACATCCAGCGGCACACTAACTATGACATCACAATGGACTAAGCTGCAGACAGACTGTATCTCTGTTACATCACAATTTATTCAGCTGCAGGTAGCTAGACAGTACCACTGTAACATCACAATGCATTCAGCTGCAGACAGCAAGACAGTACCTCTTCAACATCACAATGCATTCAGCTGCAGGCAGCTGGATAGAACTTCTGTGACTTCAAAAGTACCACTGTGACATCACAATGCATTCAACTGCAGACAGCTACACAGTAACTCTTTGACATACCAATGTAGGCAGCTAGACAGTACCACTGTGACATCACAATGCATTCAGCTGCAGGCAGCTAGAAAGTACCTCTGTAACATCACAATGCATTCAGCTGCAGGCAGCTGGACAGAACCTCTGTCACTTCATAAGTACCACTGTGACATCACAATGCATTCAATTGCAGGTAGCTAGACAATACCTCTTCGACATCCCAATGCATTCAGCTGCAGGCAGATAGACAATACCACTGTGAAATCACAATGCATTCAGCTGCAGGCAGCTAAACAGTACCATCGTGCCATAACAATTCATTCAGCAGCAGGCAGCTAGACAGTACCTCTGTGACATCCCAATGCATTCAGCTACAGGCAGATAAACAGTACCACTGTGACTTGACAATGCATAAAACTGCAGGCACCTAGACAGTACCTCTGTGACATCACAATGCATTCAGCTGCAAGCAGCTAGAAAGTACAACTGTAACATCCTAATGCATTCAGCTGTAAGCAGCTAGACAGTACCATTGCAACATCACAATGCATTCAGCTGCAAGCAGCTATATAGTACCACTGCGGCTTCACAATACATTCAGCTGCAGGCAGCTAGATAGTACCATTGTGACATCACAATGCATTCAGCTCCAGGCAGCTAGACAGTATCTCTATGAAATCAAATTGCATTCAGCTGCAGGCAGCTAGACAGCACCTCTGGAACATCATAATGCATTCATCTGCAGACAGTACCATTGTGACATCACAATGCATTCAGCTGCATGCAGCGAGACAGTACCTTTGTGAAATCAGAATGTATTCAGCTGCAGGCAGCTAGACAGTACTACTATGACATCACAATGCATTCAGCTGCAGGCAGCTAGAAAGTACCTCTGTAACATCACATTGCATTCAACTGCAGGCAGCTAGACAGTACAGTACCTCTGTGACATCACAATGCATTCAGCTATAGACAGATAAACAGTACCTCTGTGATTTCACAATGCATAAAACTGCAGGCATCTAGACAGCACCTCTGTGACATCACAATGCATTCAGCTGCAGGAAGCTAGACAGTATCTCTGTGACATCACAATGCATTCAGCTGCAAGCAGCTATACAGTACCACTGCAACATCATAAATAATGCATTCATCTGCAGATAGACAGTACCATTGTGACATCACAATGCATTCGTACCTCTGTGACATCACAATACATACAGCTGCAGGCAGCTATACAGTACTAAGTGTGACATCACAATGCATTTCAGCTGCAAGCAGCTAGAAAGTACAACTGTAACATCCTAATGCATTCAGCTGCAAGCAGCTAGACAGTACCATTGCAACATCACAATGCATTCAGCTGCAAGCAGCTATATAGTACCACTGCGGCATCACAATACATTCAGCTGCAGGCAGCTAGATAGTACCATTGTGACATCACAATGCATTCAGCTCCAGGCAGCTAGACAGTATCTCTATGAAATCAAATTGCATTCAGCTGCAGGCAGCTAGACAGCACCTCTGGAACATCATAATGCATTCATCTGCAGACAGTACCATTGTGACATCACAATGCATTCAGCTCCAGACAGCTAGACAGTATCTCTATGACATCAAATTGCATTCAGCTACGGGCAGCTAGACAGCACCTTTGGAACATCATAATGCATTCATCTTCAGACAGACAGTACCATTGTGACATCACAATGCATTCAGCTGCAGGCAGCGAGACAGTACCTTTGTGAAATCAGAATGCATTCAGCTGCAGGCAGCTAGACAGTACTACTATGACATCACAATGCATTCAGCTGCAGGCAGCTAGAAAGTACCTCTGTGACATCACAGTGCATTCAGCTGCAAGCAGCTAGACAGTACCTCTTCGACATCAAAATGCATTCAGCTTCAGGCAGGTAGACAGTACCACTGTGAAATCACAATGCATTCAGCTGCAGGCAGCTAAACAGTACCATTGTGACATTAAAATTAATTGAACTGCAGGCAGCTAGACAGTATCACTGTGACATCGTAATGCATTCCGCTGCAGGCAGCTGAATAGAACCTCTGTGACTTCAAAAGTACCACTGTGACATCACAATGCATTCACCTGCAGGCAGCTACACAGTAACTCTTTGACATACCAATGCATTCAGCTCATACTTGCCTGCCCTCCCGGAATGGCCGGGAGGCTCCCGAAATTCGGGTGACCCTCCCGGCCCCCCGGAAGCGCAGGCAAGTCTCCCGATTACAGGGGTCCCCCCATGCCCGGCTGCCCACTTAGCGAGTGAAGTGGGCGGTCAGGGCAGGCGATGACGCGATTCTTGTTGAATCGCGTCATGCAAGCCACACCCGCCACTGCATGACGCGATCCAGCAGCCACGCCCTGTCCCTCCTCTGGCCCGCCCCCGTGCCGCCTCCGGCCCTCCCCCCTCCTTACATCAGCTCACTGCCCGGCGTGCCCGCCCCCCTGCTGAGCCGACTGGCTGCTCTCTCCCGGAGAGAGCAGCCCAAAAGTCGGCAACTATGATTCAGCTGCAGGCAGCTAGACAGTACCACTGTGACATCACAATGCATTCAACTGCAGGCCGGTAGAAAGTACCTCTATTGCATCACATTGTATTCTGCTGCAGGCAGCTAGACAGTATCTCTATGACATCAAATTGCATTCAGCTGCAGGCAGCTAGACAGCACCTCTGGAACATCATAATGCATTCATCTGCAGATAGACAGTACCATTGTGAAATCACAATGCATTCGTACCTCTGTGACATCAGAATACATCCAGCGGCAGACTATGACATCACAATGGACTAAGCTGCAGACAGACTGTATCTCTGTTACATCACAATTTATTCAGCTGCAGGTAGCTAGACAGTACCACTGTAACATCACAATGCATTCAGCTGCAGACAGCAAGACAGTACCTCTTCGACATCACAATGCATTCAGCTGCAGGCAGCTGGATAGAACTTCTGTGACTTCAAAAGTACCACTGTGACATCACAATGCATTCAACTGCAGACAGCTACACAGTAACTCTTTGACATACCAATGTAGGCAGCTAGACAGTACCACTGTGACATCACAATGTATTCAGCTGCAGGCAGCTAGAAAGTACCTCTGTAACATCACAATGCATTCAGCTGCAGGCAGCTGGACAGAACCTCTGTCACTTCATAAGTACCACTGTGACATCACAATGCATTCAATTGCAGGTAGCTAGACAATACCTCTTCGACATCCCAATGCATTCAACTGCAGGCAGATAGACAATACCACTGTGAAATCACAATGCATTCAGCTGCAGGCAGCTAAACAGTACCATCGTGCCATAACAATTCATTCAGCAGCAGGCTAGACAGTACCTCTGTGACATCACAATGCATTCAGCTACAGGCAGATAAACAGTACCTCTGTGACTTGACAATGCATAAAACTGCAGGCACCTAGACAGTACCTCTGTGACATCACAATGCATTCAGCTGCAAGCAGCTAGAAAGTACAACTGTAACATCCTAATGTATTCAGCTGCAAGCAGCTAGACAGTACCATTGCAACATCACAATGCATTCAGCTGCAAGCAGCTATATAGTACCACTGCGGCATCACAATACATTCAGCTGCAGGCAGCTAGATAGTACCATTGTGACATCACAATGCATTCAGCTCCGGGCAGCTATATAGTATCTCTATGAAATCAAATTGCATTCAGCTGCAGGCAGCTAAACAGCACCTCTGGAACATCATAATGCATTCATCTGCAGACAGTACCATTGTGACATCACAATGCATTCAGCTGCATGCAGCGAGACAGTACCTTTGTGAAATCAGAATGTATTCAGCTGCAGACAGCTAGACAGTACTACTATGACATCACAATGCATTCAGCTGCAGGCAGCTAAAATGTACCTCTGTAACATCACATTGCATTCAACTGCAAGCAGCTAGACAGTACAGTACCTCTGTGACATCACAATGCATTCAGCTACAGACAGATAAGCAGTACCTCTGTGATTTCACAATGCATAAAACTGCAGGCATCTAGACAGCACCTCTGTGACATCACAATGCATTCAGCTGCAGGAAGCTAGACAGTATCTCTGTGACATCACAATGCATTCGGCTGCAAGCAGCTATACAGTACCACTGCAACATCACAATACATTCAGCTGCAGGCAGCTAGATAGTACCATTGTGACATCACAATGCATTATGCACCTCTGTGACATAACAATGCATAAAACTGCAGGCACCTAGACAGTACTACTATGACATCACTGTGCATTCAGCTGCAGGCAGCTAGAAAGTACCTCTGTGACATCACAGTGCATTCAGCTGCAAGCAGCAAGACAGTACCTCTTCGACATCACAATGCATTCAGCTTCAGGCAGGTAGACAGTACCACTGTGAAATCACAATGCATTCAGCTGCAGGCAGCTAAACAGTACCATTGTGACATTAAAATTAATTGAGCTGCAGGCAGCTAGACAGCACCTTTGGAACATCATAATGCATTCATCTTCAGACAGACAGTACCATTGTGACATCACAATGCATTCAGCTGCAGGCAGCAAGACAGTACCTTTGTGAAATCAGAATGTATTCAGCTGCAGACAGCTAGACAGTACTACTATGACATCACTGTGCATTCAGCTGCAGGCAGCTAGAAAGTACCTCCGTGACATCACAGTGCATTCAGCTGCAAGCAGCTAGACAGTACCTCTTCGACATCACAATGCATTCAGCTTCAGGCAGGTAGACAGTACCACTGTGAAATCACAATGCATTCAGCTGCAGGCAG
This sequence comes from Pseudophryne corroboree, assembly GCF_028390025.1. Taxonomy (NCBI): domain Eukaryota; kingdom Metazoa; phylum Chordata; class Amphibia; order Anura; family Myobatrachidae; genus Pseudophryne; species Pseudophryne corroboree. The sequence goes on along the minus strand of NC_086447.1, from coordinate 372,999,164 downwards.
CTAAACAGTACCAATGTGACATTAAAATTAATTGAGCTGCAGGCAGCTAGACAGTATCACTGTGACATCGTAATGCATTCAGCTGCAGGCAGCTGAATAGAACCTCTGTGACTTCAAAAGTACCACTGTGACATCACAATGCATTCACCTGCAGGCAGCTACACAGTAACTCTTTGACATACCAATGCATTCAGCTCATACTTGCCTGCCCTCCCGGAATGGCCGGGAGGCTCCCGAAATTCGGGTGACCCTCCCGGCCCCCCGGAAGCGCAGGCAAGTCTCCCGATTACAGGGGTCCCCCCATGCCCGGCTGCCCACTTAGTGAGTGAAGTGGGCGGTCAGGGCAGGCGATGACGCGATTCTTGTTGAATCGCGTCATGCAAGCCACGCCCACCACTGCATGACGCGATCCAGCAGCCATGCCCCCATCCCTCCTCTGGCCCGCCCCCGTGCCGCCTCCGGCCCTCCCCCCTCCTTACATCAGCTCACTGCCCGGCGTGCCCGCCCCCCTGCTGAGCCGACTGGCTGCTCTCTCCCGGAGAGAGCAGACCAAAAGTCGGCAACTATGATTCAGCTGCAGGCAGCTAGACAGTACCACTGTGACATCACAATGCATTCAACTGCAGGCCGGTAGAAAGTACCTCTATTGCATCACATTGTATTCTGCTGCAGGCAGCTAGACAGTATCTCTATGACATCAAATTGCATTCAGCTGCAGGCAGCTAGACAGCACCTCTGGAACATCATAATGCATTCATCTGCAGATAGACAGTACCATTGTGAAATCACAATGCATTCGTACCTCTGTGACATCAGAATACATCCAGCGGCAGACTATGACATCACAATGGACTAAGCTGCAGACAGACTGTATCTCTGTTACATCACAATTTATTCAGCTGCAGGTAGCTAGACAGTACCACTGTAACATCACAATGCATTCAGCTGCAGACAGCAAGACAGTACCTCTTCGACATCACAATGCATTCAGCTGCAGGCAGCTGGATAGAACTTCTGTGACTTCAAAAGTACCACTGTGACATCACAATGCATTCAACTGCAGACAGCTACACAGTAACTCTTTGACATACCAATGTAGGCAGCTAGACAGTACCACTGTGACATCACAATGTATTCAGCTGCAGGCAGCTAGAAAGTACCTCTGTAACATCACAATGCATTCAGCTGCAGGCAGCTGGACAGAACCTCTGTCACTTCATAAGTACCACTGTGACATCACAATGCATTCAATTGCAGGTAGCTAGACAATACCTCTTCGACATCCCAATGCATTCAACTGCAGGCAGATAGACAATACCACTGTGAAATCACAATGCATTCAGCTGCAGGCAGCTAAACAGTACCATCGTGCCATAACAATTCATTCAGCAGCAGGCTAGACAGTACCTCTGTGACATCACAATGCATTCAGCTACAGGCAGATAAACAGTACCTCTGTGACTTGACAATGCATAAAACTGCAGGCACCTAGACAGTACCTCTGTGACATCACAATGCATTCAGCTGCAAGCAGCTAGAAAGTACAACTGTAACATCCTAATGTATTCAGCTGCAAGCAGCTAGACAGTACCATTGCAACATCACAATGCATTCAGCTGCAAGCAGCTATATAGTACCACTGCGGCATCACAATACATTCAGCTGCAGGCAGCTAGATAGTACCATTGTGACATCACAATGCATTCAGCTCCGGGCAGCTAGATAGTATCTCTATGAAATCAAATTGCATTCAGCTGCAGGCAGCTAAACAGCACCTCTGGAACATCATAATGCATTCATCTGCAGACAGTACCATTGTGACATCACAATGCATTCAGCTGCATGCAGCGAGACAGTACCTTTGTGAAATCAGAATGTATTCAGCTGCAGACAGCTAGACAGTACTACTATGACATCACAATGCATTCAGCTGCAGGCAGCTAGAAAGTAGAGATGAGCGGGTTCGGTTTCTCTGAAACCGAACCCGCACGAACTTCATGTTTTTTTCACGGGTCCGAGCAGACTCGGATCCTCCCGCCTTGCTCGGTTAACCCGAGCGCGCCCGAACGTCATCATGACGCTGTCGGATTCTCGCGAGACTCGGATTCTATATAAGGAGCCGCGCGTCGCCGCCATTTTCACACGTGCATTGAGATTGATAGGGAGAGGACGTGGCTGGCGTCCTCTCCATTAGAAATTAGATTAGAAGAGAGAGAGAGATTGTGCAGAGTCAGACAGAGTTTACCACAGTGACCAGTGCAGTTGTTGTTAGTTAACTTTTATTTATTTTAATATAATATATCCGTTCTCTGCTATATCCGTTCTCTGCCTGAAAAAAAACGATACACAGCAGCAGCCAGTCACACAGTGTGACTCAGTCTGTGTGCACTCAGCTCAGCCCAGTGTGCTGCACATCAATGTATAAAAGGCAAAGCTTATAATAATTGTGGGGGAGACTGGGGAGCACTGCAGGTTGTTATAGCAGGAGCCCCCAGGAGTACATAATATTATATTAATTTAAAATTAAACAGTGCACACTTTTGCTGCAGGAGTGCCACTGCCAGTGTGACTAGTGGTGACCAGTGCCTGACCACCAGTATAGTAGTATATTGTTGTATGTATTGTATACTATCTCTTTATCAACCAGTCTATATTAGCAGCAGACACAGTACAGTGCGGTAGTTCACGGCTGTGGCTACCTCTGTGTCGGCAGTCGGAACTCGGCAGGCAGTCCGTCCATCCATAATTGTATTACAATATATACCACCTAACCGTGGTATTTTTTTTTCTTTCTTTATACCGTCGTCATAGTGTCATACTAGTTGTTACGAGTATACTACTATCTCTTTATCAACCAGTGTACAGTGCGGTAGTTCACGGCTGTGGCTACCTCTGTGTCGGCACTCGGCAGGCAGTCCGTCCATCCATAATTGTATTACAATATATACCACCTAACCGTGGTTTTTTTTTCATTCTTTATACCGTCATAGTCAGTCATACTAGTTGTTACGAGTATACTACTATCTCTTTATCAACCAGTGTACAGTGCGGTAGTTCACGGCTGTGGCTACCTCTGTGTCGGAACTCGGCAGGCAGTCCGTCCATCCATAATTGTATTACAATATATACCACCTAACCGTGGTTTTTTTTTCATTCTTTATACCGTCATAGTCAGTCATACTAGTTGTTACGAGTATACTACTATCTCTTTATCAACCAGTGTACAGTGCGGTAGTTCACGGCTGTGGCTACCTCTGTGTCGGCAGTCGGCAGGCAGTCCGTCCATCCATAATTGTATTACAATATATACCACCTAACCGTGGTTTTTTTTTCATTCTTTATACCGTCATAGTCAGTCATACTAGTTGTTACGAGTATACTACTATCTCTTTATCAACCAGTGTACAGTGCGGTAGTTCACGGCTGTGGCTACCTCTGTGTCGGAACTCGGCAGGCAGTCCGTCCATCCATAATTGTATTATTATAATATATACCACCTAACCGTGGTTTTTTTTTCATTCTTTATACCGTCATAGTGTCATACTAGTTGTTACGAGTATACTACTATCTCTTTATCAACCAGTGTACAGTGCGGTAGTTCACGGCTGTGGCTACCTCTGTGTCGGCAGTCGGCAGGCAGTCCGTCCATCCATAATTGTATTATATACCACCTAACCGTGGTTTTTTTATACCACCTAACCGTGGCAGTCCGTCCATAATTGTATACTAGTATCCAATCCATCCATCTCCATTGTTTACCTGAGGTGCCTTTTAGTTCTGCCTATAAAATATGGAGAACAAAAAAGTTGAGGTTCCAAAATTAGGGAAAGATCAAGATCCACTTCCACCTCGTGCTGAAGCTGCTGCCACTAGTCATGGCCGAGACGATGAAATGCCAGCAACGTCGTCTGCCAAGGCCGATGCCCAATGTCATAGTACAGAGCATGTCAAATCCAAAACACCAAATATCAGAAAAAAAAGGACTCCAAAACCTAAAATAAAATTGTCGGAGGAGAAGCGTAAACTTGCCAATATGCCATTTACCACACGGAGTGGCAAGGAACGGCTGAGGCCCTGGCCTATGTTCATGGCTAGTGGTTCAGCTTCACATGAGGATGGAAGCACTCAGCCTCTCGCTAGAAAACTGAAAAGACTCAAGCTGGCAAAAGCACCGCAAAGAACTGTGCGTTCTTTGAAATCCCAAATCCACAAGGAGAGTCCAATTGTGTCGTTTGCGATGCCTGACCTTCCCAACACTGGACGTGAAGAGCATGCGCCTTCCACTATTTGCATGCCCCCTGCAAGTGCTGGAAGGAGCACCCGCAGTCCAGTTCCTGATAGTCAGATTGAAGATGTCAGTGTTGAAGTACACCAGGATGAGGAGGATATGGGTGTTGCTGGCGCTGGGGAGGAAATTGACCAGAAGGATTCTGATGGTGAGGTGGTTTGTTTAAGTCAGGCACCCGGGGAGACACCTGTTGTCCGTGGGAGGAATATGGCCGTTGACATGCCAGGTGAAAATACCAAAAAAATCAGCTCTTCGGTGTGGAGGTATTTCACCAGAAATGCGGACAACAGGTGTCAAGCCGTGTGTTCCCTTTGTCAAGCTGTAATAAGTAGGGGTAAGGACGTTAACCACCTCGGAACATCCTCCCTTATACGTCACCTGCAGCGCATTCATAATAAGTCAGTGACAAGTTCAAAAACTTTGGGTGACAGCGGAAGCAGTCCACTGACCAGTAAATCCCTTCCTCTTGTAACCAAGCTCACGCAAACCACCCCACCAACTCCCTCAGTGTCAATTTCCTCCTTCCCCAGGAATGCCAATAGTCCTGCAGGCCATGTCACTGGCAAGTCTGACGAGTCCTCTCCTGCCTGGGATTCCTCCGATGCATCCTTGAGTGTAACGCCTACTGCTGCTGGCGCTGCTGTTGTTGCCGCTGGGAGTCGATGGTCATCCCAGAGGGGAAGTCGTAAGCCCACTTGTACTACTTCCAGTAAGCAATTGACTGTTCAACAGTCCTTTGCGAGGAAGATGAAATATCACAGCAGTCATCCTACTGCAAAGCGGATAACTGAGTCCTTGACAACTATGTTGGTGTTAGACGTGCGTCCGGTATCCGCCGTTAGTTCACAGGGAACTAGACAATTTATTGAGGCAGTGTGCCCCCGTTACCAAATACCATCTAGGTTCCACTTCTCTAGGCAGGCGATACCGAGAATGTACACGGACGTCAGAAAAAGACTCACCAGTGTCCTAAAAAATGCAGTTGTACCCAATGTCCACTTAACCACGGACATGTGGACAAGTGGAGCAGGGCAGGGTCAGGACTATATGACTGTGACAGCCCACTGGGTAGATGTATGGACTCCCGCCGCAAGAACAGCAGCGGCGGCACCAGTAGCAGCATCTCGCAAACGCCAACTCTTTCCTAGGCAGGCTACGCTTTGTATCACCGCTTTCCAGAATACGCACACAGCTGAAAACCTCTTACGGCAACTGAGGAAGATCATCGCGGAATGGCTTACCCCAATTGGACTCTCCTGTGGATTTGTGGCATCGGACAACGCCAGCAATATTGTGTGTGCATTAAATATGGGCAAATTCCAGCACGTCCCATGTTTTGCACATACCTTGAATTTGGTGGTGCAGAATTTTTTAAAAAACGACAGGGGCGTGCAAGAGATGCTGTCGGTGGCCAGAAAAATTGCGGGACACTTTCGGCGTACAGGCACCACGTACAGAAGACTGGAGCACCACCAAAAACTACTGAACCTGCCCTGCCATCATCTGAAGCAAGAAGTGGTAACGAGGTGGAATTCAACCCTCTATATGCTTCAGAGGTTGGAGGAGCAGCAAAAGGCCATTCAAGCCTATACAATTGAGCACGATATAGGAGATGGAATGCACCTGTCTCAAGTGCAGTGGAGAATGATTTCAACGTTGTGCAAGGTTCTGATGCCCTTTGAACTTGCCACACGTGAAGTCAGTTCAGACACTGCCAGCCTGAGTCAGGTCATTCCCCTCATCAGGCTTTTGCAGAAGAAGCTGGAGGCATTGAAGAAGGAGCTAACACGGAGCGATTCCGCTAGGCATGTGGGACTTGTGGATGCAGCCCTTAATTCGCTTAACAAGGATTCACGGGTGGTCAATCTGTTGAAATCAGAGCACTACATTTTGGCCACCGTGCTCGATCCTAGATTTAAAGCCTACCTTGGATCTCTCTTTCCGGCAGACACAGGTCTGCTGGGGTTGAAAGACCTGCTGGTGACAAAATTGTCAAGTCAAGCGGAACGCGACCTGTCAACATCTCCTCCTTCACATTCTCCCGCAACTGGGGGTGCGAGGAAAAGGCTCAGAATTCCGAGCCCACCCGCTGGCGGTGATGCAGGGCAGTCTGGAGCGACTGCTGATGCTGACATCTGGTCCGGACTGAAGGACCTGACAACGATTACGGACATGTCGTCTACTGTCACTGCATATGATTCTCTCAACATTGATAGAATGGTGGAGGATTATATGAGTGACCGCATCCAAGTAGGCACGTCACACAGTCCGTACTTATACTGGCAGGAAAAAGAGGCAATTTGGAGGCCCTTGCACAAACTGGCTTTATTCTACCTAAGTTGCCCTCCCACAAGTGTGTACTCCGAAAGAGTGTTTAGTGCCGCCGCTCACCTTGTCAGCAATCGGCGTACGAGGTTACATCCAGAAAATGTGGAGAAGATGATGTTCATTAAAATGAATTATAATCAATTCCTCCGCGGAGACATTGACCAGCAGCAATTGCCTCCACAAAGTACACAGGGAGCTGAGATGGTGGATTCCAGTGGGGACGAATTGATAATCTGTGAGGAGGGGGATGTACACGGTGATATATCGGAGGGTGAAGATGAGGTGGACATCTTGCCTCTGTAGAGCCAGTTTGTGCAAGGAGAGATTAATTGCTTCTTTTTTGGGGGGGGTCCAAACCAACCCGTCATATCAGTCACAGTCGTGTGGCAGACCCTGTCACTGAAATGATGGGTTGGTTAAAGTGTGCATGTCCTGTTTTGTTTATACAACATAAGGGTGGGTGGGAGGGCCCAAGGATAATTCCATCTTGCACCTCTTTTTTCTTTTCTTTTTCTTTGCATCATGTGCTGATTGGGGAGGGTTTTTTGGAAGGGACATCCTGCGTGACACTGCAGTGCCACTCCTAGATGGGCCCGGTGTTTGTGTCGGCCACTAGGGTCGCTAATCTTACTCACACAGCTACCTCATTGCGCCTCTTTTTTTCTTTGCGTCATGTGCTGTTTGGGGAGGGTTTTTTGGAAGGGACATCCTGCGTGACACTGCAGTGCCACTCCTAGATGTGCCCGGTGTTTGTGTCGGCCACTAGGGTCGCTAATCTTACTCACACAGTCAGCTACCTCATTGCGCCTCTTTTTTTCTTTGCGTCATGTGCTGTTTGGGGAGGGTTTTTTGGAAGGGCCATCCTGCGTGACACTGCAGTGCCACTCCTAGATGGGCCCGGTGTTTGTGTCGGCCACTAGGGTCGCTAATCTTACTCACACAGCTACCTCATTGCGCCTCTTTTTTTCTTTGCGTCATGTGCTGTTTGGGGAGGGTTTTTTGGAAGGGACATCCTGCGTGACACTGCAGTGCCACTCCTAGATGGGCCTGGTGTTTGTGTCGGCAACTAGGGTCGCTTATCTTACTCACACAGCGACCTCGGTGCAAATTTTAGGACTAAAAATAATATTGTGAGGTGTGAGGTATTCAGAATAGACTGAAAATGAGTGTAAATTATGGTTTTTGAGGTTAATAATACTTTGGGATCAAAATGACCCCCAAATTCTATGACTTAAGCTGTTTTTTAGTGTTTTTGGAAAAAAACACCCGAATCCAAAACACACCCGAATCCGACAAAAATAATTCGGTGAGGTTTTGCCAAAACGCGTTCGAACCCAAAACACGGCCGCGGAACCGAACCCAAAACCAAAACACAAAACCCGAAAAATTTCAGGCGCTCATCTCTACTAGAAAGTACCTCTGTAACATCACATTGCATTCAACTGCAGGCAGCTAGACAGTACAGTACCTCTGTGACATCACAATGCATTCAGCTACAGACAGATAAACAGTACCTCTGTGATTTGACAATGCATAAAACTGCAGGCATCTAGACAGCACCTCTGTGACATCACAATGCATTCAGCTGCAGGAAGCTAGACAGTATCTCTGTGACATCACAATGCATTCGGCTGCAAGCAGCTATACAGTACCACTACAACATCACAATACATTCAGCTGCAGGCAGCTAGATAGTACCATTGTGACATCACAATGCATTAAACTGTAGCCAGCTAGACAGCACCTCTGTGACATCACAATGCATAAAACTGCAGGCACCAGACAGTACTACTATGACATCACTGTGCATTCAGCTGCAGGCAGCTAGAAAGTACCTCTGTGACATCACAGTGCATTCAGCTGCAAGCAGCTAGACAGTACCTCTTCGACATCACAATGCATTCAGCTTCAGGCAGGTAGACAGTACCACTGTGAAATCACAATGCATTCAGCTGCAGGCAGCTAAACAGTACCAATGTGACATTAAGATTAATTGAGCTGCAGGCAGCTAGACAGTATCACTGTGACATCGTAATGCATTCAGCTGCAGGCAGCTGAATAGAACCTCTGTGACTTCAAAAGTACCACTGTGACATCACAATGCATTCACCTGCAGGCAGCTACACAGTAACTCTTTGACATACCAATGCATTCAGCTCATACTTGCCTGCCCTCCCGGAATGGCCGGGAGGCTCCTGAAATTCGGGTGACCCTCCCGGCCCCCCGGAAGCGCAGGCAAGTCTCCCGATTACAGGGGTCCCCCCATGCCCGGCTGCCCACTTAGCGAGTGAAGTGGGCGGTCAGGGCAGGCGATGACGCGATTCTTGTTGAATCGCGTCATGCAAGCCACGCCCACCACTGCATGACGCGATCCAGCAGCCATGCCCCCATCCCTCCTCTGGCCCGCCCCCGTGCCGCCTCCAGCCCTCCCCCCTCCTTACATCAGCTCACTGCCCAGCGTGCCCGCCCCCCTGCTGAGCCGACTGGCTGCTCTCTCCCGGAGAGAGCAGCCCAAAAGTCGGCAACTATGATTCAGCTGCAGGCAGCTAGACAGTACCACTGTGACATCACAATGCATTCAACTGCAGGCCGGTAGAAAGTACCTCTATTGCATCACATTGTATTCTGCTGCAGGCAGCTAGACAGTATCTCTATGACATCAAATTGCATTCAGCTGCAGGCAGCTAGACAGCACCTCTGGAACATCATAATGCATTCATCTGCAGATAGACAGTACCATTGTGAAATCACAATGCATTCGTACCTCTGTGACATCAGAATACATCCAGCGGCAGACTAACTATGACATCACAATGGACTAAGCTGCAGACAGACTGTATCTCTGTTACATCACAATTTATTCAGCTGCAGGTAGCTAGACAGTACCACTGTAACATCACAATGCATTCAGCTGCAGACAGCAAGACAGTACCTCTTCGACATCACAATGCATTCAGCTGCAGGCAGCTGGATAGAACTTCTGTGACTTCAAAAGTACCACTGTGACATCACAATGCATTCAACTGCAGACAGCTACACAGTAACTCTTTGACATACCAATGTAGGCAGCTAGACAGTACCACTGTGACATCACAATGTATTCAGCTGCAGGCAGATAGAAAGTACCTCTGTAACATCACAATGCATTCAGCTGCAGGCAGCTGGACAGAACCTCTGTCACTTCATAAGTACCACTGTGACATCACAATGCATTCAATTGCAGGTAGCTAGACAATACCTCTTCGACATCCCAATGCATTCAGCTGCAGGCAGATAGACAATACCACTGTGAAATCACAATGCATTCAGCTGCAGGCAGCTAAACAGTACCATCGTGCCATAACAATTCATTCAGCAGCAGGCAGCTAGACAGTACAGTACCTCTGTGACATCACAATGCATTCAGCTACAGGCAGATAAACAGTACCTCTGTGACTTGACAATGCATAAAACTGCAGGCACCTAGACAGTACCTCTGTGACATCACAATGCATTCAGCTGCAAGCAGCTAGAAAGTACAACTGTAACATCCTAATGTATTCAGCTGCAAGCAGCTAGACAGTACCATTGCAACATCACAATGCATTCAGCTGCAAGCAGCTATATAGTACCACTGCGGCATCACAATACATTCAGCTGCAGGCAGCTAGATAGTACCATTGTGACATCACAATGCATTCAGCTCCAGGCAGCTAGATAGTATCTCTATGAAATCAAATTGCATTCAGCTGCAGGCAGCTAAACAGCACCTCTGGAACATCATAATGCATTCATCTGCAGACAGTACCATTGTGACATCACAATGCATTCAGCTGCATGCAGCGAGACAGTACCTTTGTGAAATCAGAATGTATTCAGCTGCAGACAGCTAGACAGTACTACTATGACATCACAATGCATTCAGCTGCAGGCAGCTAGAAAGTACCTCTGTAACATCACATTGCATTCAACTGCAGGCAGCTAGACAGTACAGTACCTCTGTGACATCACAATGCATTCAGCTACAGACAGATAAACAGTACCTCTGTGATTTGACAATGCATAAAACTGCAGGCATCTAGACAGCACCTCTGTGACATCACAATGCATTCAGCTGCAGGAAGCTAGACAGTATCTCTGTGACATCACAATGCATTCGGCTGCAAGCAGCTATACAGTACCACTACAACATCACAATACATTCAGCTGCAGGCAGCTAGATAGTACCATTGTGACATCACAATGCATTAAACTGTAGCCAGCTAGACAGCACCTCTGTGACATCACAATGCATAAAACTGCAGGCACCAGACAGTACTACTATGACATCACTGTGCATTCAGCTGCAGGCAGCTAGAAAGTACCTCTGTGACATCACAGTGCATTCAGCTGCAAGCAGCTAGACAGTACCTCTTCGACATCACAATGCATTCAGCTTCAGGCAGGTAGACAGTACCACTGTGAAATCACAATGCATTCAGCTGCAGGCAGCTAAACAGTACCAATGTGACATTAAGATTAATTGAGCTGCAGGCAGCTAGACAGTATCACTGTGACATCGTAATGCATTCAGCTGCAGGCAGCTGAATAGAACCTCTGTGACTTCAAAAGTACCACTGTGACATCACAATGCATTCACCTGCAGGCAGCTACACAGTAACTCTTTGACATACCAATGCATTCAGCTCATACTTGCCTGCCCTCCCGGAATGGCCGGGAGTCTCCTGAAATTCGGGTGACCCTCCCGGCCCCCCGGGGGGCGCAGGCAAGTCTCCCGATTACAGGGGTCCCCCCATGCCCGGCTGCCCACTTAGCGAGTGAAGTGGGCGGTCAGGGCAGGCGATGACGCGATTCTTGTTGAATCGCGTCATGCAAGCCACGCCCACCACTGCATGACGCGATCCAGCAGCCATGCCCCCATCCCTCCTCTGGCCCGCCCCCGTGCCGCCTCCAGCCCTCCCCCCTCCTTACATCAGCTCACTGCCCAGCGTGCCCGCCCCCCTGCTGAGCCGACTGGCTGCTCTCTCCCGGAGAGAGCAGCCCAAAAGTCGGCAACTATGATTCAGCTGCAGGCAGCTAGACAGTACCACTGTGACATCACAATGCATTCAACTGCAGGCCGGTAGAAAGTACCTCTATTGCATCACATTGTATTCTGCTGCAGGCAGCTAGACAGTATCTCTATGACATCAAATTGCATTCAGCTGCAGGCAGCTAGACAGCACCTCTGGAACATCATAATGCATTCATCTGCAGATAGACAGTACCATTGTGAAATCACAATGCATTCGTACCTCTGTGACATCAGAATACATCCAGCGGCAGACTAACTATGACATCACAATGGACTAAGCTGCAGACAGACTGTATCTCTGTTACATCACAATTTATTCAGCTGCAGGTAGCTAGACAGTACCACTGTAACATCACAATGCATTCAGCTGCAGACAGCAAGACAGTACCTCTTCGACATCACAATGCATTCAGCTGCAGGCAGCTGGATAGAACTTCTGTGACTTCAAAAGTACCACTGTGACATCACAATGCATTCAACTGCAGACAGCTACACAGTAACTCTTTGACATACCAATGTAGGCAGCTAGACAGTACCACTGTGACATCACAATGTATTCAGCTGCAGGCAGATAGAAAGTACCTCTGTAACATCACAATGCATTCAGCTGCAGGCAGCTGGACAGAACCTCTGTCACTTCATAAGTACCACTGTGACATCACAATGCATTCAATTGCAGGTAGCTAGACAATACCTCTTCGACATCCCAATGCATTCAGCTGCAGGCAGATAGACAATACCACTGTGAAATCACAATGCATTCAGCTGCAGGCAGCTAAACAGTACCATCGTGCCATAACAATTCATTCAGCAGCAGGCAGCTAGACAGTACCTCTGTGACATCCCAATGCATTCAGCTACAGGCAGATAAACAGTACCTCTGTGACTTGACAATGCATAAAACTGCAGGCACCTAGACAGTACCTCTGTGACATCACAATGCATTCAGCTGCAAGCAGCTAGAAAGTACAACTGTAACATCCTAATGTATTCAGCTGTAAGCAGCTAGACAGTACCATTGCAACATCACAATGCATTCAGCTGCAAGCAGCTATATAGTACCACTGCGGCTTCACAATACATTCAGCTGCAGGCAGCTAGATAGTACCATTGTGACATCACAATGCATTCAGCTCCAGGCAGCTAGACAGTGTCTCTATGAAATCAAATTGCATTCAGCTGCAGGCAGCTAGACAGCACCTCTGGAACATCATAATGCATTCATCTGCAGACAGTACCATTGTGACATCACAATGCATTCAGCTGCATGCAGCGAGACAGTACCTTTGTGAAATCAGAATGTATTCAGCTGCAGGCAGCTAGACAGTACTACTATGACATCACAATGCATTCAGCTGCAGGCAGCTAGAAAGTACCTCTGTAACATCACATTGCATTCAACTGCAGGCAGCTAGACAGTACAGTACCTCTGTGACATCACAATGCATTCAGCTATAGACAAACAGTACCTCTGTGATTTCACAATGCATAAAACTGCAGGCATCTAGACAGCACCTCTGTGACATCACAATGCATTCAGCTGCAGGAAGCTAGACGGTATCTCTGTGACATCACAATGCATTCAGCTGCAAGCAGCTATACAGTACCACTGCAACATCATAAATAATGCATTCATCTGCAGATAGACAGTACCATTGTGACATCACAATGCATTCGTACCTCTGTGACATCACAATACATACAGCTGCAGGCAGCTATACAGTACTAAGTGTGACATCACAATGCATTTCAGCTGCAAGCAGCTAGAAAGTACAACTGTAACATCCTAATGCATTCAGCTGCAAGCAGCTAGACAGTACCATTGCAACATCACAATGCATTCAGCTGCAAGCAGCTATATAGTACCACTGCGGCATCACAATACATTCAGCTGCAGGCAGCTAGATAGTACCATTGTGACATCACAATGCATTCAGCTCCAGGCAGCTAGACAGTATCTCTATGAAATCAAATTGCATTCAGCTGCAGGCAGCTAGACAGCACCTCTGGAACATCATAATGCATTCATCTGCAGACAGTACCATTGTGACATCACAATGCATTCAGCTCCAGACAGCTAGACAGTATCTCTATGACATCAAATTGCATTCAGCTACGGGCAGCTAGACAGCACCTTTGGAACATCATAATGCATTCATCTTCAGACAGACAGTACCATTGTGACATCACAATGCATTCAGCTGCAGGCAGCGAGACAGTACCTTTGTGAAATCAGAATGCATTCAGCTGCAGGCAGCTAGACAGTACTACTATGACATCACAATGCATTCAGCTGCAGGCAGCTAGAAAGTACCTCTGTGACATCACAGTGCATTCAGCTGCAAGCAGCTAGACAGTACCTCTTCGACATCAAAATGCATTCAGCTTCAGGCAGGTAGACAGTACCACTGTGAAATCACAATGCATTCAGCTGCAGGCAGCTAAACAGTACCATTGTGACATTAAAATTAATTGAACTGCAGGCAGCTAGACAGTATCACTGTGACATCGTAATGCATTCCGCTGCAGGCAGCTGAATAGAACCTCTGTGACTTCAAAAGTACCACTGTGACATCACAATGCATTCACCTGCAGGCAGCTACACAGTAACTCTTTGACATACCAATGCATTCAGCTCATACTTGCCTGCCCTCCCGGAATGGCCGGGAGGCTCCCGAAATTCGGGTGACCCTCCCGGCCCCCCGGAAGCGCAGGCAAGTCTCCCGATTACAGGGGTCCCCCCATGCCCGGCTGCCCACTTAGCGAGTGAAGTGGGCGGTCAGGGCAGGCGATGACGCGATTCTTGTTGAATCGCGTCATGCAAGCCACACCCGCCACTGCATGACGCGATCCAGCAGCCACGCCCCTGTCCCTCCTCTGGCCCGCCCCCGTGCCGCCTCCGGCCCTCCCCCCTCCTTACATCAGCTCACTGCCCGGCGTGCCCGCCCCCCTGCTGAGCCGACTGGCTGCTCTCTCCCGGAGAGAGCAGCCCAAAAGTCGGCAACTATGATTCAGCTGCAGGCAGCTAGACAGTACCACTGTGACATCACAATGCATTCAACTGCAGGCCGGTAGAAAGTACCTCTATTGCATCACATTGTATTCTGCTGCAGGCAGCTAGACAGTATCTCTATGACATCAAATTGCATTCAGCTGCAGGCAGCTAGACAGCACCTCTGGAACATCATAATGCATTCATCTGCAGATAGACAGTACCATTGTGAAATCACAATGCATTCGTACCTCTGTGACATCAGAATACATCCAGCGGCAGACTATGACATCACAATGGACTAAGCTGCAGACAGACTGTATCTCTGTTACATCACAATTTATTCAGCTGCAGGTAGCTAGACAGTACCACTGTAACATCACAATGCATTCAGCTGCAGACAGCAAGACAGTACCTCTTCGACATCACAATGCATTCAGCTGCAGGCAGCTGGATAGAACTTCTGTGACTTCAAAAGTACCACTGTGACATCACAATGCATTCAACTGCAGACAGCTACACAGTAACTCTTTGACATACCAATGTAGGCAGCTAGACAGTACCACTGTGACATCACAATGTATTCAGCTGCAGGCAGCTAGAAAGTACCTCTGTAACATCACAATGCATTCAGCTGCAGGCAGCTGGACAGAACCTCTGTCACTTCATAAGTACCACTGTGACATCACAATGCATTCAATTGCAGGTAGCTAGACAATACCTCTTCGACATCCCAATGCATTCAACTGCAGGCAGATAGACAATACCACTGTGAAATCACAATGCATTCAGCTGCAGGCAGCTAAACAGTACCATCGTGCCATAACAATTCATTCAGCAGCAGGCTAGACAGTACCTCTGTGACATCACAATGCATTCAGCTACAGGCAGATAAACAGTACCTCTGTGACTTGACAATGCATAAAACTGCAGGCACCTAGACAGTACCTCTGTGACATCACAATGCATTCAGCTGCAAGCAGCTAGAAAGTACAACTGTAACATCCTAATGTATTCAGCTGCAAGCAGCTAGACAGTACCATTGCAACATCACAATGCATTCAGCTGCAAGCAGCTATATAGTACCACTGCGGCATCACAATACATTCAGCTGCAGGCAGCTAGATAGTACCATTGTGACATCACAATGCATTCAGCTCCGGGCAGCTATATAGTATCTCTATGAAATCAAATTGCATTCAGCTGCAGGCAGCTAAACAGCACCTCTGGAACATCATAATGCATTCATCTGCAGACAGTACCATTGTGACATCACAATGCATTCAGCTGCATGCAGCGAGACAGTACCTTTGTGAAATCAGAATGTATTCAGCTGCAGACAGCTAGACAGTACTACTATGACATCACAATGCATTCAGCTGCAGGCAGCTAAAATGTACCTCTGTAACATCACATTGCATTCAACTGCAAGCAGCTAGACAGTACAGTACCTCTGTGACATCACAATGCATTCAGCTACAGACAGATAAGCAGTACCTCTGTGATTTCACAATGCATAAAACTGCAGGCATCTAGACAGCACCTCTGTGACATCACAATGCATTCAGCTGCAGGAAGCTAGACAGTATCTCTGTGACATCACAATGCATTCGGCTGCAAGCAGCTATACAGTACCACTGCAACATCACAATACATTCAGCTGCAGGCAGCTAGATAGTACCATTGTGACATCACAATGCATTATGCACCTCTGTGACATAACAATGCATAAAACTGCAGGCACCTAGACAGTACTACTATGACATCACTGTGCATTCAGCTGCAGGCAGCTAGAAAGTACCTCTGTGACATCACAGTGCATTCAGCTGCAAGCAGCAAGACAGTACCTCTTCGACATCACAATGCATTCAGCTTCAGGCAGGTAGACAGTACCACTGTGAAATCACAATGCATTCAGCTGCAGGCAGCTAAACAGAACCATTGTGACATTAAAATTAATTGAGCTGCAGGCAGCTAGACAGCACCTTTGGAACATCATAATGCATTCATCTTCAGACAGACAGTACCATTGTGACATCACAATGCATTCAGCTGCAGGCAGCAAGACAGTACCACTGTGAAATCACAATGCATTCAGCTGCAGGCAGCTAAACAGTACCAATGTGACATTAAAATTAATTGAGCTGCAGGCAGCTAGACAGTATCACTGTGACATCGTAATGCATTCAGCTGCAGGCAGCTGAATAGAACCTCTGTGACTTCAAAAGTACCACTGTGACATCACAATGCATTCACCTGCAGGCAGCTACACAGTAACTCTTTGACATACCAATGCATTCAGCTCATACTTGCCTGCCCTCCCGGAATGGCCGGGAGGCTCCCGAAATTCGGGTGACCCTCCCGGCCCCCCGGAAGCGCAGGCAAGTCTCCCGATTACAGGGGTCCCCCCATGCCCGGCTGCCCACTTAGTGAGTGAAGTGGGCGGTCAGGGCAGGCGATGACGCGATTCTTGTTGAATCGCGTCATGCAAGCCACGCCCACCACTGCATGACGCGATCCAGCAGCCATGCCCCCATCCCTCCTCTGGCCCGCCCCCGTGCCGCCTCCGGCCCTCCCCCCTCCTTACATCAGCTCACTGCCCGGCGTGCCCGCCCCCCTGCTGAGCCGACTGGCTGCTCTCTCCCGGAGAGAGCAGACCAAAAGTCGGCAACTATGATTCAGCTGCAGGCAGCTAGACAGTACCACTGTGACATCACAATGCATTCAACTGCAGGCCGGTAGAAAGTACCTCTATTGCATCACATTGTATTCTGCTGCAGGCAGCTAGACAGTATCTCTATGACATCAAATTGCATTCAGCTGCAGGCAGCTAGACAGCACCTCTGGAACATCATAATGCATTCATCTGCAGATAGACAGTACCATTGTGAAATCACAATGCATTCGTACCTCTGTGACATCAGAATACATCCAGCGGCAGACTAACTATGACATCACAATGGACTAAGCTGCAGACAGACTGTACCTCTGTGACATCACAATGCATTCAGCTACAGGCATATAAACAGTACCTCTGTGACTTGACAATGCATAAAACTGCAGGCACCTAGACAGTACCTCTGTGACATCACAATGCATTCAGCTGCAAGCAGTTAGAAAGTACAACTGTAACATCCTAATGTATTCAGCTGCAAGCAGCTAGACAGTACCATTGCAACATCACAATGCATTCAGCTGCAAGCAGCTATATAGTACCACTGCGGCATCACAATACATTCAGCTGCAGGCAGCTAGATAGTACCATTGTGACATCACAATGCATTCAGCTCCAGGCAGCTAGATAGTATCTCTATGAAATCAAATTGCATTCAGCTGCAGGCAGCTAGACAGCACCTCTGGAACATCATAATGCATTCATCTGCAGACAGTACCATTGTGACATCACAATGCATTCAGCTGCATGCAGCGAGACAGTACCTTTGTGAAATCAGAATGTATTCAGCTGCAGACAGCTAGACAGTACTACTATGACATCACAATGCATTCAGCTGGAGGCAGCTAAAATGTACCTCTGTAACATCACATTGCATTCAACTGCAGGCAGCTAGACAGTACAGTACCTCTGTGACATCACAATGCATTCAGCTACAGACAGATAAACAGTACCTCTGTGATTTGACAATGCATAAAACTGCAGGCATCTAGACAGCACCTCTGTGACATCACAATGCATTCAGCTGCAGGAAGCTAGACAGTATCTCTGTTACATCACAATGCATTCGGCTGCAAGCAGCTATACAGTACCACTGCAACATCACAATACATTCAGCTGCAGGCAGCTAGATAGTACCATTGTGACATCACAATGCATTAAACTGTAGCCAGCTAGACAGCACCTCTGTGACATCACAATGCATAAAACTGCAGGCACCTAGACAGTACTACTATGACATCACTGTGCATTCAGCAGCAGGCAGCTAGAAAGTACCTCTGTGACATCACAGTGCATTCAGCTGCAAGCAGCTAGACAGTACCTCTTCGACATCACAATGCATTCAGCTTCAGGCAGGTAGACAGTACCACTGTAAAATCACAATGCATTCAGCTGCAGGCAGCTAAACAGTACCATTGTGACATTAAAATTAATTGAGCTGCAGGCAGCTAGACAGTATCACTGTGACATTGTAATGTATTTAGCTGCAGGGAGCTGGATAGAACCTCTGTGACTTCAAAAGTACCACTGTGACATCACAATGCATTCACCTGCAGGCAGCTACACAGTAACTCTTTGACATACCAATGCATTCAGCTCATACTTGCCTGCCCTCCCGGAATGGCCGGGAGGCTCCCGAAAATCGGGTGACCCTCCTGGCCCCCCCGAAGAGCAGGCAAGTCTCCAGATTACAGGGGTTCCCCCCTGCCCGGCTGCCCACTTAGCGAGTGAAGTGGGCGGTCCGGGCAGGCGATGATGCGATTCTTGTTGAATCGCGTCATGCAAGCCACGCCCCCCACTGTATAATGCCGGTAATTGCGGCATTGCACAGTGGGGGGCGTGGCTTGCATGACGCGATCCAGCAGCCAAGCCCCTGTCTCTCCTCTGCCCCCCCCCCCCCGTGCCACCTCCGGCCCTCCCCCCTCCTTACATCAGCTCACTGCCCGGCGTGCCCGCCCCCCTGCTGAGCCGACTGGCTGCTCTCTCCCGGAGAGAGCAGCCCAAAAGTTGGCAACTATGATTCAGCTGCAGGCAGCTAGACAGTACCACTGTGACATCACAATGCATTCAACTGCAGGCCGGTAGAAAGTACCTCTATTGCATCACATTGTATTCTGCTGCAGGCAGCTAGACAGTATCTCTATGACATCAAATTGCATTCAGCTGCAGGCAGCTAGACAGCACCTCTGGAACATCATAATGCATTCATCTGCAGATAGACAGTACCATTGTGAAATCACAATGCATTCGTACCTCTGTGACATCAGAATACATCCAGCGGCAGACTATGACATCACAATGGACTAAGCTGCAGACAGACTGTATCTCTGTTACATCACAATTTATTCAGCTGCAGGTAGCTAGACAGTACCACTGTAACATCACAATGCATTCAGCTGCAGACAGCAAGACAGTACCTCTTCGACATCACAATGCATTCAGCTGCAGGCAGCTGGATAGAACTTCTGTGACTTCAAAAGTACCACTGTGACATCACAATGCATTCAACTGCAGACAGCTACACAGTAACTCTTTGACATACCAATGTAGGCAGCTAGACAGTACCACTGTGACATCACAATGTATTCAGCTGCAGGCAGCTAGAAAGTACCTCTGTAACATCACAATGCATTCAGCTGCAGGCAGCTGGACAGAACCTCTGTCACTTCATAAGTACCACTGTGACATCACAATGCATTCAATTGCAGGTAGCTAGACAATACCTCTTCGACATCCCAATGCATTCAGCTGCAGGCAGATAGACAATACCACTGTGAAATCACAATGCATTCAGCTGCAGGCAGCTAAACAGTACCATCGTGCCATAACAATTCATTCAGCAGCAGGCAGCTAGACAGTACCTCTGTGACATCACAATGCATTCAGCTACAGGCAGATAAACAGTACTTCTGTGACTTGACAATGCATAAAACTGCAGGCACCTAGACAGTACCTCTGTGACATCACAATGCATTCAGCTGCAAGCAGCTAGAAAGTACAACTGTAACATCCTAATGTATTCAGCTGCAAGCAGCTAGACAGTACCATTGCAACATCACAATGCATTCAGCTGCAAGCAGCTATATAGTACCACTGCGGCATCACAATACATTCAGCTGCAGGCAGCTAGATAGTACCATTGTGACATCACAATGCATTCAGCTCCAGGCAGCTAGATAGTATCTCTATGAAATCAAATTGCATTCAGCTGCAGGCAGCTAAACAGCACCTCTGGAACATCATAATGCATTCATCTGCAGACAGTACCATTGTGACATCACAATGCATTCAGCTGCATGCAGCGAGACAGTACCTTTGTGAAATCAGAATGTATTCAGCTGCAGACAGCTAGACAGTACTACTATGACATCACAATGCATTCAGCTGCAGGCAGCTAGAAAGTACCTCTGTAACATCACATTGCATTCAACTGCAGGCAGCTAGACAGTACAGTACCTCTGTGACATCACAATGCATTCAGCTACAGACAGATAAACAGTACCTCTGTGATTTGACAATGCATAAAACTGCAGGCATCTAGACAGCACCTCTGTGACATCACAATGCATTCAGCTGCAGGAAGCTAGACAGTATCTCTGTGACATCACAATGCATTCGGCTGCAAGCAGCTATACAGTACCACTACAACATCACAATACATTCAGCTGCAGGCAGCTAGATAGTACCATTGTGACATCACAATGCATTAAACTGTAGCCAGCTAGACAGCACCTCTGTGACATCACAATGCATAAAACTGCAGGCACCAGACAGTACTACTATGACATCACTGTGCATTCAGCTGCAGGCAGCTAGAAAGTACCTCTGTGACATCACAGTGCATTCAGCTGCAAGCAGCTAGACAGTACCTCTTCGACATCACAATGCATTCAGCTTCAGGCAGGTAGACAGTACCACTGTGAAATCACAATGCATTCAGCTGCAGGCAGCTAAACAGTACCAATGTGACATTAAGATTAATTGAGCTGCAGGCAGCTAGACAGTATCACTGTGACATCGTAATGCATTCAGCTGCAGGCAGCTGAATAGAACCTCTGTGACTTCAAAAGTACCACTGGGACATCACAATGCATTCACCTGCAGGCAGCTACACAGTAACTCTTTGACATACCAATGCATTCAGCTCATACTTGCCTGCCCTCCCGGAATGGCCGGGAGGCTCCTGAAATTCGGGTGACCCTCCCGGCCCCCCGGAAGCGCAGGCAAGTCTCCCGATTACAGGGGTCCCCCCATGCCCGGCTGCCCACTTAGCGAGTGAAGTGGGCGGTCAGGGCAGGCGATGACGCGATTCTTGTTGAATCGCGTCATGCAAGCCACGCCCACCACTGCATGACGTGATCCAGCAGCCATGCCCCCATCCCTCCTCTGGCCCGCCCCCGTGCCGCCTCCAGCCCTCCCCCCTCCTTACATCAGCTCACTGCCCGGCGTGCCCGCCCCCCTGCTGAGCCGACTGGCTGCTCTCTCCCGGAGAGAGCAGCCCAAAAGTCGGCAACTATGATTCAGCTGCAGGCAGCTAGACAGTACCACTGTGACATCACAATGCATTCAACTGCAGGCCGGTAGAAAGTACCTCTATTGCATCACATTGTATTCTGCTGCAGGCAGCTAGACAGTATCTCTATGACATCAAATTGCATTCAGCTGCAGGCAGCTAGACAGCACCTCTGGAACATCATAATGCATTCATCTGCAGATAGACAGTACCATTGTGAAATCACAATGCATTCGTACCTCTGTGACATCAGAATACATCCAGCGGCAGACTAACTATGACATCACAATGGACTAAGCTGCAGACAGACTGTATCTCTGTTACATCACAATTTATTCAGCTGCAGGTAGCTAGACAGTACCACTGTAACATCACAATGCATTCAGCTGCAGACAGCAAGACAGTACCTCTTCGACATCACAATGCATTCAGCTGCAGGCAGCTGGATAGAACTTCTGTGACTTCAAAAGTACCACTGTGACATCACAATGCATTCAACTGCAGACAGCTACACAGTAACTCTTTGACATACCAATGTAGGCAGCTAGACAGTACCACTGTGACATCACAATGTATTCAGCTGCAGGCAGATAGAAAGTACCTCTGTAACATCACAATGCATTCAGCTGCAGGCAGCTGGACAGAACCTCTGTCACTTCATAAGTACCACTGTGACATCACAATGCATTCAATTGCAGGTAGCTAGACAATACCTCTTCGACATCCCAATGCATTCAGCTGCAGGCAGATAGACAATACCACTGTGAAATCACAATGCATTCAGCTGCAGGCAGCTAAACAGTACCATCGTGCCATAACAATTCATTCAGCAGCAGGCAGCTAGACAGTACAGTACCTCTGTGACATCACAATGCATTCAGCTACAGGCAGATAAACAGTACCTCTGTGACTTGACAATGCATAAAACTGCAGGCACCTAGACAGTACCTCTGTGACATCACAATGCATTCAGCTGCAAGCAGCTAGAAAGTACAACTGTAACATCCTAATGTATTCAGCTGCAAGCAGCTAGACAGTACCATTGCAACATCACAATGCATTCAGCTGCAAGCAGCTATATAGTACCACTGCGGCATCACAATACATTCAGCTGCAGGCAGCTAGATAGTACCATTGTGACATCACAATGCATTCAGCTCCAGGCAGCTAGATAGTATCTCTATGAAATCAAATTGCATTCAGCTGCAGGCAGCTAAACAGCACCTCTGGAACATCATAATGCATTCATCTGCAGACAGTACCATTGTGACATCACAATGCATTCAGCTGCATGCAGCGAGACAGTACCTTTGTGAAATCAGAATGTATTCAGCTGCAGACAGCTAGACAGTACTACTATGACATCACAATGCATTCAGCTGCAGGCAGCTAGAAAGTACCTCTGTAACATCACATTGCATTCAACTGCAGGCAGCTAGACAGTACAGTACCTCTGTGACATCACAATGCATTCAGCTACAGACAGATAAACAGTACCTCTGTGATTTGACAATGCATAAAACTGCAGGCATCTAGACAGCACCTCTGTGACATCACAATGCATTCAGCTGCAGGAAGCTAGACAGTATCTCTGTGACATCACAATGCATTCGGCTGCAAGCAGCTATACAGTACCACTACAACATCACAATACATTCAGCTGCAGGCAGCTAGATAGTACCACTGTGACATCACAATGCATTAAACTGTAGCCAGCTAGACAGCACCTCTGTGACATCACAATGCATAAAACTGCAGGCACCAGACAGTACTACTATGACATCACTGTGCATTCAGCTGCAGGCAGCTAGAAAGTACCTCTGTGACATCACAGTGCATTCAGCTGCAAGCAGCTAGACAGTACCTCTTCGACATCACAATGCATTCAGCTTCAGGCAGGTAGACAGTACCACTGTGAAATCACAATGCATTCAGCTGCAGGCAGCTAAACAGTACCATTGTGACATTAAAATTAATTGAGCTGCAGGCAGCTAGACAGTATCACTGTGACATTGTAATGTATTTAGCTGCAGGGAGCTGGATAGAACCTCTGTGACTTCAAAAGTACCACTGTGACATCACAATGCATTCACCTGCAGGCAGCTACACAGTAACTCTTTGACATACCAATGCATTCAGCTCATACTTGCCTGCCCTCCCGGAATGGCCGGGAGGCTCCCGAAAATCGGGTGACCCTCCTGGCCCCCCCGAAGAGCAGGCAAGTCTCCAGATTACAGGGGTTCCCCCCTGCCCGGCTGCCCACTTAGCGAGTGAAGTGGGCGGTCCGGGCAGGCGATGATGCGATTCTTGTTGAATCGCGTCATGCAAGCCACGCCCCCCACTGTATAATGCCGGTAATTGCGGCATTGCACAGTGGGGGGCGTGGCTTGCATGACGCGATCCAGCAGCCAAGCCCCTGTCTCTCCTCTGCCCCCCCCCCCGTGCCACCTCCGGCCCTCCCCCCTCCTTACATCAGCTCACTGCCCGGCGTGCCCGCCCCCCTGCTGAGCCGACTGGCTGCTCTCTCCCGGAGAGAGCAGCCCAAAAGTTGGCAACTATGATTCAGCTGCAGGCAGCTAGACAGTACCACTGTGACATCACAATGCATTCAACTGCAGGCCGGTAGAAAGTACCTCTATTGCATCACATTGTATTCTGCTGCAGGCAGCTAGACAGTATCTCTATGACATCAAATTGCATTCAGCTGCAGGCAGCTAGACAGCACCTCTGGAACATCATAATGCATTCATCTGCAGATAGACAGTACCATTGTGAAATCACAATGCATTCGTACCTCTGTGACATCAGAATACATCCAGCGGCAGACTATGACATCACAATGGACTAAGCTGCAGACAGACTGTATCTCTGTTACATCACAATTTATTCAGCTGCAGGTAGCTAGACAGTACCACTGTAACATCACAATGCATTCAGCTGCAGACAGCAAGACAGTACCTCTTCGACATCACAATGCATTCAGCTGCAGGCAGCTGGATAGAACTTCTGTGACTTCAAAAGTACCACTGTGACATCACAATGCATTCAACTGCAGACAGCTACACAGTAACTCTTTGACATACCAATGTAGGCAGCTAGACAGTACCACTGTGACATCACAATGTATTCAGCTGCAGGCAGCTAGAAAGTACCTCTGTAACATCACAATGCATTCAGCTGCAGGCAGCTGGACAGAACCTCTGTCACTTCATAAGTACCACTGTGACATCACAATGCATTCAATTGCAGGTAGCTAGACAATACCTCTTCGACATCCCAATGCATTCAGCTGCAGGCAGATAGACAATACCACTGTGAAATCACAATGCATTCAGCTGCAGGCAGCTAAACAGTACCATCGTGCCATAACAATTCATTCAGCAGCAGGCAGCTAGACAGTACCTCTGTGACATCACAATGCATTCAGCTACAGGCAGATAAACAGTACTTCTGTGACTTGACAATGCATAAAACTGCAGGCACCTAGACAGTACCTCTGTGACATCACAATGCATTCAGCTGCAAGCAGCTAGAAAGTACAACTGTAACATCCTAATGTATTCAGCTGCAAGCAGCTAGACAGTACCATTGCAACATCACAATGCATTCAGCTGCAAGCAGCTATATAGTACCACTGCGGCATCACAATACATTCAGCTGCAGGCAGCTAGATAGTACCATTGTGACATCACAATGCATTCAGCTCCAGGCAGCTAGATAGTATCTCTATGAAATCAAATTGCATTCAGCTGCAGGCAGCTAAACAGCACCTCTGGAACATCATAATGCATTCATCTGCAGACAGTACCATTGTGACATCACAATGCATTCAGCTGCATGCAGCGAGACAGTACCTTTGTGAAATCAGAATGTATTCAGCTGCAGACAGCTAGACAGTACTACTATGACATCACAATGCATTCAGCTGCAGGCAGCTAGAAAGTACCTCTGTAACATCACATTGCATTCAACTGCAGGCAGCTAGACAGTACAGTACCTCTGTGACATCACAATGCATTCAGCTACAGACAGATAAACAGTACCTCTGTGATTTGACAATGCATAAAACTGCAGGCATCTAGACAGCACCTCTGTGACATCACAATGCATTCAGCTGCAGGAAGCTAGACAGTATCTCTGTGACATCACAATGCATTCGGCTGCAAGCAGCTATACAGTACCACTACAACATCACAATACATTCAGCTGCAGGCAGCTAGATAGTACCATTGTGACATCACAATGCATTAAACTGTAGCCAGCTAGACAGCACCTCTGTGACATCACAATGCATAAAACTGCAGGCACCAGACAGTACTACTATGACATCACTGTGCATTCAGCTGCAGGCAGCTAGAAAGTACCTCTGTGACATCACAGTGCATTCAGCTGCAAGCAGCTAGACAGTACCTCTTCGACATCACAATGCATTCAGCTTCAGGCAGGTAGACAGTACCACTGTGAAATCACAATGCATTCAGCTGCAGGCAGCTAAACAGTACCAATGTGACATTAAGATTAATTGAGCTGCAGGCAGCTAGACAGTATCACTGTGACATCGTAATGCATTCAGCTGCAGGCAGCTGAATAGAACCTCTGTGACTTCAAAAGTACCACTGGGACATCACAATGCATTCACCTGCAGGCAGCTACACAGTAACTCTTTGACATACCAATGCATTCAGCTCATACTTGCCTGCCCTCCCGGAATGGCCGGGAGGCTCCTGAAATTCGGGTGACCCTCCCGGCCCCCCGGAAGCGCAGGCAAGTCTCCCGATTACAGGGGTCCCCCCATGCCCGGCTGCCCACTTAGCGAGTGAAGTGGGCGGTCAGGGCAGGCGATGACGCGATTCTTGTTGAATCGCGTCATGCAAGCCACGCCCACCACTGCATGACGTGATCCAGCAGCCATGCCCCCATCCCTCCTCTGGCCCGCCCCCGTGCCGCCTCCAGCCCTCCCCCCTCCTTACATCAGCTCACTGCCCGGCGTGCCCGCCCCCCTGCTGAGCCGACTGGCTGCTCTCTCCCGGAGAGAGCAGCCCAAAAGTCGGCAACTATGATTCAGCTGCAGGCAGCTAGACAGTACCACTGTGACATCACAATGCATTCAACTGCAGGCCGGTAGAAAGTACCTCTATTGCATCACATTGTATTCTGCTGCAGGCAGCTAGACAGTATCTCTATGACATCAAATTGCATTCAGCTGCAGGCAGCTAGACAGCACCTCTGGAACATCATAATGCATTCATCTGCAGATAGACAGTACCATTGTGAAATCACAATGCATTCGTACCTCTGTGACATCAGAATACATCCAGCGGCAGACTAACTATGACATCACAATGGACTAAGCTGCAGACAGACTGTATCTCTGTTACATCACAATTTATTCAGCTGCAGGTAGCTAGACAGTACCACTGTAACATCACAATGCATTCAGCTGCAGACAGCAAGACAGTACCTCTTCGACATCACAATGCATTCAGCTGCAGGCAGCTGGATAGAACTTCTGTGACTTCAAAAGTACCACTGTGACATCACAATGCATTCAACTGCAGACAGCTACACAGTAACTCTTTGACATACCAATGTAGGCAGCTAGACAGTACCACTGTGACATCACAATGTATTCAGCTGCAGGCAGATAGAAAGTACCTCTGTAACATCACAATGCATTCAGCTGCAGGCAGCTGGACAGAACCTCTGTCACTTCATAAGTACCACTGTGACATCACAATGCATTCAATTGCAGGTAGCTAGACAATACCTCTTCGACATCCCAATGCATTCAGCTGCAGGCAGATAGACAATACCACTGTGAAATCACAATGCATTCAGCTGCAGGCAGCTAAACAGTACCATCGTGCCATAACAATTCATTCAGCAGCAGGCAGCTAGACAGTACAGTACCTCTGTGACATCACAATGCATTCAGCTACAGGCAGATAAACAGTACCTCTGTGACTTGACAATGCATAAAACTGCAGGCACCTAGACAGTACCTCTGTGACATCACAATGCATTCAGCTGCAAGCAGCTAGAAAGTACAACTGTAACATCCTAATGTATTCAGCTGCAAGCAGCTAGACAGTACCATTGCAACATCACAATGCATTCAGCTGCAAGCAGCTATATAGTACCACTGCGGCATCACAATACATTCAGCTGCAGGCAGCTAGATAGTACCATTGTGACATCACAATGCATTCAGCTCCAGGCAGCTAGATAGTATCTCTATGAAATCAAATTGCATTCAGCTGCAGGCAGCTAAACAGCACCTCTGGAACATCATAATGCATTCATCTGCAGACAGTACCATTGTGACATCACAATGCATTCAGCTGCATGCAGCGAGACAGTACCTTTGTGAAATCAGAATGTATTCAGCTGCAGACAGCTAGACAGTACTACTATGACATCACAATGCATTCAGCTGCAGGCAGCTAGAAAGTACCTCTGTAACATCACATTGCATTCAACTGCAGGCAGCTAGACAGTACAGTACCTCTGTGACATCACAATGCATTCAGCTACAGACAGATAAACAGTACCTCTGTGATTTGACAATGCATAAAACTGCAGGCATCTAGACAGCACCTCTGTGACATCACAATGCATTCAGCTGCAGGAAGCTAGACAGTATCTCTGTGACATCACAATGCATTCGGCTGCAAGCAGCTATACAGTACCACTACAACATCACAATACATTCAGCTGCAGGCAGCTAGATAGTACCACTGTGACATCACAATGCATTAAACTGTAGCCAGCTAGACAGCACCTCTGTGACATCACAATGCATAAAACTGCAGGCACCAGACAGTACTACTATGACATCACTGTGCATTCAGCTGCAGGCAGCTAGAAAGTACCTCTGTGACATCACAGTGCATTCAGCTGCAAGCAGCTAGACAGTACCTCTTCGACATCACAATGCATTCAGCTTCAGGCAGGTAGACAGTACCACTGTGAAATCACAATGCATTCAGCTGCAGGCAGCTAAACAGTACCAATGTGACATTAAGATTAATTGAGCTGCAGGCAGCTAGACAGTATCACTGTGACATCGTAATGCATTCAGCTGCAGGCAGCTGAATAGAACCTCTGTGACTTCAAAAGTACCACTGTGACATCACAATGCATTCACCTGCAGGCAGCTACACAGTAACTCTTTGACATACCAATGCATTCAGCTCATACTTGCCTGCCCTCCCGGAATGGCCGGGAGGCTCCTGAAATTCGGGTGACCCTCCCGGCCCCCCGGAAGCGCAGGCAAGTCTCCCGATTACAGGGGTCCCCCCATGCCCGGCTGCCCACTTAGCGAGTGAAGTGGGCGGTCAGGGCAGGCGATGACGCGATTCTTGTTGAATCGCGTCATGCAAGCCACGCCCACCACTGCATGACGCGATCCAGCAGCCATGCCCCCATCCCTCCTCTGGCCCGCCCCCGTGCCGCCTCCAGCCCTCCCCCCTCCTTACATCAGCTCACTGCCCGGCGTGCCCGCCCCCCTGCTGAGCCGACTGGCTGCTCTCTCCCGGAGAGAGCAGCCCAAAAGTCGGCAACTATGATTCAGCTGCAGGCAGCTAGACAGTACCACTGTGACATCACAATGCATTCAACTGCAGGCCGGTAGAAAGTACCTCTATTGCATCACATTGTATTCTGCTGCAGGCAGCTAGACAGTATCTCTATGACATCAAATTGCATTCAGCTGCAGGCAGCTAGACAGCACCTCTGGAACATCATAATGCATTCATCTGCAGATAGACAGTACCATTGTGAAATCACAATGCATTCGTACCTCTGTGACATCAGAATACATCCAGCGGCAGACTAACTATGACATCACAATGGACTAAGCTGCAGACAGACTGTATCTCTGTTACATCACAATTTATTCAGCTGCAGGTAGCTAGACAGTACCACTGTAACATCACAATGCATTCAGCTGCAGACAGCAAGACAGTACCTCTTCGACATCACAATGCATTCAGCTGCAGGCAGCTGGATAGAACTTCTGTGACTTCAAAAGTACCACTGTGACATCACAATGCATTCAACTGCAGACAGCTACACAGTAACTCTTTGACATACCAATGTAGGCAGCTAGACAGTACCACTGTGACATCACAATGTATTCAGCTGCAGGCAGCTAGAAAGTACCTCTGTAACATCACAATGCATTCAGCTGCAGGCAGCTGGACAGAACCTCTGTCACTTCATAAGTACCACTGTGACATCACAATGCATTCAATTGCAGGTAGCTAGACAATACCTCTTCGACATCCCAATGCATTCAGCTGCAGGCAGATAGACAATACCACTGTGAAATCACAATGCATTCAGCTGCAGGCAGCTAAACAGTACCATCGTGCCATAACAATTCATTCAGCAGCAGGCAGCTAGACAGTACAGTACCTCTGTGACATCACAATGCATTCAGCTACAGGCAGATAAACAGTACCTCTGTGACTTGACAATGCATAAAACTGCAGGCACCTAGACAGTACCTCTGTGACATCACAATGCATTCAGCTGCAAGCAGCTAGAAAGTACAACTGTAACATCCTAATGTATTCAGCTGCAAGCAGCTAGACAGTACCATTGCAACATCACAATGCATTCAGCTGCAAGCAGCTATATAGTACCACTGCGGCATCACAATACATTCAGCTGCAGGCAGCTAGATAGTACCATTGTGACATCACAATGCATTCAGCTCCAGGCAGCTAGATAGTATCTCTATGAAATCAAATTGCATTCAGCTGCAGGCAGCTAAACAGCACCTCTGGAACATCATAATGCATTCATCTGCAGACAGTACCATTGTGACATCACAATGCATTCAGCTGCATGCAGCGAGACAGTACCTTTGTGAAATCAGAATGTATTCAGCTGCAGCAGCTAGTCAGTACTACTATGACATCACAATGCATTCAGCTGCAGGCAGCTAGAAAGTACCTCTGTAACATCACATTGCATTCAACTGCAGGCAGCTAGACAGTACAGTACCTCTGTGACATCACAATGCATTCAGCTACAGACAGATAAACAGTACCTCTGTGATTTGACAATGCATAAAACTGCAGGCATCTAGACAGCACCTCTGTGACATCACAATGCATTCAGCTGCAGGAAGCTAGACAGTATCTCTGTGACATCACAATGCATTCGGCTGCAAGCAGCTATACAGTACCACTGCAACATCACAATACATTCAGCTGCAGGCAGCTAGATAGTACCATTGTGACATCACAATGCATTAAACTGTAGCCAGCTAGACAGCACCTCTGTGACATCACAATGCATAAAACTGCAGGCACCTAGACAGTACTACTATGACATCACTGTGCATTCAGCTGCAGGCAGCTAGAAAGTACCTCTGTGACATCACAGTGCATTCAGCTGCAAGCAGCTAGACAGTACCTCTTCGACATCACAATGCATTCAGCTTCAGGCAGGTAGACCGTACCACTGTGAAATCACAATGCATTCAGCTGCAGGCAGCTAAACAGTACCATTGTGACATTAAAATTAATTGAGCTGCAGGCAGCTAGACAGTATCACTGTGACATTGTAATGTATTCAGCTGCAGGCAGCTGGATAGAACCTCTGTGACTTCAAAAGTACCACTGTGACATCACAATGCATTCACCTGCAGGCAGCTACACAGTAACTCTTTGACATACCAATGCATTCAGCTCATACTTGCCTGCCCTCCCGGAATGGCCGGGAGGCTCCCGAAAATCGGGTGACCCTCCCGGCCCCCCGGAAGAGCAGGCAAGTCTCCAGATTACAGGGGTCCCCCCCTGCCCGGCTGCCCACTTAGCGAGTGAAGTGGGCGGTCCGGGCAGGCGATGATGCGATTCTTGTTGAATCGCGTCATGCAAGCCACGCCCCCACTGTATAATGCCGGTAATTGCGGCATTGCACAGTGGGGGGCGTGGCTTGCATGACGCGATCCAGAAGCCACGCCCCGTCCCTCCTCTGGCCCGCCCCCGTGCCGCCTCCGGCCCGCTCCCTCCTTACATCAGCTCACTGCCCGGCGTGCCCGCCCCCCTGCTGAGCCGACTGGCTGCTCTCTCCTGGAGAGAGCAGCCCAAAAGTCGGCAACTATGATTCAGCTGCAGGCAGCTAGACAGTACCACTGTGACATCACAATGCATTCAACTGCAGGCAGCTAGACAGCACCTCTGGAACATCATAATGCATTCATCTGCAGATAGACAGTACCATTGTGAAATCACAATGCATTCGTACCTCTGTGACATCAGAATACATCCAGCGGCAGACAGCTAGACAGTACTAACTATGACATCACAATGGACTAAGCTGCAGACAGTCTGTATCTCTGCTACATCACAATTTATTCAGCTGCAGGCAGCTAGACAGTACCACTGTGACATCACAATGCATTCAGCTGCAGACAGCAAGACAGTACCTCTTCGACATCACAATGCATTTAGCTGCAGGCAGCTGGATAGAACTTCTGTGACTTCAAAAGTACCACTGTGACATCACAATGCATTCAACTTCAGACAGCTACACAGTAACTCTTTGACATACCAATGCAGGCAGCTAGAAAGTACCTCTGTGACATCACAATGCATTCAGCTGCAGGCAGCTGGACAGAACCTCTGTCACTTCATAAGTACCACTGTGACATCACAATTTATTCAATTGCAGGTAGCTAGACAATACCTCTTCGACATCCCAATGCATTCAGCTGCAGGCAGATAGACAATACCACTGTGAAATCACAATGCATTCAGCTGCAGGCAGCTAAACAGTACCATCGTGCCATAACAATTCATTCAGCTGCAGGCAGCTAGACAGTACCTCTGTGACATCCCAATGCATTCAGCTACAGGCAGATAAACAGTACCTCTGTGACTTGACAATGCATAAAACTGCAGGCACCTAGACAGTACCTCTGTGACATCACAATGCATTCAGCTGCAAGCAGCTAGAAAGTACAACTGTAAGATCCTAATGCATTCAGCTGCAAGCAGCTAGACAGTACCATTGCAACATCACAATGCATTCAGCTGCAAGCAGCTATATAGTACCACTGCGGCATCACAATACAATCAGCTGCAGGCAGCTAGATAGTACCATTGTGACATCACAATGCATTCAGCTCCAGGCAGCTAGACAGTATATCTATGAAATCAAATTGCATTCAGCTGCAGGCAGCTAGACAGCACCTCTGGAACATCATAATGAATTCATCTGCAGACAGTACCATTGTGACATCACAATGCATTCAGCTGCATGCAGCGAGACAGTACCTTTGTGAAATCAGAATGTATTCAGCTGCAGACAGCTAGACAGTACTACTATGACATCACAATGCATTCAGCTGCAGGCAGCTAGAAAGTACCTCTGTAACATCACATTGCATTCAACTGCAGGCAGCTAGACAGTACAGTACCTCTGTGACATCACAATGCATTCAGCTACAGACAGATAAGCAGTACCTCTGTGATTTCACAATGCATAAAACTGCAGGCATCTAGACAGCACCTCTGTGACATCACAATGCATTCAGCTGCAGGAAGCTAGACAGTATCTCTGTGACATCACAATGCATTCGGCTGCAAGCAGCTATACAGTATCACTGCAACATCACAATACATTCAGCTGCAGGCAGCTAGATAGTACCATTGTGACATCACAATGCATTAAACTGCAGCCAGCTAGACAGCACCTCTGTGACATCATAATGCATAAAACTGCAGGCACCTAGACAGTACCTCTGTGACATCACAATGCATTCAGCTGCAAGCAGCTAGAAAGTACAACTGTACCATCCTAATGCATTCAGCTGCAAGCAGCCAGACAGTACCATTGCAATATCACAATACATTCAGCTGAAGGCAGCTAGATAGTACCATTGTGACATCACAATGCATTTAGCTGCAGGCAGCTAGACAGTACAGTACCTCTGTGACATCACAATGCATTAAGCTACAGACAGATAAACAGTACCTCTGTGATTTGACAATGCATAAAACTGCAGGCACCTAGACAGCACCTCTGTGACATCACAATGCATTCAGCTGCAGGAAGCTAGACAGCACCTCTGTGACATCACAATGCATTCAGCTGCAGTAAGCTAGACAGTACCTCTGTGACATCACAATGCATTCAGCTGCAAGCAGCTATACAGTACCACTGTGACATCATAATGCATTCATCTGCAGACAGACAGTACCATTGTGACATCACAATACATTCAGCTGCAGGCAGATAGATAGTACCATTGTGACATCACAATGCATTCAGCTCCAGGCAGATATACAGTATCTCTATGACATCATATTGCATTCAACTGCAGGCAGCTAGACAGCACCTCTGGAACATCATAATGCATTCATCTGCAGACAGACAGTACCATTATGACATCACAATTCATTCAGCTGCAGGTAGCGAGACAGTACATTTGTGAAATCAGAATGCATTCAGCTGCAGGTAGCTAGACAGTACTACTATGACATCACAATGCATTCAGCTGCAGGCAGCTAGAAAGTACCTCTGTGACATCACAGTGCATTCAGCTGCAAGCAGCTAGACAGTACCTCTTCGACATCACAATGCATTCAGCTGCAGGCAGGTAGACAGTACCACTGTGAAATCACAATGCATTCAGCTGCAGGCAGCTAAACAGTACTATTGTGATATTACAATTAATTGAGCTACAGGCAGCTAGACAGTATCACTGTGACATCAGAATGCATTCAGCTGCAGGCAGCTGGATAGAACCTCTGTGACTTCAAAAGTACCACTGTGACATCACAATGCATTCACCTGCAGGCAGCTATACAGTAACTCTTTGACATACAAATGCATTCAGCTGCAGGCGGCTAGACAGTACCACTGTGACATCATAATGCATTCAGCTGCAGGCAGCTAGAAAGTACCTCTGTGACATCACAATGCATTCAGCTGCAGGCAGCTGGACAGAACCTCTGTCACTTCATAAGTACCACTGTGACATCACAATGTATTCAATTGCAGGTAGCTAGACAATACCTCTTCGACATCCCAATGCATTCAGCTGCAGGCAGATAGACAATACCACTGTGAAATCACAATGCATTCAGCAGCAGGCAGCTAAACAGTACCATCGTGCCATAACAATTAATTCAGCTGCAGGCAGCTAGACAGTACCTCTGTGACATCCCAATGCATTCAGCTACAGGCACATAAACAGTACCTCTGTGACTTGACAATGCATAAAACTGCAGGCACCTAGACAGTACCTCTGTGACATCACAATGCATTCAGCTGCAAGCAGCTAGAAAGTACAACTGTAACATCCTAATGCATTCAGCTGCAAGCAGCTAGACAGTACCATTGCAACATCACAATGCATTCAGCTGCAAGCAGCTATATAGTACCACTGCGGCATCACAATACATTCAGCTGCAGGCAGCTAGATAGTACCATTGTGACATCACAATGCATTCAGCTCCAGGCCGGTAGAAAGCACCACTATTGCATCACATTGTATTCAGCTGCAGGCAGCTAGACAGTATCTCTATGACATTAAATTGCACTCAGCTGCAGGCAGCTAGACAGCACCTCTGAAACATCATAATGCATTCATCTGCAGACAGACAGCACCATTGTGACATCACAATGCATTCGTACCTCTGTGACATCACAATATATCCAGCTGCAGGCAGCTAGACAGTACTAACTGTGACATCACAATGGACTAAGCTGCAGACAGGCTGCATCTGTTACATCACAATTTATTCAGCTGCAGGCAGCTAGACAGTACCACTGTGACATTACAATGCATTTAGCTGCAGGCAGCAAGACAGTTCCTCTTCGACATCACAATGCATTCAGCTGCAGGCAGCTGGATAGAACTTCTGTGACTTCAAAAGTACCACTGTGACATCACAATGGATTCAGCTGCAGGCAGCTAGAAAGTACCTCTATAACATCACATTACATTCAGCTGCAGGCAGCTATACAGTACCTCTTCGACATCACAATGCATTAAACTGCAGGCAGCTAGACAGCACCTTTGTGACATCACAATGCATTCAGCTGCAGGCAGCTGGACAGAACCTCTGTGACTTCATAAGTACCACTGTGACATTACAATACATTCAATTGCAGGTAGCTAGACAGTACCTCTTCGACATCCCAATGCATTTAGCTGCAGGCAGATAGACAATACCACTGTGAAATCACAATGCATGCAGCTGCAGGGAGCTAAACAGTACCATTGTGACATCACAATTCATTCAGCTGCAGGCAGCTATACAGTACCTCTGTGACATCACAATGCATTCAGCTACAGACAGATAAACAGTACCTCTGTGACTTGACAATGCATAAAACTGCAGGCACCTAGACAGTACCTCTGTGACATCACAATGCATTCAGCTGCAAGCAGCTAGAAAGTACAACTGTAACATCCTAATATATTCAGCTGCAAGCAGCTAGACAGTACCATTGCAACATCACAATACATTCAGCTGCAGGCAGCTAGATAGTACCATTGTGACATCACAATGCATTTAGCTGCAGGCAGCTAGACAGTACCACTGTGACATCACAATGCATTCAGCTGCAGACAGGTAGAAAGTATCTCTATGACATTAAATTGCATTTAGCTGCAAGCAGGTAGACAGTACCTCTGGAACATCAAAATTCATTAAACTGCAGGCAGACAGTACCATTGTGACATCACAATGCATTCAGCTGCAGGCAGCTAGACAGTACCGCTGTGACATCACAATGCATTCAGCTGCAGGCAGCTAAAATGTACCTCTGTAACATCACATTGCATTCAACTGCAGGCAGCTAGACAGTACAGTACCTCTGTGACATCACAATGCATTCAGCTACAGACAGATAAACATTACCTCTGTGATTTGACAATGCATAAAACTACAGGCACCTAGACAGCACCTCTGTGACATCACAATGCATTCATCTGCATGAAGCTAGACAGTACATCTGTGACATCACAATGCATTCAGCTGCAAGCAGCTATATAGTACCACTGCGGCATCACAATACATTCAGCTGCAGGCAGCTAGATAGTACCATTGTGACATCACAATGCATTCAGCTCCATACAGCTAGACAGTATCTCTGTGACATCAAATTGCATTCAGCTGCAGGCAGCTAGACAGCACCTCTGGAACATCATAATGCATTCATCTGGAGACATCACAATGCATTCAGCTGCAGGCAGCGAGACAGTACCTTTGTGAAATCAGAATGTATTCAGCTGCAGGTAGCTAGACAGTACTACTATGACATCACTGTGCATTCAGCTGCAGGCAGCTAGAAAGTACCTCTGTGACATCACGGTGCATTCAGCTGCAAGCATCTAGACAGTACCTCTTCGACATCACAATGCATTCAGCTTCAGGCAGGTAGACAGTACCAATGTGAAATCACAATGCATTCGTACCTCTGTGACATCAGAATACATCCAGCGGCAGACTAACTATGACATCACAATGGACTAAGCTGCAGACAGACTGTATCTCTGTTACATCACAATTTATTCAGCTGCAGGTAGCTAGACAGTACCACTGTAACATCACAATGCATTCAGCTGCAGACAGCAAGACAGTACCTCTTCGACATCACAATGCATTCAGCTGCAGGCAGCTGGATAGAACTTCTGTGACTTCAAAAGTACCACTGTGACATCACAATGCATTCAACTGCAGACAGCTACACAGTAACTCTTTGACATACCAATGTAGGCAGCTAGACAGTACCACTGTGACATCACAATGTATTCAGCTGCAGGCAGCTAGAAAGTACCTCTGTAACATCACAATGCATTCAGCTGCAGGCAGCTGGACAGAACCTCTGTCACTTCATAAGTACCACTGTGACATCACAATGCATTCAATTGCAGGTAGCTAGACAATACCTCTTCGACATCCCAATGCATTCAGCTGCAGGCAGATAGACAATACCACTGTGAAATCACAATGCATTCAGCTGCAGGCAGCTAAACAGTACCATCGTGCCATAACAATTCATTCAGCAGCAGGCAGCTAGACAGTACAGTACCTCTGTGACATCACAATGCATTCAGCTACAGGCAGATAAACAGTACCTCTGTGACTTGACAATGCATAAAACTGCAGGCACCTAGACAGTACCTCTGTGACATCACAATGCATTCAGCTGCAAGCAGCTAGAAAGTACAACTGTAACATCCTAATGTATTCAGCTGCAAGCAGCTAGACAGTACCATTGCAACATCACAATGCATTCAGCTGCAAGCAGCTATATAGTACCACTGCGGCATCACAATACATTCAGCTGCAGGCAGCTAGATAGTACCATTGTGACATCACAATGCATTCAGCTCCAGGCAGCTAGATAGTATCTCTATGAAATCAAATTGCATTCAGCTGCAGGCAGCTAGACAGCACCTCTGGAACATCATAATGCATTCATCTGCAGACAGTACCATTGTGACATCACAATGCATTCAGCTGCATGCAGCGAGACAGTACCTTTGTGAAATCAGAATGTATTCAGCTGCAGACAGCTAGACAGTACTACTATGACATCACAATGCATTCAGCTGCAGGCAGCTAGAAAGTACCTCTGTAACATCACATTGCATTCAACTGCAGGCAGCTAGACAGTACAGTACCTCTGTGACATCACAATGCATTCAGCTACAGACAGATAAACAGTACCTCTGTGATTTCACATTGCATAAAACTGCAGGCATCTAGACAGCACCTCTGTGACATCACAATGCATTCAGCTGCAGGAAGCTAGACAGTATCTCTGTGACATCACAATGCATTCAGCTGCAGGCAGCTAGAAAGTACCTCTGTAACATCACATTGCATTCAACTGCAGGCAGCTAGACAGTACAGTACCTCTGTGACATCACAATGCATTCAGCTACAGACAGATAAACAGTACCTCTGTGATTTCACATTGTATAAAACTGCAGGCATCTAGACAGCACCTCTGTGACATCACAATGCATTCAGCTGCAGGAAGCTAGACAGTATCTCTGTGACATCACAATGCATTCGGCTGCAAGCAGCTATACAGTACCACTGCAACGTCACAATACATTCAGCTGCAGGCAGCTAGATAGTACCATTGTGACATCACAATGCATTAAACTGCAGCCAGCTAGACAGCACCTCTGTGACATCACAATGCATAAAACTGCAGGCACCTAGACAGTACCTCTGTGACATCACAATGCATTCAGCTGCAAGCAGCTAGAAAGTACAACTGTACCATCCTAATGCATTCAGCTGCAAGCAGCTAGACAGTACCATTGCAATATCACAATACATTCAGCTGAAGGAAGCTAGATAGTACCATTGTGACATCACAATGCATTTAGCTGCAGGCAGCTAGACAGTACAGTACCTCTGTGACATCACAATGCATTAAGCTACAGACAGATAAACAGTACCTCTGTGATTTGACAACGCATAAAACTGCAGGCACCTAGACAGCACCTCTGTGACATCACAATGCATTCAGCTGCAGGAAGCTAGACGGTACCTCTGTGACATCACAATGCATTCAGCTGCAGGAAGCTAGACAGTACCTCTGTGACATCACAATGCATTCAGCTGCAAGCAGCTATACAGTACCACTGCGACATCGTAATGCATTCATCTGCAGACAGACAGTACCATTGTGACATCACAATACATTCAGCTGCAGGCAGATAGATAGTACCATTGTGACATCACAATGCATTCAGCTCTAGGCAGCTATACAGTATCTCTATGACATCATATTGCATTCAACTGCAGGCAGCTAGACAGCACCTCTGGAACATCATAATGCATTCATCTGCAGACAGACAGTACCATTATGACATCACAATTCATTCAGCTGCAGGCAGCGAGACAGTACATTTGTGAAATCAGAATGCATTCAGCTGCAGGTAGCTAGACAGTACTACTATGACATCACAATGCACTCAGCTGCAGGCAGCTAGAAAGTACCTCTGTGACATCACAGTGCATTCAGCTGCAAGCAGCTAGATAGTACCTCTTCGACATCACAATGCACTCAGCTGCAGGCAGCTAGAAAGTACCTCTGTGACATCACAGTGCATTCAGCTGCAAGCAGCTAGACAGTACCTACTCGACATCACAATGCATTCAGCTGCAGGCAGCTAGACAGTATCACTGTGACATCGCAATGCATTCAGCTGCAGTCAGCTGGATAGAACCTCTGTGACTTCAAAAGTACCACTGTGACATCACAATGCATTCACCTGCAGGCAGCTATACAGTAACTCTTTGACATACCAATGCATTCAGCTGCAGGCAGCTAGACAGTACCACTGTGACATCACAATGCATTCAGCTGCAGGCCGGTAGAAAGTACCTCTATTGCATCACATTGTATTCAGCTGCAGGCAGCTAGACAGTATCTCTATGACATTAAATTGCACTCAGCTGCAGGCAGCTAGACAGCACCTCTGAAACATCATAATGCATTCATCTGCAGACAGACAGTACCATTGTGACATCACAATGCATTCGTACCTCTGTGACATCACAATACATCCAGCTGCAGGCAGCTAGACAGTACTAACTGTGACATCACAATGGACTAAGCTGCAGACAGACTGCATCTGTTACATCACAATTTATTCAGCTGCAGGCAGCTAGACAGTACCACTGTGACATTACAATGCATTCAGATGCAGGCAGCAAGACAGTTCCTCTTCGACATCACAATGCATTCAGCTGCAGGCAGCTGGATAGAACTTCTGTGACTTCAAAAGTACCACTGTGACATCACAACGCATTCAACTGCAGACAGCTACACAGTAACTCTTTGACATACCAATGCAGGCAGTTAGACAGTACCACTGTGACATCACAATGCATTCAGCTGCAGGTAGCCAGACAGTACCTCTGTAACATCACATTGCATTTAGATGCAGGCAGCTAGACAGTACCTCTTCGACATCACAATGCATTAAACTGCAGGCAGCTAGACAGCACCTCTGTGACATCACAATGCATTCAGCTGCAGGCAGCTGGACAGAACCTCTGTGACTTCATAAGTACCACTGTGACATCACAATGCATTCAATTGCAGGTAGCTAGACAGTACCTCTTAGACATCCCAATGCATTTAGCTGCAGGCAGATAGACAATACCACTTTGAAATCACAATGCATGCAGCTGCAGGCAGCTAAACAGTACCATTGTGACATCACAATTCATTCAGCTGCAGGCAGCTAGACAGTACCTCTGTGACATCACAATGCATTCAGCTACAGACAGATAAACAGTACCTCTGTGACTTGACAATGCATAAAACTGCAGGCACCTAGACAGTACCTCTGTGACATCACAATGCATTCAGCTGCAAGCAGCTAGAAAGTACCAATGCAACATCACAATACATTCAGCTGCAGGCAGCTAGATAGTATCATTGTGACATCACAATGCATTTAGCTGCAGGCAGCTAGACAGTACCACTGTGACATCACAATGCATTCAGCTGCAGACAGGTAGAAAGTATCTCTATGACATTAAATTGCAATTAGCTGCAAGCAGGTAGACAGTACCTCTGGAACATTAAAATTCATTAAACTGCAGGCAGACAGTACCATTGTGACATCACAATGCATTCAGCTGCAGGCAGCTAGACAGTACCGCTGTGACATCACAATGCATTCAGCTGCAGGCAGCTAGAAAGTACCTCTGTAACATCACATTGCATTCAACTGCAGGCAGCTAGACAGTACAGTACCTCTGTGACATCACAATGCATTCAGCTACAGACAGATAAACAGTACCTCTGTGATTTGACAATGCATAAAACTACAGGCACCTAGACAGCACCTCTGTGACATCACAATGCATTCATCTGCAGGAAGCTAGACAGTACATCTGTGACATCACAATGCATTCAGCTGCAAGCAGCTATATAGTACCACTGCGGCATCACAATACATTCAGCTGCAGGCAGCTAGATAGCACCATTGTGACATCACAATGCATTCAGCTCCAGACAGCTAGACAGTATCTCTATGACATCAAATTGCATTCAGCTGCAGGCAGCTAGACAGCACCTCTGGAACATCATAATGCATTCATCTGCAGACAGTACCATTGTGACATCACAATGCATTCAGCTGCAGGCAGCGAGACAGTACCTTTGTGAAATCAGAATGTATTCAGCTGCAGGTAGCTAGACAGTACTACTATGACATCACAGTGCATTCAGCTCCAGGCAGCTAGAAAGTACCTCTGTGACATCACAGTGCATTCAGCTGCAAGCAGCTAGACAGTACCTCTTCAACATCACAATGCATTCAGCTGCAGGCAGGTAGACACTAGACAGTACCACTGTGAAATCACAATGCATTCAGCTGCAGGCAGCTAAACAGTACCATTGTGACATTAAAATTAATTGAGCTGCAGGCAGCTAGACAGTATCACTGTGACATCGCAATGCATTCAGCTGCAGGCAGCTGGATAGAACCTCTGTGACTTCAAAAGTACCACTGTGACATCACAATGCATTCACCTGCAGGCAGCTATACAGTAACTCTTTCACATACCAATGCATTCAGCTGCAGGCAGCTAGACAGTACCACTGTGACATCACAATGCATTCAACTGCAGGCCGGTAGAAAGTACCTTTATTGCATCACATTGTATTCAGCTGCAGGCAGCTAGACAGTATCTCTATGACATCAAATTTCATTCAGCTGCAGGCAGCTAGACAGCACCTCTGGAACATCATAATGCATTCATCTGCAGATAGACAGTACCATTGTGAAATCACAATGCATTCGTACCTCTGTGACATCACAATACATCCAGATGCAGGCAGCTAGATAGTAATAACTATGACATCACAATGGACTAAGCTGCAGACAGACTGTATCTCTGTTACATCACAATTTAATCAGCTGCAGGCAGCTAGACAGTACCACTGTGACATCACAATGCATTCAGCTGCAGGCAGCTGGATAGAACTTCTGTGACTTCAAAAGTACCACTGTGACATCACAATGCATTCAACTGCAGACAGCTACACAGTAACTCTTTGACCTACCAATGCAGGCAGCTAGACAGTACCACTGTGACATCACAATGCATTCAGCTGCAGGCAGCTAGACAGTACCTCTTCGACATCACAATGCATTAAACTGCAGGCAGCTAGACAGCACCTCTGTGACATCCCAATGCATTCAGCTGCAGGCAGATAGACAATACCACTGTGAAATCACAATGCATTCAGCTGCAGGCAGCTAAACAGTACCATCGTGCCATAACAATTCATTCAGCTGCAGGCAGCTAGACAGTACCTCTGTGACATCACAATGCATTCAGCTACAGGCAGATAAACAGTACCTCTGTGACTTGACAATGCATAAAACTGCAGGCACCTAGACAGTACCTCTGTGACATCACAATGCATTCAGCTGCAAGCAGCTAGAAAGTACAACTGTAACATCCTAATGCATACAGCTGCAAGCAGCTAGACAGTACCATTGCAACATCACAATACATTCAGCTGCAGGCAGCTAGATAGTACCATTGTGACATCACAATGCATTTAGCTGCAGTCAGCTAGACAGTACCACTGTGACATCACAATGCATTCAGCTGCAGACAGGTAGAAAGTATCTCTATGACATTAAATTGCATTCAGCTGCAGTCAGCTAGACAGTACCTCTGGAACATCAAAATGCGTTAAACTGCAAATAGAAAGTACCATTGTGACATCACAATGCATTCAGCTGCATGCAGCGAGACAGTACCTTTGTGAAATCACAATGCATTCATCTGCAGGCAGCTAGACAGTACCGCTATGACATCACAAT
The DNA here is from genome assembly GCF_028390025.1 of Pseudophryne corroboree. Taxonomy (NCBI): domain Eukaryota; kingdom Metazoa; phylum Chordata; class Amphibia; order Anura; family Myobatrachidae; genus Pseudophryne; species Pseudophryne corroboree. The sequence continues at coordinate 372,955,466 of NC_086447.1, read as the reverse complement.
GCATTCAGCTGCAGGCAGCTAGAAAGTACCTCTGTAACATCACATTGCATTCTACTGCAGGCAGCTAGACAGTACAGTACCTCTGTGACATCACAATGCATTCAGCTACAGACAGATAAACAGTACCTCTGTAATTTGACAATGCATAAAACTGCAGGCACCTAGACAGCACCTCTGTGACATCACAATGCATTCAGCTGCAGGAAGCTAGACAGTACCTCTGTGACATCACAATTAGAGATGAGCGGGTTCGGTTCCTCGGAATCCGAACCCCCCCCGAACTTCAGCCTTTTTACACGGGTCCGAGGCAGACTCGGATCTTCCCGCCTTGCTCGGTTAACCCGAGCGCTCCCGAACGTCATCATCCCGCTGTCGGATTCTCGCGAGGCTCGGATTCTATCGCGAAACTCGGATTCTATATAAGGAGCCGCGCGTCGCCGCCATTTTCACACGTGCATTGAGATTGATAGGGAGAGGACGTGGCTGGCGTCCTCTCCGTGTAGAATAGATTAGAGAGACACTTGATTTACTACTTGGGGAGCATTAGGAGTACTCAGTACAGTGCAGAGTTTTGCTGATAGTGACCAGTGACCACCAGTTTTATTTATAATCCGTTCTCTGCCTGAAAAAAAACGATACACAGTCACATACCATATCTGTGCTCAGCCTCAGTGTGCTGCATGATAATATCATCTATGTATATCTGACTGTGCTGAGTGCTCACTGCTCACACAGCTGAATTGTGGGGGAGACTGGGGTGCAGTTAATAGCAGGAGTACAGTGCACACTTTTGCTGCCAGTGTGACTGACCAGTGACCACCAGTATATTGTCTGCCTGAAAAAGTTAAACAAACACTCCTGTGGTGTTTTTTTTTTTATTCTATAAACGCATTCTGCTGACAGTGTCCAGCAGGTCCGTCATTCATTATATTATATAAATATTTACCTGCAGTAAGTGTTATATTTTTTTTGTTCATCTCTATCATCTTTATCATCTCTATATTAGCAGACGCAGTACGGTAGTCCACGGCTGTGGCTACCTCTGTGTCATCAGTGCTCGTCCATAATTGTATACCTACCTGTGGTGGGGTTTTTTTTTTCTATCTTCTTCATACTAGTAGTTTAGGAGTCTGCTGACAGCGTCCAGCAGGTCCGTCATTATATTATATATACCTGCAGTAGTGATATATATATATTTTTTATATCATTATCATCTCTATACTAGCAGACGCAGTACGGTAGTCCACGGCTGTAGCTACCTCTGTGTCGTCAGTGCTCGTCCATAATTGTATACCTACCTGTGGTGGGTTTTTTTTTTCTATCTTCTTCATACTAGTAGTTTAGGAGTCTGCTGACAGTGTCCAGCAGGTCCGTCATTATATTATATATACCTGCAGTAGTGATATATATATATTTTTTATATCATTATCATCTCTATACTAGCAGACGCAGTACGGTAGTCCACGGCTGTAGCTACCTCTGTGTCGTCAGTGCTCGTCCATAATTGTATACCTACCTGTGGTGGGGTTTTTTTTTCTATCTTCTTCATACTAGTAGTTTAGGAGTCTGCTGACAGTGTCTAGCAGGTCCGTCATTATATTATATATACCTGCAGTAGTGATATATATATATTTTTTATATCATTATCATCTCTATACTAGCAGACGCAGTACGGTAGTCCACGGCTGTAGCTACCTCTGTGTCGTCAGTGCTCGTCCATAATTGTATGCCTACCTGTGGTGGGGGTTTTTTTTCTATCTTCTTCATACTAGTAGTTTAGGAGTCTGCTGACAGTGTCCAGCAGGTCCGTCATTATATTATATATACCTGCAGTAGTGATATATATATATTTTTTATATCATTATCCTCTCTATACTAGCAGACGCAGTACGGTAGTCCACGGCTGTAGCTACCTCTGTGTCGTCAGTGCTCGTCCATAATTGTATACCTACCTGTGGTGGGTTTTTTTTTTCTATCTTCTTCATACTAGTAGTTTAGGAGTCTGCTGACAGTGTCCAGCAGGTCCATCATTATATTATATATACCTGCAGTAGTGATATATATATATTTTTTATATCATTATCATCTCTATACTAGCAGACGCAGTACGGTAGTCCACGGCTGTAGCTACCTCTGTGTCGTCAGTGCTCGTCCATAATTGTATACCTACCTGTGGTGGGGTTTTTTTTTCTATCTTCTTCATACTAGTAGTTTAGGAGTCTGCTGACAGTGTCCAGCAGGTCCATCATTATATTATATATACCTGCAGTAGTGATATATATATATTTTTTATATCATTATCATCTCTATACTAGCAGACGCAGTACGGTAGTCCACGGCTGTAGCTACCTCTGTGTCGTCAGTGCTCGTCCATAATTGTATACCTACCTGTGGTGGGTTTTTTTTTCTATCTTCTTCATACTAGTAGTTTAGGAGTCTGCTGACAGTGTCCAGCAGGTTTGTCATTATATTATATATACCTGCAGTAGTGATATATATATATATTTTATATCATTATCATCTCTATACTAGCAGACGCAGTACGGTAGTCCACGGCTGTAGCTACCTCTGTGTCATCAGTCACTCGTCATCCATAAGTATACTAGTATCCATCCATCTCCATTGTTTACCTGAGGTGCCTTTTAGTTGTGCCTATTAAAATATGGAGAACAAAAATGTTGAGGTTCCAAAAATAGGGAAAGATCAAGATCCACTTCCACCTCGTGCTGAAGCTAAAAAGAAATACAATATGAGAGTGCGCTTTTCAAATCCAATATAGATTTTATTAATTAAAAAATTAATATTGTATACACACAATTATATATAATCTGCCGGCCGGCTACATAAAAAACTTATTTCAATAAAAAATATCTATATATAATTTGTTAAGACTTAATCCTAAATGCTTATATTCTCAATGTGCTGAGTTATTATCCAAATTCTACAATCACTTTTCCCAAATCACTCTGCCCAAGTCCATATATTTATAGGAACATTTTGCCACTTTTTTCACCAGTTGTAATTGATAGCAATCTGTTGAACAAGACCATATAATTTAGAGCCAAGCAGGTGGTTAGTAGCAATCTAAACCACAGCCTTTATCATGGCTAAGCAGTTCCATTTAGGCAGTTCACAAATTGATTTGTTACAACTGTAACTGATTAGAAACTATGTATCAATTTAGGATTTGTATACCATACAGGATGTCTTTGTTGTCCACCTTATATGTGCATATGCGGCATCCCTCCTGGTTAGTGTATTTGGTCACTGTCCGTTTTCTCTGGAGGGGGATCAATATATATCACTCGCCGCTCTTATCCTCCCAGCTCTTAACAGCACGGCTATTTTTCCTCGTCAGCCTTACCGGAGGTTCGTAGATTAATGTCGGGCAGAGACGGTACACGCTTCCCCTTGCCTTTGGGGTGTTTGCGTTCGCCGACCAGCTGATGTGCAGAATGCTTCTGTCTGTGTGAGAGTATGTAACAGACGCGTTTCCCCGCCTACTCGAGAGCATCGGCGGCTTCCTCAGTGCCTTGACACTGAGGAAGCCGCCGATGCTCTCGAGTAGGCGGGGAAACGCGTCTGTTACATACTCTCACACAGACAGAAGCATTCTGCACATCAGCTGGTCGGCGAACGCAAACACCCCAAAGGCAAGGGGAAGCGTGTACCGTCTCTGCCCGACATTAATCTACGAACCTCCGGTAAGGCTGACGAGGAAAAATAGCCGTGCTGTTAAGAGCTGGGAGGATAAGAGCGGCGAGTGATATATATTGATCCCCCTCCAGAGAAAACGGACAGTGACCAAATACACTAACCAGGAGGGATGCCGCATATGCACATATAAGGTGGACAACAAAGACATCCTGTATGGTATACAAATCCTAAATTGATACATAGTTTCTAATCAGTTACAGTTGTAACAAATCAATTTGTGAACTGCCTAAATGGAACTGCTTAGCCGTGATAAAGGCTGTGGTTTAGATTGCTACTAACCACCTGCTTGGCTCTAAATTATATGGTCTTGTTCAACAGATTGCTATCAATTACAACTGGTGCAAAAAGTGGCAAAATGTTCCTATAAATATATGGACTTGGGCAGAGTGATTTGGGAAAAGTGATTGTAGAATTTGGATAATAACTCAGCACATTGAGAATATAAGCATTTAGGATTAAGTCTTAACAAATTATATATTATATATAGATATTTTTTATTGAAATAAGTTTTTTATGTAGCCGGCCGGCAGATTATATATAATTGTGTGTATACAATATTAATTTTTTAATTAATAAAATCTATATTGGATTTGAAAAGCGCACTCTCATATTGTATTTCTTTTGTATCATTTTGGGGTAAATGACCTATTACCCCTGAGAGAGCTGCTTTCAAAACCTACAATTGCAGCGCCAGGAATATTGTGTTGTTTCGTGCTGAAGCTGCTGCCACTAGTCATGGCCGAGACGATGAAATTCCATCAACGTCGTCTGCCAAGGCCGATGCCCAATGTCATAGTACAGAGCATGTAAAATCCAAAACACAAAATATCAGTAAAAAAAGGACTCAAAAATCTAAAATAAAATCGTTGGAGGAGAAGCGTAAACTTGCCAATATGCCATTTACCACACGGAGTGGCAAGGAACGGCTGAGGCCCTGGCCTATGTTCATGGCTAGTGGTTCAGCTTCACATGAGGATGGAAGCACTCAGCCTCTCGCTAGAAAAATGAAAAGACTTAAGCTGGCAAAAGCAGAGCAAAGAACTGTGCGTTCTTCGAAATCACAAATCCACAAGGAGAGTCCAATTGTGTCGGTTGCGATGCCTGACCTTCCCAACACTGGACGTGAAGAGCATGCGCCTTCCACCATTTGCACGCCCCCTGCAAGTGCTGGAAGGAGCACCCGCAGTCCAGTTCCTGATAGTCAGATTGAAGATGTCAGTGTTGAAGTACACCAGGATGAGGAGGATATGGGTGTTGCTGGCGCTGGGGAGGAAATTGACAAGGAGGATTCTGATGGTGAGGTGGTTTATTTAAGTCAGGCACCCGGGGAGACACCTGTTGTCCGTGGGAGGAATATGGCCATTGACATGCCTGGTGAAAATACCAAAAAAATCAGCTCTTCGGTGTGGAAGTATTTCAACAGAAATGCGGACAACATTTGTCAAGCCGTGTGTTGCCTTTGTCAAGCTGTAATAAGTAGGGGTAAGGACGTTAACCACCTCGGAACATCCTCCCTTATACGTCACCTGCAGCGCATTCATCATAAGTCAGTGACAAGTTCAAAAACTTTGGGCGACAGCGGAAGCAGTCCACTGACCAGTAAATCCCTTCCTCTTGTAACCAAGCTCACGCAAACCACCCCACCAACTCCCTCAGTGTCAATTTCCTCCTTCCCCAGGAATGCCAATAGTCCTGCAGGCCATGTCACTGGCAATTCTGACGAGTCCTCTCCTGCCTGGGATTCCTCCGATGCATCCTTGCGTGTAACGCCTACTGCTGCTGGCGCTGCTGTTGTTGCTGCTGGGAGTCGATGGTCATCCCAGAGGGGAAGTCGTAAGACGACTTTTACTACTTCCACCAAGCAATTGACTGTCCAACAGTCCTTTGCGAGGAAGATGAAATATCACAGCAGTCATCCTGCTGCAAAGCGGATAACTGAGGCCTTGGCATCCTGGGCGGTGAGAAACGTGGTTCCGGTATCCATCATTACTGCAGAGCCAACTATAGACTTGATTGAGGTACTGTGTCCCCGGTACCAAATACCATCTAGGTTCCATTTCTCTAGGCAGGCGATACCGAAAATGTACACAGACCTCAGAAAAAGACTCACCAGTGTCCTAAAAAATGCAGTTGTACCCAATGTCCACTTAACCACGGACATGTGGACAAGTGGAGCAGGGCAGACTCAGGACTATATGACTGTGACAGCCCACTGGGTAGATGTATTGACTCCCGCCGCAAGAACAGCAGCGGCGGCACCAGTAGCAGCATCTCGCAAACGCCAACTCTTTCCTAGGCAGGCTACGCTTTGTATCACCGCTTTCCAGAATACGCACACAGCTGAAAACCTCTTACGGCAACTGAGGAAGATCATCGCAGAATGGCTTACCCCAATTGGACTCTCCTGTGGATTTGTGGCATCGGACAACGCCAGCAATATTGTGTGTGCATTAAATATGGGCAAATTCCAGCACGTCCCATGTTTTGCACATACCTTGAATTTGGTGGTGCAGAATTATTTAAAAAATGACAGGGGCGTGCAAGAGATGCTGTCGGTGGCCAGAAGAATTGCGGGACACTTTCGGCGTACAGGCACCACGTACAGAAGACTGGAGCAACACCAAAAACGCCTGAACCTGCCCTGCCATCATCTGAAGCAAGAAGTGGTAACGAGGTGGAATTCAACCCTCTATATGCTTCAGAGGTTGGAGGAGCAGCAAAAGGCCATTCAAGCCTATACAACTGACCACGATATAGGAGGTGGAATGCACCTGTCTCAAGCGCAGTGGAGAATGATTTCAACGTTGTGCAAGGTTCTGCAACCTTTTGAACTTGCCACACGTGAAGTCAGTTCAGACACTGCCAGCCTGAGTCAGGTCATTCCCCTTATCAGGCTTTTGCAGAAGAAGCTGGAGACATTGAAGGAGGAGCTAACACTGAGCGATTCCGCTAGGCATGTGGGACTTGTGGATGGAGCCCTTAATTCGTTTAACAAGGATTCACGGGTGGTCAATCTGTTGAAATCAGAGCACTACATTTTGGCCACCGTGCTCGATCCTAGATTTAAAACCTACCTTGGATCTCTCTTTCCGGCAGACACAAGTCTGCAGGGGTTCAAAGAACTGCTGGTGAGAAAATTGTCAAGTCAAGCGGAACGCGACCTGTCAACATCTCCTCCTTCACATTCTCCCGCAACTGGGGGTGCGAGGAAAAGGCTCAGAATTCCGAGCCCACCCGCTGGCGGTGATGCAGGGCAGTCTGGAGCGACTGCTGATGCTGACATCTGGTCCGGACTGAAGGACCTGCCAACGATTACGGACATGTCGTCTACTGTCACTGCATATGATTCTCTCACCATTGAAAGAATGGTGGAGGATTATATGAGTGACCGCATCCAAGTAGGCACGTCAGACAGTCCGTACGTATACTGGCAGGAAAAAGAGGCAATTTGGAGGCCCTTGCATAAACTGGCTTTATTCTACCTAAGTTGCCCTCCCACAAGTGTGTACTCCGAAAGAGTGTTTAGTGCCGCCGCTCACCTTGTCAGCAATCGGCGTACGAGGTTACTTCCAGAAAATGTGGAGAAGATGATGTTCATTAAAATGAATTATAATCAATTCCTCCATGGAGACATTCACCAGCAGCAATTGCCTCCACAAAGTACACAGGGAGCTGTGATGGTGGATTCCAGTGGGGACGAATTGATAATCTGTGAGGAGGGGGATGTACACGGTGATGAATCGGAGGATGATGATGAGGTGGACATCTTGCCTCTGTAGAGCCAGTTTGTGCAAGGAGAGATTAATTGCTTCTTTTTTTGGGGGGGTCCAAACCAACCCGTCATTTCAGTCACAGTCGTGTGGCAGACCCTGTCACTGAAATTATGGGTTGGTTAAAGTGTGCATGTCCTGTTTATACAACATAAGGGTGGGTGGGTGGGAGGGCCCAAGGACAATTCCATCTTGCACCTCTTTTTTCTTTCATTTTTCTTTGCGTCATGTGCTGTTTGGGGAGTGTTTTTTGGAAGGGCCATCCTGCGTGACACTGCAGTGCCACTCCTAGATGGGCCAGGTGTTTGTGTCGGCCACTAGGGTCACTTATCTTAGTCACACAGCTACCTCATTGCGCCTCTTTTTTTTCTTCTTTGCGTCATGTGCTGTTTGGGGAGTATTTTTTGGAAGGGCCATCCTGCGTGACACTGCAGTGCCACTCCTAGATGGGCCAGGTGTTTGTGTCGGCCACTAGGGTCACTTATCTTAGTCACACAGCTACCTCATTGCGCCTCTTTTTTTTCTTCTTTGCGTCATGTGCTGTTTGGGGAGTATTTTTTGGAAGGGCCATCCGGCCTGACACTGCAGTGCCACTCCTAGATGGGCCAGGTGTTTGTGTCGGCCACTAGGGTCGCTTAGCTTACTCACACAGCTACCTCATTGCGCCTCTTTTTTTCTTTGCGTCATGTGCTGTTTGGGGAGTGTTTTTTGGAAGGGCCATCCTGCGTGACACTGCAGTGCCACTCCTAGATGGGCCAGGTGTTTGTGTCGGCCACTTGGGTCGCTGAGCTTAGTCACACAGCTACCTCATTGCGCCTCTTTTTTTCTTTGCGTCATGTGCTGTTTGGGGAGTGTTTTTTGGAAGGGCCATCCTGCGTGACACTGCAGTGCCACTCCTAGATGGGCCAGGTGTTTGTGTCGGCCACTAGGGTCGCTTAGCTTACTCACACAGCTACCTCATTGCGCCTCTTTTTTTCTTTGCATCATGTGCTGTTTGGGGCGTGTTTTTTGGAAGGGCCATCCTGCGTGACACTGCAGTGCCACTCCTAGATGGGCCAGGTGTTTGTGTCGGCCACTTGGGTCGCTGAGCTTAGTCATCCAGCGACCTCGGTGCAAATTTTAGGACTAAAAATAATATTGTGAGGTGTGAGGTGTTCAGAATAGACTGAAAATGAGTGGAAATTATGGTTATTGAGGTTAATAATACTTTGGGATCAAAATGACCCCCAAATTCTATGATTTAAGCTGTTTTTTAGGGTTTTTTGAAAAAAAAAAACACCCGAATCCGACAAAAAAAATTTGGTGAGGTTTTGCCAAAACGCGTTCGAACCCAAAACACGGCCACGGAACCGAACCCAAAACCAAAACACAAAACCCGAAAAATTTCCGGTGCACATCTCTAATCACAATGCATTCAGCTGCAAGCAGCTATTTAGTACCACTGCGGCATCGCAATACATTTAGCTGCAGGCAGCTAGATAGTACCATAGTGACATCACAATGCATTCAGCTCCAGGCTGCTAGACAGTATCTCTATGACATCAAATTGCATTCAGCTGCAGGCAGCTAGACAGCACCTCTGGAACATCATAATGCATTCATCTGCAGACCGTACCTTTGTGAAATCAGAATGTATTCAGCTGCAGGCAGCTAGACAGTACTACTATGACATCACAATGCATTCAGCTGCAGGCAGCGAGACAGTACCTTTGTGAAATCACAATGCATTCACCTGCAGGCAGCTAGACAGTACCGCTATGACATCACAATGCATTCAGCTGCAGGCAGCTAGAAAGTACCTCTGTAACATCACATTGCATTGAACTGCAGGCAGCTAGACAGTACAGTACCTCTGTGACATCACAATGCATTCAGCTACAGACAGATAAACAGTACCTCTGTGATTTCACAATGCATAAAAACTGCAGGCATCTAGACAGCACCTCTGTGACATCACAATGCATTCAGCTGCAGGAAGCTAGACAGTATCTCTGTGACATCACAATGCATTTAGCTGCAAGCAGCTATACAGTACCACTGCAACATCACAATACATTCAGCTGCAGGCAGCTAGATAGCACCATTGTGATATCACAATGCATTAAACTGCAGTCAGCTAGACAGCACCTCTGTGACATCACAATGCATAAAACTGCAGGCACCTAGACAGTACCTCTGTGACATCACAATGCATTCAGCTGCAAGCAGCTAGAACATGGGTCTTCAACCTGTGGCCCTCCAGCGGCTGCGGAACTACACATCCCACCATGCCCTGCCACAGTTTTGCTATTAAGGCATGGTAAAACTGAGGCAGGGCATGCTGGGATGTGTAGTTCCGCAGCAGCTGGAGGGCCACAGGTTGAAGACCTATGAGCTAGAAAGTACAACTGTACCATCCTAATGCATTCAGCTGCAAGCAGCTAGACAGTACCATTGCAATATCACAATACATTAAGCTGAAGGCAGCTAGATAGTACCATTGTGACATCACAATGCTTTTAGCTGCAGGCAGCTAGATGGCACAGTACCTCTGTGACATCACAATGCATTCAGCTGCAGGAAGCTAGACAGTACCTCTGTGACATCACAATGCATTCAGCTGCAGGAAGCTAGACAGTACCTCTGTGACATCACAATGCATTCAGCTGCAAGCAGCTATACAGTACCACTGCGACATCATAATGCATTCATCTGCACACAGACAGTACCATTGTGACATCACAATTCATTCAGCTGCAGGCAGCGAGACAGTACCTTTGTGAAATCACAATGCATTCAGCTGCAGGCAGCTAGACAGTAATACTATGACATCACAATGCATTCAGCTGCAGGCAACTAGAAAGTACCTCTGCAGTGATCGCGCTGAGCAGAAAAAATTGTGGGTCCCGGGGACCCCTCACTTTAAAAAATTGGGGTCCTACTTCACAGTTTCTGGGTCCCATAGCAATGTATGCTTTTGAGCTCCCCTTATGCCTCCCCACATAGCATTAGACCACCCCACATGGTAGATAGCAGTTATGGCAGTATTGCGGGGCAAATGGGGGGTTAGGTGCAGGAAGTGCTGTAGGCAGTGTTAGGGGTAGGGAGGCATCAGTACCCAGGATTCGGCGAGTCCTGCTCCCCGTCAACTTTTAAGATCAGCTTCTCTGTGTCCTTGTTGAAGCCCTACCGCTATAACACGAGGTGTGTGCGTATGCTGGGCACTGCTTTGGGGATTGTTTGCGTGTATGCTGAGCACTGTGTGGGTGTGGCAGTTGTGTCTATGCTGAGCACTGTGTGTGGATATGGGAGTTTATGTTTGCTGGTCACTGTGTATGGGGGGATGTAGTATGGGCACTGTGGGTATGGAGTACCCATATGCTAGGCGCTGGGGGGGGGGTGTATAATGAGCACTGTGTGGGTATGGGTGGTGCGTATGATGGCCAGTGTGTGGGTATAGAGGGTGCGATGAGCATTGTAAGTGTGTATAATGGGCACTGTGTGGTATAGGGGTGTTCGTGTGATTGCCGCTGTGTGGTATGGGTGTGTGTATGATGGGCGCTGTGTGGTATGGGTGTGCGTATGATGGGCGCTGTGTGGCATGGGTGTGCGTATGATGGGCGCTGTGTGGCATGGGTGTGCGTATGATGGGCGCTGTGTGGTATGGGTGTGCGTATGATGGGCGCTGTGTGGTATGGGTGTGCGTATGATGGGCGCTGTGTGGTATGGGTGTGCGTATGATGGGCGCTGTGTGGTATGGGTGTGCGTATGATGGTCACTATGGGGGTGTGTATACTGGGCATTGTGAATAATGAGCACTGTGTGGGTATGGGGGTGTTTATAATGGGCACTGTGTGGGTATGTGGAATAGAATGGGTGCAGTAGAGGTGGAAGGGGGTAGGTTAGGTGCAGTACTGGTAGCAGGATGGGAGCAGTAGTGGTAGCAGGGGGCAGGATGGGTGCAGTAGTCGTAGGGGGTATGATAGGTGCAGTACTGGTAGCAGGATGGGAGCAATAATGGTGGTAGCAGGGACAGGATGGGTGCAGTAGTAGTAGGGGGTAGGGTAGGTGCAGTAGTGGTAGCAGGGGGCAGGATGGGTGCAGTAGGGTTTAGAATGGGTGCAGTAGGGGGTAGGATAGGTGCAGTAGTGGTAGCAGGGGGTAAGATAGGTGCAGCAGTGGTAGGGGGTAGGATGGGTGCAGTAGTGGTAGCAGGGGGTAAGATAGGTGCAGTAGTGGTAGGGGGCAGGATTGGTGAAGTAGTGGTGGTAGCATGGGGCAGGATGGGTGCAGTAGGGGGTAGGATAGGTGCAGTAGTGGTAGCAGGGGGTAAGATAGGTGCAGTAGTGGTGGTAGCAGGGGGCAGGATGGGTGCAGTAGTGGTGGTAGCAGGGGGGCAGGATGGGTGCAGTAGTGGTAGGATAGGTGCAGTAGTGGTAGCAGGGGGTAAGATAGGTGCAGTAGTGGTAGCAGGGGGTAAGATAGGTGCAGTAGTGGTAGCAGGGGGGCAGGATGGGTGCAGTAGTGGTAGGGGGTAAGATAGGTGCGGTAGTGGTAGCAGGGGGGCAGGATGGGTGCAGTAGTGGTAGCAGGGGGTAAGATAGGTGCAGTAGTGGTAGCAGGGGGGCAGGATGGGTGCAGTAGTGGTAGCAGGGGGTAAGATAGGTGCAGTAGTGGTAGCAGGGGGTAAGATAGGTGCAGTAGTGGTAGCAGGGGGTAAGATAGGTGCAGTAGTGGTAGCAGGGGGTAAGATAGGTGCAGTAGTGGTAGCAGGGGGGCAGGATGGGTGCAGTAGTGGTAGCAGGGGTAAGATAGGTGCAGTAGTGGTAGCAGGGGTAAGATAGGTGCAGTAGTGGTAGCAGGGGGTAAGATAAGTGCAGTAGTGGTAGTAGGGGGTAAGATAGGTGCAGTAGTGGTAGTAGGGGGTAAGATAGGTGCAGTAGTGGTAGCAGGGGGTAAGATAGGTGCAGTAGTGGTAGCAGGGGGTAAGATAGGTGTAGTAGTGGTAGCAGGGGGTAAGATAGGTGCAGTAGTGGTAGCAGGGGGTAAGATAGGTGCAGTAGTGGTAGCAGGGGGTAAGATAGGTGCAGTAGTGGTAGCAGGGGGTAAGATAGGTGCAGTAGTGGTAGCAGGGGGTAAGATAGGTGCAGTAATGGTAGCAGGGGGTAAGATAGGTGCAGTAGTGGTAGCAGGGGGGCAGGATGGGTGCAGTAGTGGTAGCAGGGGGTAAGATAGGTGCAGTAGTGGTAGCAGGGGGTAAGATAGGTGCAGTAGTGGTAGCAGGGGGGCAGGATGGGTGCAGTAGTGGTAGCAGGGGGTAAGATAGGTGCAGTAGTGGTAGCAGGGGGTAAGATAGGTGCAGTAGTGGTAGCAGGGGGTAAGATAGGTGCAGTAGTGGTAGCAGGGGGGCAGGATGGGTGCAGTAGTGGTAGCAGGGGTAAGATAGGTGCAGTAGTGGTAGCAGGGGTAAGATAGGTGCAGTGGTGGTAGCAGGGGTAAGATAGGTGCAGTGGTGGTAGCAGGGGTAAGATAGGTGCAGTGGTGGTAGCAGGGGGTAAGATAGGTGCAGTAGTGGTAGCAGGGGGTAAGATAGGTGCAGTAGTGGTAGTAGGGGGTAAGATAGGTGCAGTAGTGGTAGCAGGGGGTAAGATAGGTGCAGTAGTGGTAGCAGGGGGTAAGATGGGTGCAGTAGTGGTAGCAGGGGGGCAGGATGGGTGCAGTAGTGGTAGCAGGGGGTAAGATAGGTGCAGTAGTGGTAGCAGGGGGTAAGATAGGTGTAGTAGTGGTAGCAGGGGGTAAGATAGGTGCAGTAGTGGTAGCAGGGGGTAAGATAGGTGCAGTAGTGGTAGCAGGGGGTAAGATAGGTGCAGTAGTGGTAGCAGGGGGTAAGATAGGTGCAGTAGTGGTAGCAGGGGGTAAGATAGGTGCAGTAGTGGTAGCAGGGGGTAAGATAGGTGCAGTAGTGGTAGCAGGGGGTAAGATAGGTGCAGTAGTGGTAGCAGGGGGTAAGATAGGTGCTGTAGTGGTAGCAGGGGGTAAGATAGGTGCAGTAGTGGTAGCAGGGGGTAAGATAGGTGCAGTAGTGGTAGCAGGGGGTAAGATAGGTGCAGTAGTGGTAGCAGGGGGTAAGATAGGTGCAGTAGTGGTAGCAGGGGGTAAGATAGGTGCAGTAGTGGTAGCAGGGGGTAAGATAGGTGCAGTAGTGGTAGCAGGGGGTAAGATAGGTGCAGTAGTGGTAGCAGGGGGTAAGATAGGTGCAGTAGTGGTAGCAGGGGGTAAGATAGGTGCAGTAGTGGTAGCAGGGGGTAAGATAGGTGCAGTAGTGGTAGCAGGGGGTAAGATAGGTGCAGTAGTGGTAGCAGGGGGTAAGATAGGTGCAGTAGTGGTAGCAGGGGGTAAGATAGGTGCAGTAGTGGTAGCAGGGGGTAAGATAGGTGCAGTAGTGGTAGCAGGGGGTAAGATAGGTGTAGTAGTGGTAGCAGGGGGTAAGATAGGTGCAGTAGTGGTAGCAGGGGGTAAGATAGGTGCAGTAGTGGTAGCAGGGGGTAAGATAGGTGCAGTAGTGGTAGCAGGGGGTAAGATAGGTGCAGTAGTGGTAGCAGGGGGTAAGATAGGTGCAGTAGTGGTAGCAGGGGGTAAGATAGGTGCAGTAGTGGTAGCAGGGGGTAAGATAGGTGCAGTAGTGGTAGCAGGGGGTAAGATAGGTGCAGTAGTGGTAGCAGGGGGTAAGATAGGTGCAGTAGTGGTAGCAGGGGGTAAGATAGGTGCAGTAGTGGTAGCAGGGGGTAAGATAGGTGCAGTAGTGGTAGCAGGGGGTAAGATAGGTGCAGTAGTGGTAGCAGGGGGTAAGATAGGTGCAGTAGTGGTAGCAGGGGGTAAGATAGGTGTAGTAGTGGTAGCAGGGGGTAAGATAGGTGCAGTAGTGGTAGCAGGGGGTAAGATAGGTGCAGTAGTGGTAGCAGGGGGTAAGATAGGTGCAGTAGTGGTAGCAGGGGGTAAGATAGGTGCAGTAGTGGTAGCAGGGGGTAAGATAGGTGCAGTAGTGGTAGCAGGGGGTAAGATAGGTGCAGTAGTGGTAGCAGGGGGTAAGATAGGTGCAGTAGTGGTAGCAGGGGGTAAGATAGGTGCAGTAGTGGTAGCAGGGGGTAAGATAGGTGCAGTAGTGGTAGCAGGGGGTAAGATAGGTGCAGTAGTGGTAGCAGGGGGTAAGATAGGTGCAGTAGTGGTAGCAGGGGGTAAGATAGGTGCAGTAGTGGTAGCAGGGGGTAAGATAGGTGCAGTAGTGGTAGCAGGGGGTAAGATAGGTGCAGTAGTGGTAGCAGGGGGTAAGATAGGTGCAGTAGTGGTAGCAGGGGGTAAGATAGGTGCAGTAGTGGTAGCAGGGGGTAAGATAGGTGCAGTAGTGGTAGCAGGGGGTAAGATAGGTGCAGTAGTGGTAGCAGGGGGTAAGATAGGTGCAGTAGTGGTAGCAGGGGGTAAGATAGGTGCAGTAGTGGTAGCAGGGGGTAAGATAGGTGCAGTAGTGGTAGCAGGGGGTAAGATAGGTGTAGTAGTGGTAGCAGGGGGTAAGATAGGTGCAGTAGTGGTAGCAGGGGGTAAGATAGGTGCAGTAGTGGTAGCAGGGGGTAAGATAGGTGCAGCAGTGGTAGCAGGGGGAAAGATAGGTGCAGTAGTGGTAGCATGGGGTAAGATAGGTGCAGTAGTGGTAGAAGGGGGTAAGATAGGTGTAGTAGTGGTAGCAGGGGGTAAGATAGGTGCAGTAGTGGTAGCAGGGGGAAAGATAGGTGCAGTAGTGGTAGCAGGGGGTAAGATAGGTGCAGTAGTGGTAGCAGGGGGTAAGATAGGTGCAGTAGTGGTAGCAGGGGGTAAGATAGGTGCAGTAGTGGTAGCAGGGGGTAAGATAGGTGCAGTAGTGGTAGCAGGGGGTAAGATAGGTGCAGTAGTGGTAGCAGGGGGTAAGATAGGTGCAGTAGTGGTAGCAGGGGGTAAGATA
Source organism: Pseudophryne corroboree (assembly GCF_028390025.1). Lineage (NCBI taxonomy): Eukaryota > Metazoa > Chordata > Amphibia > Anura > Myobatrachidae > Pseudophryne > Pseudophryne corroboree. Next base: position 372,940,007 of record NC_086447.1, on the reverse strand, counting down.
GGTGCAGTAGTGGTAGCAGGGGGGCAGGATGGGTGCAGTAGTGGTAGCAGGGGTAAGATAGGTGCAGTAGTGGTAGCAGGGGTAAGATAGGTGCAGTGGTGGTAGCAGGGGTAAGATAGGTGCAGTGGTGGTAGCAGGGGTAAGATAGGTGCAGTGGTGGTAGCAGGGGGTAAGATAGGTGCAGTAGTGGTAGCAGGGGGTAAGATAGGTGCAGTAGTGGTAGCAGGGGGTAAGATAGGTGCAGTAGTGGTAGCAGGGGGTAAGATAGGTGCAGTAGTGGTAGCAGGGGGTAAGATAGGTGCAGTAGTGGTAGCAGGGGTAAGATAGGTGCAGTAGTGGTAGCAGGGGGTAAGATAGGTGCAGTTGTGGTAGCAGGGGTAAGATAGGTGCAGTAGTGGTAGCAGGGGTAAGATAGGTGCAGTAGTGGTAGCAGGGGGTAAGATAGGTGCAGTAGTGGTAGCAGGGGGTAAGATAGGTGCAGTAGTGGTAGCAGGGGGTAAGATAGGTGCAGTAGTGGTAGCAGGGGGGCAGGATGGGTGCAGTAGTGGTAGCAGGGGGTAAGATAGGTGCAGTAGTGGTAGCAGGGGGTAAGATAGGTGCAGTAGTAGTAGCAGGGGGTAAGATAGGTGCAGTAGTGGTAGCAGGGGGTAAGATAGGTGCAGTAGTGGTAGCAGGGGGTAAGATAGGTGCAGTAGTGGTAGCAGGGGGTAAGATAGGTGCAGTAGTGGTAGCAGGGGGAAAGATAGGTGCAGTAGTGGTAGCAGGGGGTAAGATAGGTGCAGTAGTGGTAGCAGGGGGTAAGATAGGTGCAGTAGTGGTAGCAGGGGGTAAGATAGGTGTAGTAGTGGTAGCAGGGGGTAAGATAGGTGTAGTAGTGGTAGCAGGGGGTAAGATAGGTGCAGTAGTGGTAGCAGGGGGTAAGATAGGTGCAGTAGTGGTAGCAGGGGGTAAGATAGGTGCAGTAGTGGTAGCAGGGGTAAGATAGGTGCAGTAGTGGTAGCAGGGGGTAAGATAGGTGCAGTAGTGGTAGCAGGGGGTAAGATAGGTGCAGTAGTGGTAGAAGGGGGTAAGATAGGTGCAGTAGTGGTAGCAGGGGGTAAGATAGGTGCAGTAGTGGTAGCAGGGGGTAAGATAGGTGTAGTAGTGGTAGCAGGGGGTAAGAGGTGCAGTAGTGGTAGCAGGGGGTAAGATAGGTGCAGTAGTGGTAGCAGGGGGTAAGATAGGTGTAGTAGTGGTAGCAGGGGGTAAGATAGGTGCAGTAGTGGTAGCAGGGGGTAAGATAGGTGCAGTAGTGGTAGCATGGGGTAAGATAGGTGTAGTAGTGGTAGCAGGGGGTAAGATAGGTGTAGTAGTGGTAGCAGGGGGTAAGAGGTGCAGTAGTGGTAGCAGGGGGTAAGATAGGTGCAGTAGTGGTAGCAGGGGGTAAGATAGGTGTAGTAGTGGTAGCAGGGGGTAAGAGGTGCAGTAGTGGTAGCAGGGGGTAAGATAGGTGCAGTAGTGGTAGCAGGGGGTAAGATAGGTGTAGTAGTGGTAGCAGGGGGTAAGATAGGTGTAGTAGTGGTAGCAGGGGTAAGATAGGTGCAGTAGTGGTAGCAGGGGGTAAGATAGGTGCAGTAGTGGTAGCAGGGGGCAAGATGTGTGCACTAGTAGTTGGGAGTGGAACGGACGCTGGGGGAATAAGATGCAGTGTAACAGGAAGCGCACCTACTTTGCTGCCTGCGCCCTCACAGGTATAATGTGCAGGTGTTGGCCATGTTATTAAATGCATATAGGAAAGTGAAACTAATGATTTATCAGTGCCATTCCCCCAGGTCGCAGCGCTCTGACCTCCTCATAGTTTGCGGTCGTGGTGCCCGACCGCATTGACATGTCCCGCTCGGCCACAGCTCATCTTCTCTGCAGCAGACCCACCGGGCTGCCCGTGGTGAAGGCCCTCCTCTCCTTCTCCTCGGCTCCCTCCTGCATCTTCCATACGCCTGTCATCGTGATGACCCACACGGTTGCCACCAGCACATGCAATGGGTTGGAGGCAGCGCAGGGAGGAGGGGCCGACGTCTCAGGTGGCGCTTGGATTGGGAGACGCTGCCGGCAGCGATTGGATGTTGACAAGCTGCCGGCGGCTATTGGCTGGTGAGGCAGGGCTTGGGGATTTCTATTGGCTGTGAGTCGGCGGTCAGCAAAAAACAGCGCGTCCTGCGGGACCCACTCACTTTTAAAATCCGAGTCCCTCACTGCCCGTAGCGCGTAAAAACGCGCCATAGCGCGTATTTTGCGATCACTGCCTCTGTGACATCACAGTGCATTCAGTTGCAAGCAGCTAGACAGTACCTCTTCGACATCACAATGCATTCAGCTGCAGGCAGCTAAACAGTACCATTGTGACATCACAATTAATTCAGCTGCAGGCAGCTAGAGAGTATCACAGTGACATTGCAATGCATTCAGCTGCAGGCAGCTGGATAGAACCTCTGTGACTTCTAAAGTACCACTGTGACATCACAATGCATTCACCTGCAGGCAGCTACACAGTAACTCTTTGACATACCAATGCATTCAGCTGCAGGCAGCTAGACAGTACCACTGTGACATCACAATGCATTAAACTGCAGGTCGGTAGAAAGTACCTCTATTGCATCACATTGCATTCAGCTGCAGGCAGCTAGACAGTATCTCTATGACATCAAATTGCATTCAGCTGCAGGCAGCTAGACAGGACCTCTGGAACATCATAATGCATTCATCTGCAGCTAGACAGTACCACTATGACATCACAATGCATTCAGCTGCAGGCAGCTAGAAAGTACCTTTGTGACATCACAGTTTATTCAGCTGCAAGAAGCTAGACATCACCTCTTCAACATCACAATGCATTCAGCTGCAGGCAGGTAGACAGTACCACTGTGAAATCACAATGCATTCAGCTGCAGGCAGCTAAACAGTACCATTGTGACATCACAATGCATTCAGCTGCAGGCAGCTGGATAGAACCTCTGTGACTTCAAAAGTACCACTGTGACATCACAATGCATTCAAATGCCGGCAGCACACAGTAACTCTTTGACATACCAATGCATTCAGCTGCAGGCAGCAAGACAGTACCACTGTGACATCACAATGCATTCAGCTGCAGACAGACAGTATGTTTGTGATATCACAATGCATTCAGCTGCAGGCAGCTAGACAGTACCACTGAGACATTACTATACATTCAGATGCAGGCAGCTAGACAGAACCTCTTTAACTTTATAAGTACCACTGTGACATCACAATGCATTCAGCTGCAGGCAGCTGGACAGACTGTATGCTCTGGAACATTAGAAGAGGGTGTGGGGCCCTTATGTGGTGAGGTCCATGGGGGAATACCCCCCGTAGGTAAGTCCAAACACATACAGGTCCGGCAACAGAAATCTTGGGGCCCGGTACAGTGATACCTCTGGGGCCCCCTCAGATTGAATAGATAGACAGACATATATTTATTAAAGCGCAACGGAAGTTGCTGCGCTATATAAGAAACTGTTAATAAATAAATATATATGTGTACATTTATTTATTTATACAAATATAAGCACACTCACTTCTCCCAGGTACAGAAAAAGAAAAATACAAGCACACACGTTTCAGCTACACAGTAACTCTTTGACATCACAATGCATTCAGCTGCAGGCAGCTAGACAGTACCACTGTGACATCACAATGCATTAAACTGCAGGCCGGTAGAAAGTACCTCTATTGCATCACACTGCATTCAGCTGCAGGCAGCTAAACAGTATCTCTATGACATCAAATTGCATTCAGCTGCAGGCAGCTAGACAGCACCTCTGGAACATCATAATGCATTCATCTGCAGCTAGACAGTACCACTATCACATCACAATGCATTCAGCTGCAGGCAGCTGGATAGAACCTCTGTGACTTCAAAAGTACCACTGTGACATCACAATGCATTCAAATGCAGGCAGCTACACAGTAACTCTTTGACATACCAATGCATTCAGCTGCAGGCAGCTAGTCAGTACCACTGTGACATCACAATGCATTCAACTGCAGGCCGGTAGAAAGTACCTCTATTGCATCACATTGCATTCAGCTGCAGGCAGCTAAACAGTATCTCTGTGACATCACAATGCATTCAGATTCAGACAGGCAGTACCTCTGTGACATCACAATCCATTCTGCTGCAGGCAGCTAAACAGTACCTCTGTGACATCACACAATACATTCAGCTGCAGGCAGCTAGACAATACCACTGTGACATAACAATGCATTCAGCTGCAGGCAGCAAGACAATACTTCTGTTACATCACAATACATGCAGCTGCAGGCAGCTAGACAATACCACTGTTACATTACAATGCATTCAGATGCAGGCAGCTAAACAGTACCACTGTGACATCACAATGCATTCAGCTGCTGACAGGTTTAAAGAATCTCTATGACATCACATTGCATTCAGCTGCAGGCAGCTAGATAGTACCTCTGGAACATCATAATGCATTTAGTTGCAGACAGACAGTACCTTTGTGAAATCACAATGCATTCAGCTGCAGGCAGCTCAACAGTACCACTGTGATTACGGCAGCTCAACAGTACCATTGTGACATCACAATGCATTCATCTCCAGGCAGCTAGACAGTATCTCTATGACATCAAATTGCATTCAACTGCAGGCAGCTAGACAGCACCTCTGGAACATCATAATGCATTCGTCTGCAGACAGACAGTACCATTGTGACATCACAATGCATTCAGCTGCAGGCAGCGAGACAGTAATACTATTACATCACAATACATTCAGCTACAGGCAACTAGAAAGTACCTCTGTGACATCACAGTGCATTCAGTTGCAAGCAGCTAGACAGTACCTCTTCGACATCACAATGCATTCAGCTGCAGGCAGGTAGACAGTACCATTGTGAAATCACAATGCATTCAGCTGCAGGAAGCTAAACAGTATCACTGTGACATTGCAATGCATTCAGCTGCAGGCAGCTAGATAGAACCTCTGTGACTTCAAAAGTACCACTGTGACATCACAATGCATTCACCTGCAGGCAGCTACACAGTAACTCTTTGACATACCAATGCATTTAGCTGCAGGCAGCTAGACAGTACCACTGAGACATTAGTATACATTCAGATGCAGGCAGCTAGACAGAACCTCTTTAACTTTATAAGTACCACTGTGACATCACAATGCATTCAGCTGCAGGCAGCTAGAAAGTACCTCTGTAACATCACATTGCATTGAACTGCAGGCAGCTAGACAGTACAGTACCTCTGTGACATCACAATGCATTCAGCTACAGACAGATAAACAGTACCTCTGTGATTTCACAATGCATAAAAACTGCAGGCATCTAGACAGCACCTCTGTGACATCACAATGCATTCAGCTGCAGGAAGCTAGACAGTATCTCTGTGACATCACAATGCATTCAGCTGCAAGCAGCTATACAGTACCACTGCAACATCACAATACATTCAGCTGCAGGCAGCTAGATAGCACCATTGTGATATCACAATGCATTAAACTGCAGTCAGCTAGACAGCACCTCTGTGACATCACAATGCATAAAACTGCAGGCACCTAGACAGTACCTCTGTGACATCACAATGCATTCAGCTGCAAGCAGCTAGAAAGTACAACTGTACCATCCTAATGCATTCAGCTGCAAGCAGCTAGACAGTACCATTGCAATATCACAATACATTAAGCTGAAGGCAGCTAGATAGTACCATTGTGACATCACAATGCTTTTAGCTGCAGGCAGCTAGATAGTACAGTACCTCTGTGACATCACAATGCATTCAGCTGCAGGAAGCTAGACAGTACCTCTGTGACATCACAATGCATTCAGCTGCAGGAAGCTAGACAGTACCTCTGTGACATCACAATGCATTCAGCTGCAAGCAGTTATACAGTACCACTGCGACATCATAATGCATTCATCTGCACACAGACAGTACCATTGTGACATCACAATTCATTCAGCTGCAGGCAGCGAGACAGTACCTTTGTGAAATCACAATGCATTCAGCTGCAGGCAGCTAGACAGTAATACTATGACATCACAATGCATTCAGCTGCAGGCAACTAGAAAGTACCTCTGTGACATCACAGTGCATTCAGTTGCAAGCAGCTAGACAGTACCTCTTCGACATCACAATGCATTCAGCTGCAGGCAGCTAAACAGTACCATTGTGACATCACAATTAATTCAGCTGCAGGCAGCTAGAGAGTATCACAGTGACATTGCAATGCATTCAGCTGCAGGCAGCTGGATAGAACCTCTGTGACTTCTAAAGTACCACTGTGACATCACAATGCATTCACCTGCAGGCAGCTACACAGTAACTCTTTGACATACCAATGCATTCAGCTGCAGGCAGCTAGACAGTACCACTGTGACATCAAAATGCATTAAACTGCAGGTCGGTAGAAAGTACCTCTATTGCATCACATTGCATTCAGCTGCAGGCAGCTAGACAGTATCTCTATGACATCAAATTGCATTCAGCTGCAGGCAGCTAGACAGCACCTCTGGAACATCATAATGCATTCATCTGCAGCTAGACAGTACCACTATGACATCACAATGCATTCAGCTGCAGGCAGCTAGAAAGTACCTTTGTGACATCACAGTTTATTCAGCTGCAAGAAGCTAGACATCACCTCTTCAACATCACAATGCATTCAGCTGCAGGCAGGTAGACAGTACCACTGTGAAATCACAATGCATTCAGCTGCAGGCAGCTAAACAGTACCATTGTGACATCTCAATGCATTCAGCTGCAGGCAGCTGGATAGAACCTCTGTGACTTCAAAAGTACCACTGTGACATCACAATGCATTCAAATGCCGGCAGCACACAGTAACTCTTTGACATACCAATGCATTCAGCTGCAGGCAGCTAGACAGTACCACTGAGACATTACTATACATTCAGATGCAGGCAGCTAGACAGAACCTCTTTAACTTTATAAGTACCACTGTGACATCACAATGCATTCAGCTGCAGGCAGCTGGACAGACTGTATGCTCTGGAACATTAGAAGAGGGTGTGGGGCCCTTATGTGGTGAGGTCCATGGGGGAATACCCCCGTAGGTAAGTCCAAACACATACAGGTCCGGCAACAGAAATCTTGGGGCCCGGTACAGTGATACCTCTGGGGCCCCCTCAGATTGAATAGATAGACAGACATATATTTATTAAAGCGCAACGGAAGTTGCTGCGCTATATAAGAAACTGTTAATAAATAAATATATATGTGTACATTTATTTATTTATACAAATATAAGCACACTCACTTCTCCCAGGTACAGAAAAAGAAAAATACAAGCACACACGTTTCAGCTACACAGTAACTCTTTGACATACCAATGCATTCAGCTGCAGGCAGCTAGACAGTACCACTGTGACATCACAATGCATTAAACTGCAGGCCGGTAGAAAGTACCTCTATTGCATCACACTGCATTCAGCTGCAGGCAGCTAAACAGTATCTCTATGACATCAAATTGCATTCAGCTGCAGGCAGCTAGACAGCACCTCTGGAACATCATAATGCATTCATCTGCAGCTAGACAGTACCACTATCACATCACAATGCATTCAGCTGCAGGCAGCTGGATAGAACCTCTGTGACTTCAAAAGTACCACTGTGACATCACAATGCATTCAAATGCAGGCAGCTACACAGTAACTCTTTGACATACCAATGCATTCAGCTGCAGGCAGCTAGTCAGTACCACTGTGACATCACAATGCATTCAACTGCAGGCCGGTAGAAAGTACCTCTATTGCATCACATTGCATTCAGCTGCAGGCAGCTAAACAGTACCTCTGTGACATCACACAATACATTCAGCTGCAGGCAGCTAGACAATACCACTGTGACATAACAATGCATTCAGCTACAGGCAGCAAGACAATACTTCTGTTACATCACAATACATGCAGCTGCAGGCAGCTAGACAATACCACTGTTACATTACAATGCATTCAGATGCAGGCAGCTAAACAGTACCACTGTGACATCACAATGCATTCAGCTGCTGACAGGTTTAAAGAATCTCTATGACATCACATTGCATTCAGCTGCAGGCAGCTAGATAGTACCTCTGGAACATCATAATGCATTTAGTTGCAGACAGACAGTACCTTTGTGAAATCACAATGCATTCAGCTGCAGGCAGCTCAACAGTACCACTGTGATTACGGCAGCTCAACAGTACCATTGTGACATCACAATGCATTCATCTCCAGGCAGCTAGACAGTATCTCTATGACATCAAATTGCATTCAACTGCAGGCAGCTAGACAGCACCTCTGGAACATCATAATGCATTCGTCTGCAGACAGACAGTACCATTGTGACATCACAATGCATTCAGCTGCAGGCAGCGAGACAGTACCTTTGTGAAATCACAATGCATTCAGCTGCAGGCAGCTAGACAGTAATACTATTACATCACAATACATTCAGCTACAGGCAACTAGAAAGTACCTCTGTGACATCACAGTGCATTCAGTTGCAAGCAGCTAGACAGTACCTCTTCGACATCACAATGCATTCAGCTGCAGGCAGGTAGACAGTACCATTGTGAAATCACAATGCATTCAGCTGCAGGCAGCTAGACAGTAATACTATTACATCACAATACATTCAGCTACAGGCAACTAGAAAGTACCTCTGTGACATCACAGTGCATTCAGTTGCAAGCAGCTAGACAGTACCTCTTCGACATCACAATGCATTCAGCTGCAGGCAGGTAGACAGTACCATTGTGAAATCACAATGCATTCAGCTGCAGGAAGCTAAACAGTATCACTGTGACATTGTAATGTATTTAGCTGCAGGCAGCTAGATAGAACCTCTGTCACTTCAAAAGTACCACTGTGACATCACAATGCATTCACCTGCAGGCAGCTACACAGTAACTCTTTGACATACCAATGCATTTAGCTGCAGGCAGCTAGACAGTACCACTGAGACATTACTATACATTCAGATGCAGGCAGCTAGACAGAACCTCTTTAACTTTATAAGTACCACTGTGACATCACAATGCATTCAGCTGCAGGCAGCTGGACAGACTGTATGCTCTGGAACATTAGAAGAGGGTGTGGGGCCCTTATGTGGTGAGGTCCATGGGGGAATACCCCCGTAGGTAAGTTCAAATACATACAGGTCTGGCAACAGAAATCTTGGGGCCCGGTACAGTGATATCTCTGGGGCCCCCTCAGATTGAATAGATAGACAGACATATATTTATTAAAGCGCAACGGAAGTTGCTGCGCTATATAAGAAACTGTTAATAAATAAATATATATGTGTACATTTATTTATTAATACAAATATAAGCACACTCACTTCTCCCAGGTACAGAAAAATAAAAATACAAGCACACACGTTTCAGATGCAAAAGCAGTGATAGATTTTATTCCTTACACAGGAATAAAATGTCAGAGAGTCATCCAGCCGCAGCCCAACAGCTGTTTTAACCAAATGTGGTTTTCATCAGGGGCTACTGACACTGGCCCTCATTCCGAGTTGATTGCTCGCTAGCTGTTTTAGCAGCCATGCAAACGCATAGTCGCCGCCCACGGGGGAGTGTATTTTCGCTTTGCAAGTGTGCGAACGCCTGTGCAACCAAGCTCTGCAACAACATTTTGTGCAGTTTCAGAGTAGGTCTGAACTTACTCAGCCCCTGCGATCACTTCAGTCTTTTTGGTGCCGGAATTGACGTCACACACCCGCCCTCCAAACGCCCGGACACGCCTGCGTTTTCCCTACCACTTCCAGAAAACGGTCAGTTGACACCCATAAACGCCCTCTTTCTGTCAATCTTCTTGCGATCGGCCGTGCATATGGATTCTTTGTTAAATCCATAGCTCAGCAATGATCTGCATTGCACCTGTACGACGCACGTGCGCATTGCAGTGCATACGCACGTGCAGTAGAGACCTGATCGCAGTGCAGCGAAAATCGTCAGTGTACGATCAACTCGGTATGACCCCAACTGACACCAGTGACAGGTTAAAAAGCTGAAAAACAGCACCAAAATGAGTCAAACTAAACCCACGTTGTGCTTGGGCGGGCTGAGCTTAATCTGAGCTCATTGGTAACCTCTGTGAGTATGTGCCATTGTCAGGGTACACAGAGCCGGCTCCCTGCATAGAAACGGTGTTCAGTGTCAGCTACGCTGCATGAAGCCACCACAGTGGTGCAGGAGTACAAGCTGAAAGCAATGCTCACAACTGACTGTCAATGTTGATATACATAAAATGAATCACAATAGTGTCACAGTCATATGGAATGAAATACAGAAAAAACATAAGTGATCAACAAAAAACATGAGCAGGGTTATTAAACAAATGAAGACAAATAATGAGAGAAAAAAAAGAAAAAGAAAACAAACATCACATGTGCAAGGCAGCCAAACACTCAATCTGCCTGGCGCGATAGGTGATAAGTATTGTCACCAACCATCGGTATGCGTTACTGGGGTAAACGCTTTAGACACCGGTAATGAGTATGAAGTGAGACATGCTACAAAACACAATGTGTAGTAGGTAACAAAAGAATAAAGAATAAAGGTAACATTCCAGACACTTTGTATCCAAATCAACTGTCAGCACTAAAACATTACAATAGCAATATTGAGGTAATTGAAATCCAAAGGGCTCCCATACAACATGGAGCCAGACCAATGATTGCTTAGCTTCCAAAGAGTGTACAGTATGCATTAAGCGTGTTGAACCAGGGGCTGGTGAGGCAAAAAAACCCTGTAGATGCCTAAAGAAGAATGCAAGGCAAGGTGTAAATACACAACACAATTTTAGAAACCATACCGACATGGTGTGTCTCAGTGTTACCGTTATGATAGAAGGAGTGCCAAGAGGTATATAAGTCAAAAACCATTTCACAGGTGTATGGGTGAAATGAACGGAGTAAAGTACTGCACCCAATATTCCCAGGCAGTCTCCAAACTTGGTACTGATTGGGCCCAACACTGCTTCGTTTCCAAGTTCGGAAGGGATTGGACGTTTGCCAGTGTGGTGTGGCTGTATTGATCACGTCTATCCAACATAGGTCTGTGATAGGTCAAGATTTTAGGGAATAATCGTACTTATTGGGGATAACCGTAACTACATAGTGTGGGTCCTGAAAAAAAGCCGGTGTCAGGAATAAATAGTTGTGTCTAAAGGGAGGAGACTCTGGTGTCGAACATAGTGCAGAATGGAATGAGAGCTTAGAGACGATGAAAGTGTCAAGTCCGCAGACAGCGGATGCTATAAAGGGCCAAAGGTCACTGAACATGAGAAAACCCATAGGAGACTGCAGGTGTCATAGAAATTCAGAGTACCTAGGGCAACGTCACAGAGCTTGATAACCATACATATGGATATGGAATATGTATATGGGAAAAAATAACGTATTTAAGTTCAACACACGGCGGTGTCTGTAATTCTCAGAATTAACAAAATATGGAAAAGCCTATCATGCTCAAGTTTGACACACGGCGGTGTCGACAATCATAAGAAATGCACACGTGTAACAATCTTAATGTCACAGGACACACGGCTGTGTCTCAAGAAAGTAAACCCAAAATAAAAGGGAACAATGAAATAGTGGAATTGTTAAAGGAAGCATCCCAGCAAAATTTCCTAATTTAGACCACAGGGGGACAAAGTTTTAAGCCTGTGAATACATTGTAATTCCGTTTGTAGTAGTAGTCTGTTGAGATCTCCCCTCTTTGCAGGGGGGTATTTGATCAATCATGCAACATTTGAGCTGATTAATAGTGTGGCCTGCTTCCCCGAAGTGTCTATCCACCGGTAAGTTAATGAAATCCCTTAGATCTGATGTAGTAGTAAGGCTTTTCTTGATTGATGAGCGGTGCTGGCTTAATCGTTCTTTTAACATTCTGCTGGTCTTTTCTACGTATAGTAGGTTGCATGGACACCTAGGAACATAGACCACAAATTTACTATTGCAGTCTAGATTCTTTCTGATGGTATACTCCTTGTGATCATGTGCGTTAATGAAACGATTACCAAGTAACAAAAAATTGACAGTTGGGGCAACCAGTGCATTTGAAAACCCCTGTTTTGGGTGTCAACCAATTCACGGTTCTGTTCGTCTTTCTTTTAGAGAAATTTGTGACTACTAAAAGCGTTTTAAGATTTCGTCCCCGTCTGTAGGCAAATCGGGGTAGGTTTGATAATTCCTTAGTGAGAACTGGATCACTGGAAATCAGATGCCAGTGTTCATGAATCTTAGAGCATATGAAGTTTGAGGCAATGGTGTACATACTACAAAAATTAAATCTGTCGTTCTCCTTGTTCAAGACACCGTCCTTTCTATGGAGTAATTCTTCTCTTTTAATTTGTCCAATCCTAGCAAGAGCAGTGTCAATATTCTTTTTTGGATCCTCGATCCAGAAACCTTTGGCTCATAGATTGTAGTGCGACTGATATTTGAGAGACATCAGAGGTAATGCATACCACCCTCAAAAGCTGTGAGAATGGAAGACCCCTTTTAAGGGATGCCGGATGAAAGCTGGAGAGAAGCAGCGTGTTCCTGTCTGATTCTTTGCTGTAAATGGTAGTGACCAACTTGTTGTTTTTCTTCATGATGGTAACGTCTAAAAAGTTGATGTGCTGTTTGCTAAATGTAAGACTGAACCGTATAGTACCTGGGAGTGAATTGAGATGATCAATGAATGCCAACAGTGAATTCTCACCACCTTGCCAGATATAAAAAAGGTCATCTATATATCGCACATAGAAAGACAAAGATCAGATTCCCTGTAATGTGTTCCCACTCATATGTTGCCATAAAAATCTTGGCATAATATGTATATCTCTCCTTCCTCTCCCACACACACCACAGTCTCTCCCCAATGACTCCATGCTACATGCCCAGTTCACCCACCTCATCCCAAAGCCTGTATATCCTCACCAAGCCACTCTTACCCCAGGAAGAGACTCACCTGCACTGCACTCCCAGTACCCAGACCCGAACGCTGCACAGCAGACACTATTAGAAGAGGCCGGCTCAGGGCATGGGAATCCTGGGCAGTGGAGGTGCTGCCATGTCCCGTAACTGCCTGCAACAGAGCTGGACCCGGAAGAGCGGGTGCACACTCGCGCTGCACAATCACTGTCTGTGAGAAGCTCCGGTCACTTTGAGGATGCGCCAACACCACCTATAGCTCGATGCCCTATTTGAACAAGACGGCTCACATCCCTGCCAGACACTAAGCGGCATATCCTTGGGGCCCCTCTGATCCTTGGGGCCCAGTACAGGTGTCCCCTTTGACCCCCCCCTTTCGCCAGCCCTGACCATTTATATAGGGGATACATGGGTACAAATAATTTAGAAGTATAGTGAACTTTATAGCCTTATAGCCTATGGTCCTTCTATGTCATTATTGTGTTTGACGTCACAAGATCAGGTTAGGGGAGTCATCTCCTGGGATTAACTGTAGCACTTTCTTATGCAACAGCCAACTAACAACACACCAGTCCAGGGGTGGATTGGGATAGAAAACCAGCCCAGAAAATTTATGGAAAAAGCCCTAATGGGGGTGCAGTCTAATGAGGGGGTGGGGACTGTTGAGTGGGGGTGGAATCCCTCCTCATAGGGCCTGATTGTACACAATTGGGCCTTCCGTTCGTCTTTTGCTGCAGTTATGTCTGAGACCAGGGGCATATTGGGAAATAAAAGTGGCCCTGTACAATTTTTTAGACCGACATGGGCAGCACAAGAGGTATAACATACCGTGTAGCGGGTGGAGGAGAGTGGACGCTGGCTTCCTGAGCTCCTGCTCCCTTGCCCTGTTGAAAAACACCCTTGCGGGTTGCGGCCTGCCCTCCACTTCCAGACCGGGGCCTCGAGTTTCACGTCCTCCCGGCGGGAGAACCGGAAGGCCCGACTTTACCCCCCACTCTGCACAGCCGAATTTCTCCATCTGTCCCTTCCATTTACATTAGAATTTTGCCTTTTCCAACTACTACTTACTGGCCTATTGGAAGCGGTGCTGTGTAACTTTATTATACTGTATACTATATGGACTTTTTCCTTAGAAATCTCTAAACTGCGATATGACTATGTGACACCTTTCATTCAAGTGTGCATGTGTCACATTGTTTTTGGAATGATGCCGACCTCTTTCTAGTTATTGCCCTTTAAGATGCAGCTTATTCCACTTGTTTTTCTTCTCCGTATGACCTTCTCATTACCTACTCCTTGCTGCTGGCTCGGCCTCCACGACTCGTGAAGATATTGTGTGTGGAAATTCCTCCGACTCGGACTGCTCCATCACCCGCTCCAGATCTTGTCAAAAACGCAAATCTATTCCTGCTGTTAAATCTTCCAAAATTAAACCTATGGATATCGCAGCAGTATTGGGCCCCTTGCTAGATGAAAAACTAGCGGGCATTAGGGAGGCTATTGAATCCACCTTGTCTCAATTAACCCAGCATTCTGGCTGCCTGGATGATGTTGAACAGAGAGTATACAAGAGATAGAGTGCGCTGTCAGAAAGCTGCTGGTGTAGGGGGTGGTAATTCCCCAAAAGAATATAGAGGCAATAAAATTAATAATCACCAGCGCTCAAAAAATAATAATAATAATAATACTCTAAAAAATACAGGAATAATTGAATATAAATTCAGGACGGTAGGTTTAGGTTTAAAAAAGGTATATGATAAATTTAATGAAAAATAACATAAAATCACAGGTGCTTATAAAACATGATTAAGAATTAAGATAATCATATAAAAGAACACATCCACGTATTTCCTCAACAAAGACTAATTCATACCCCGGCTAGGACTTCCTCTGGAGTAATGTCCATAAACTTGTTTGTTGGAGAATTAATAGAGCAATGGAGTAAAGAATAGTCCCTTTTTAAGCATACCAATGCAGGCGTTTCAAGCGGATAGGGAAGCCTCCAATTTTCTCCACAGATGGAAATGTCCAGGGAAATGCAGTCCAATTGGTGCCGTATGGGTAGTGATGATGACAAAGTCCAGCAGTGTTGAGGGTGGTTTTAAGGATGTGTCCTGCAGTCTCTAACTCAACGCGTTTCGCTGGTATTGACACCCAGCTTCTTCAGGAGTGAATGTTAGAGTGCTGTCCTGGGGCTCCTTATAAACCCTGAGCAATTTAATATAATCACAGACACCTGAGAAACTATTTATGTAACAAAAACCTAACCGTCCGAAAATATAGAAATAACACACAGTTCGTATTGCAATTGGTCTCACATGTGTATACAGCAATTTATTTCTAAAAACGAGCAATAGAAAGGATTAAAAAATACATTTAATTACAGTGTAATTATCCTCCAGTCCGGTCATGTGACTACACCAGTCACATGATCTAATTGTTGTGAGTGGTTGGTCGTCATTCGTCAGATGACTAGTCTGACGTGAGATGTTATTGTTCATTATTGGTGCGCATGCGCCAGACGCGCGCACTCCCGCACCCACCATGATTGTCCGGCGGCCCCCACCATGACGCGCGGCACGTGACGCCGAAACACGTGATTAAACACGTGATCGGAGCCCGAGCGCCGCGCCATGGCAACGGGTCGCCTGGGACAGAGTGAGCACGGACCAACGCGGCCCGCGCATGCGTGCCGGCCCAGCTGAGCCATGAATAAGTAACACATATGTGAAACGAAAAATAAACAATGTAGTCATAGATCTGCCAATCTAGGATGTAGCTCTGTAGCAATAATTCTCCCATAGTTAAAGCACGAGTCCAAAACATACTTATGGGGGACAGTGTTCTCAGAAGCATGCAGTAAAATTTATAAAGCATTTACTTACAAGATGACATAATTATGTTTAAAAAATCCTATTATAATATGATAATCACTTGGAATAGCAATTTCCAATTATTACAAATAACACAGGGGAGTCACACAGTAGAATCAATAGGAGGACAATTTTATCCATATCAAGTCGTCCTTCTGAAGTAGAGAACAGAGATCAATAATAATATACGGGGATCATTATTCGAATGATGTCACCGTATGTGTGGAGAGAGACAGGAGATAGAGGAAGAGATTATGCATTTTTTATTATTTATTATTTTTCATTTTTTATTATTATTTTATATTTTTTTATTTTTTATATTTTTTATTTTATATTTATTTTATTTTGTTTTTTATTTCTATATATTTATTATATTACAGAGTTAAGTTCTATTGTCTCATTGAGTCCGTCGGGATGTAAAGAGTTACATTTCAACATCCAATAGACCTCCCTGTTACATAATTTTCTAAACCGATCACCCCCTCTAACTGTGGGTGCGATATATTCTAAGCACACAATAGAAAGGCTGCTGGGGTTATTGGAGTGTGCATCATTAAAGTGTCGAGAGACACTATGTGTGGTACAATTCTTCAAGATATTACGACGGTGTTCCATGAACCTTGTGTGAAGTGGTCTTGTTGTTCTTCCTACATAACATAGGTTACAACCACACTTAAGGAGATAGATTACAAATTTTGAGTCACAATTCGTAAACGATGGAAGTATATATTCTTCATTGTTACATGGTAATTGTACAGATGTTGTTTTTCTTGGCATATAAGAACACATAGTGCATCTTGTTTTGCCGCATCTGTAGAAACCAGATGGTCTCTGTATAAGCCAACTTGGATTGGGAATTTTTTTTTTTTTTTTTATTCGTTCTTAAGTGGCTCGGTGCTAGAATCGTTTTTAATGTTTTGTTTTTCTTATAAATCACTCGTGCATTGCTTGGTAATAATTTTCCAAGGATATTATCCTGTCTGAGAACTTTGTAATTGCGAGTAATAATAGCTTTGATTTGTCCCGAGCATCTATTGTATTTGCTTATAAAGGCACACTGTCTATCTTCTGTTTCATTTTGTTTTTGAGGGTCTTGAATAGATTTTTGGCCCTTTTGCTTAGTCAGAAGGTCATTTCTGTCCATGCTAGAGACTTCTTTTAGGGCTTGTGCTAGAATGGTTTCAGGGTATTCCCTTATTCTAAATGATTCCATCATCATATTAGCTTGTGTATGGAAGGTTTCTGTTTCAGTACAATTACGTCTCAACCTCATTAGTTGGCCCTTTGGAATATTGCGTTTCCAGGGAGCATAATGTGCGCTATTAAAGTGCAGATATGAGTCAGTATTCACCGGTTTGGTGTAATTAGAAGTAATTATCTTATCATTTGCAGCTCGAAGGGTCACATCCAGGAAGTCAATACTTTCCTGACTGTAAGTGAAAGTGAAGGATAGATTGTGATGATTAGAGTTGAGAGAAGAAACAAAAGAAGAGGCTGAAGAAGAGTCCCCATCCCAAATAATAAAGAGGTCATCTATATAACGGCCATAGAAAACCAGGTTCGCATCCCAGGTGCCGCCCCACACATGGTGATCTTCAAAGTCACCCATGTATAGGTTTGCATAACTGGGAGCGAACCTGGTCCCCATGGCCGTTCCCATTGTCTGTAAATAATAAACATCCAGAAAAAGAAAATAGTTGTGATGAAGAATGAAGGAAATGCAATCCAGTAAAAATTCACTGTGTTCTACACTGAGGTCTCCATCCGAGGACAGACGTTTACGTATGGAATCAATGCCTTTATGGTGAGGAATATGTGTATAAAGTGCCTGGACATCAAGTGTCAAAAATGCATAACCTGATTTCCAGGATATATTTTGAATTTTGTTGAGAAAATCTGTCGTGTCCCTCAGATGTGACCTCAGTGTGGAAACTCGTGGCTGAAGAAATGAATCAATGTAATATGATAGATTGGAGGTAAGTGAATCGATACCTGAAATTATAGGCCGCCCAGGTGGTGATGTGAGTGATTTGTGAATTTTCGGAAGAAAATAAAAAGTGGGTGTAACAGGAAATGGAGGTAGTAGGAATCTGTATTCCTCCCTGGATATGACCCCCGAACTGACCGCAGAATCCAAAAGAGTACGGAGTTCTTGTGAAAAGAGAAGGGTGGGATTGCTTCTAAGAGTTGAATAAAACTGAGTATTATGCAATTGTCTATACGCCTCATTAATATAGTCGTCTTGATTCATTATAACTAGCCCCCCTCCCTTATCTGCTTCCTTAATGGTGATGGTAGTATCTTGAGTAAGTAGTTTGAGGGCCCTTTTCTCTTGTCGTGATAGATTGGACTGGTGGTGAGTACGTTTCTGTTGTTTCACAACCAGTTCTTTGAAGTCCTCTAAGGTCATTTTATAAAAGGACTCAATACTACTGCTCTTTGCTGAAATGGGGAAGAACTCAGATTTTAGTTTGAATGGGGGATTAGGTTCCTGTACGTTGTAAATCTTTTTATAGGTTGAAGTGGTGTCCTCCTCAACGTGATTTTGTTCCCAGAGTTCTTCGAGGGTGGAGAGCATGACGTCATCATTTGAATCTAACACTATAGGTAAAGATTCATCTCCATGGCGCTCGAGATTTCTTTTGGCGAAATATCTCTTGCGACATAAAGCACGGATATAGCGGTTTAGTTCGACATATAGATCAAATATGTTTGGTTCGTCGGTTGGCGAGAATTTTAAACCTTTCTCTAGTAGAGATATTTCTGATTGACTCAAAGTTCTGTTAGACAGGTTAAAAATGGTTCTTTTGCATTTTTCGCCAGCTGGGAACCGAACTATACCCTTCTTGGATTTTTTCTGTTCATGCTTTCCTCCTCTCTTACCTCGGGGCTTAAATCCCTGCTTCTTTTTGGGGTGTTTCTCTGATGATGATAAGGGTCTTTGATCTTTGGACGTGCCCCTAAAAAATCCCTTGTATTGGCATGTTGTGTCTGGATATCTATCTGAGCCTCCTCTCTATATTCCCCCCTTCTTTCATGTTGTTGTAATGAGCGGGTGTGTTTGTTACCAGAATTATAATAATCCCTCCTATCTCCTCTCTCAATTCTTGGGTCCTCATTATAATGGGGAGAGTCTCTATATCTATTTCTATTAAATGGTTTAGTTTTAGACCAGTCTCTCTCTCTGGGTGGTAGTGGTTGTTCTCTAGTTCTTTTTTGTTGTTGTTTTTCTGTATCTTTCTTGTAAGATCGTACCATGTCATTCTCATAGTCAAACAGGTCTCGCCTGAACTTTTTTTGTTTTTGTTCCATAATATTCCGTTCGTATCTAATGACCTTATCATTAACTGCCTTATCTCTCTCATTAAAGCTGTCCTCTCTATTAAATTTTTCCATTGACTTCTTCAAGACATCAATTTCCTTTTCAATGCTGTGAACTTTAGCAGATCTATATCTTACAATTAATTTCATTAATGCAAGTGAACATTCATCTAACAGTCTATCCCATTCAATTTGATATTCTTTGTTATCATGGAAGATAGAAGATTTAAACAAACGGAGGCCTCTTGGTACCATTTTTTTATCAACATATTGTTGTAAGTTGGCACTATCGAGCCAATTCCTAGATTCAGCTTTCAAGAGGTCCTCCAGTTTGTGAAAATCCTGTATCATGTCGGATCTGTCAGACACAGGTTCTTCAATTCTAGATACATCCATGTGAGACCAATAAGCTTGTCTTCTATCATTACGTTCACTTATATTAGTAAAACAACTCATGACTGCAGCACTACAGGTTACCAGAAAAACAAATAAGTATACAAGAGATAGAGTGCGCTGTCAGAAAGCTGCTGGTGTAGGGGGTGGTAATTCCCCAAAAGAATATAGAGGCAATAAAATTAATAATCACCAGCGCTCAAAAAATAATAATAATAATACTCTAAAAAATACAGGAATAATTGAATATAAATTCAGGACGGTAGGTTTAGGTTTAAAAAAGGTATATGATAAATTTAATGAAAAATAACATAAAATCACAGGTGCTTATAAAACATGATTAAGAATTAAGATAATCATATAAAAGAACACATCCACGTATTTCCTCAACAAAGACTAATTCATACCCCGGCTAGGACTTCCTCTGGAGTAATGTCCATAAACTTGTTTGTTGGAGAATTAATAGAGCAATGGAGTAAAGAATAGTCCCTTTTTAAGCATACCAATGCAGGCGTTTCAAGCGGATAGGGAAGCCTCCAATTTTCTCCACAGATGGAAATGTCCAGGGAAATGCAGTCCAATTGGTGCCGTATGGGTAGTGATGATGACAAAGTCCAGCAGTGTTGAGGGTGGTTTTAAGGATGTGTCCTGCAGTCTCTAACTCAACGCGTTTCGCTGGTATTGACACCCAGCTTCTTCAGGAGTGAATGTTAGAGTGCTGTCCTGGGGCTCCTTATAAACCCTGAGCAATTTAATATAATCACAGACACCTGAGAAACTATTTATGTAACAAAAACCTAACCGTCCGAAAATATAGAAATAACACACAGTTCGTATTGCAATTGGTCTCACATGTGTATACAGCAATTTATTTCTAAAAACGAGCAATAGAAAGGATTAAAAAATACATTTAATTACAGTGTAATTATCCTCCAGTCCGGTCATGTGACTACACCAGTCACATGATCTAATTGTTGTGAGTGGTTGGTCGTCATTCGTCAGATGACTAGTCTGACGTGAGATGTTATTGTTCATTATTGGTGCGCATGCGCCAGACGCATGCGCCAGACGCGCGCACTCCCGCACCCACCATATGATTATCTTAATTCTTAATCATGTTTTATAAGCACCTGTGATTTTATGTTATTTTTCATTAAATTTATCATATACCTTTTTTAAACCTAAACCTACCGTCCTGAATTTATATTCAATTATTCCTGTATTTTTTAGAGTATTATTATTATTATTTTTTGAGCGCTGGTGATTATTAATTTTGTTGAACAGAGAGTGTCTACCCTGGAAGATGACCTACATACGGAGCCACTCACCATTGCCTCACAGCAAAACATCACAGATTTAACCCAAAAGCTAGATGATTTGGAAATTTGTGGTCGCAGAAGTAACCTCCGGGTGGTCAGCATTCCCGAATCAGTCAAAGGTCCTGGACTGCTTGACCTCCTTTCCACTTGGATACCCCAACAGTTGGCTATGGATCTTAAAGGCACCCCTCTCGCTATCGAGAGGGTTCTTAGAATTGGTCCTGACCGCAAACCAAACTCTGGTCATCCCCGTCCTGTGATCATGAAACTTCTCAACTACAGTGTCATGACTGAGGTTTTGTGAACCCGGTGTTAGTGAAGTCTGTGCGGGCGACTGGAGGATTATATGAATACTACCACTGACCTGGTTTGGGAATGTTGTGGACTCTGGGTTTCTTCCGGTGACTGGGAAGAGGAACTGCGGCAGAGATGGCCGAATCTAGGTTCTTCTCATACAGGATTAGGTCGGCAGACAGGAAGCACGTGTGGGCGCTGAAGGTCTCCTGAAAGACAGAACTGGAAAGGCGCTGATGAATCAGTGAAGAATACCAGGTACAACTGCGCTAAAGTACACTGGATGCTTGGAGACACTGAGGTGCTAGGAGGCACGGAAGTGCTTGGAGACACTGGGGTGCGTAGAGACACTGGGGTGCGTAGAGACACTGGGGTGCGTAGAGACACTGAGGTGCTTGGAGGCACTGAGGTGCTTGGAGGCACTGAGATGCTGAAGCACGGTGACGCTCGAGGCACGAGGTGCTGAGGCACGGGGGTGCTGGAAGCACGGAGGCGCTGAGGCATGGAGGTACTGGAGGCACGAGGTGCTGAGACACGGAGATGCTGGAGCACGGAGGTGCTGGGAGGTACTGAGGCACGGAGATGCTGAGGCACGGAGGTACTGAGGCATGGAGATACTGAGGCACGGAGATACTGAGGCACGGAGATACTGAGGCACGGAGGTACTGAGGCACGGAGGTGCTGAGGCACGGAGGTACTGAGGTGCTGAGGCACGGAGATGCTGAGGCACGGAGATACTGAGGCACGGAGGTGCTGAGGCACGGAGATGCTGAGGCACGGAGATGCTGAGGCACGGAGGTACTGAGGTGCTGAGGCACGGAGATGCTGAGGCACGGAGATGCTGCAGGGATACGGGAGCTCTGGAGATCACAACTACAACAGCAGTAAAGATGAACCACGGCAGCTGTGGTTTTCAGTTGAGACTATGGAATATAATACTGTGCCTTTAAGATGAACCACTGCAGCTGTGCCTTTACTTTGAGACACGAGGAAATAGTGATCATCAGTGGCAACACAAAAGTAAACCAAACAGGGTAACAAGGAACAGAGTTTTCACAGGAACCAGAGTATAAAGGTTACCTTTAGGGAGCTCAGCTTGAAGACTCACACATAGCTGTGAGTGTGACACAAGGAACTGGCCCAGTTTCTAACTCAGCCTCCTGATTTATACTTCCTGGTCCTTGGTGATTGGTGAGCAGGATTAGGTGATGCAGAGAGTCTCAGGCTGGCAGAGGATTGAACAACTCTGGGTCAGGTGAACAGTCACTGTCATGTGACTACTCTAGCCAAGGCTGTGATGTAGAATGAGGCCTAGCAGGCCGAGAGAACACTGAAGCCTGAACTTCTGCAAAACATAGGATGCTGGCTTTTAGGCCTAAACTTCAGATTACTGAATTCAGCCTCACACAGGAGATCACCACAGATGGAGCTAATTAACTATTACCTTTCAGGCAGAGAACTCAGGAAAACTCAGAGCTGACAACCTGTTTAAAAAAGACACAGGATCCGGGACAGATGGCAGGGGTAAGTCACCAAATATGAAACCTACAGTCAGGATTGTGACAGTATCCCCCTCTTCAAGGGTGGACTCCGGACACCCATCTTGAATCTTAGAGGAACTTGAGAAATTCATACAGAAGAATTTAGGACCTTCGTTGATGCCTCTTCTTCTTACGGGAATATTTGGTTTTAACCAAGGACAGCGGAATGTCCGAAGGAGATTCTTAGATTATCCCTGGGAGGACAGCACAAACTTCCTTCTGCATTCCCTTTAGAGTATGATTTTTTACCGAGTCAGATTCCAAAGGTTTAGGACCAAATTCTTTAACCACAGCATTACTAAAAGTCTGTAAGTCATGGAACACAGGATCATTACTCTCAAAAAGCATGTTGGCCCACTCCAAAGCTCTTCCTCTGAATGCCAGGAACAGATATCGAGTAACGTTGGAAGGAGTTACTGCACCTAAAGGATCAGACTCCATCCGAGAGAGAAATTGTTCAACCAGAGCGGCATATTGCAATAAATCTCCATCAAAGTAAATAGGTGGAAAACCATCAGACGAAAGCTTAGAGGCTGAAGCTGAAGAAAGCTTTGGCTGGACGAGTAGGACTGGATTGGATCTGAGGATACTTGAATTGGCTGGAGCCAACGAAGACTGACCAGACTGGTCCTGGAGTATCGCTGGACCAGATGGAACTGGGACGGACTGACCAGGCAGGGCCTGGAGTATTGCTGGACCGGCTGGAACCGGGACGGACTGACCAGGCTGGGCCTGGAGTATTGCTGGACCGGCTGGAACCGGGACGGACTGACCAGGCTGGGCCTGGAGTATAGCTGGACCGGCTGGAACCGGGACGGACTGACCAGGTGGAGCCTGGAGTATTGCTGGACCAGCTGGAACCGGGACGGACTGACCAGGCTGGGCCTGGAGTATTGCTGGACCGGCTGGAACCGGGACGGACTGACCAGGCTGGGCCTGGAGTATTGCTGGACCGGTTGGAACCGGGACGGACTGACCAGGCTGGGCCTGGAGTATTGCTGGACCGGCTGGAACCGGGACGGACTGACCAGGCTGGGCCTGGAGTATTGCTGGACCGGCAGGAGCCCCCTCTTCACGGGGCTGGGCTGAGGCAGGAGCCCCCACTTCATGGGGCTGGGCTGAGGCAAGAGCCCCCACTTCACGGGGCTGGACTGAGGCAAGAGCCCCCACTTCACGGGGCTGGGCTGAGGCAAGAGCCCCCACTTCACGGGGCTGGGCTGAGGCAAGAGCCCCCACTTCACGGGGCTGGGCTGAGGCAAGAGCCCCCACTTCACGGGGCTGGGCTGAGGCAAGAGCCCCCACTTCACGGGGCTGGGCTGAGGCAAGAGCCCCCACTTCACGGGGCTGGGCTGAGGCACTCTGTAGACTCTCTGGCTGGGCAGCGCTCTGTAGTCTCTCTGGCTGGGCAGCGCTCTGTAGTCTCTCTGGCTGGGCAGCGCTCTGTAGTCTCTCTGGCTGGGCAGCGCTCTGTAGTCTCTCTGGCTGGGCAGCGCTCTGTAGTCTCTCTGGCTGGGCAGCGCTCTGTAGTCTCTCTGGCTGGGCAGCGCTCTGTAGTCTCCCTGGGGCTGGACCCTCTGAACCCCTCACTGGGGCTGGACGCTCTGAACCCCTCACTGGGGTTGAAGACACGGACGCCCCTCCTTGGGCTGAAGACACGGACGCCCCTCCTTGGGCTGTAGACACGGACGCCCCTCCTTGGGCTGTAGACACGGACGCCCCTCCTTGGGCTGTAGGCACGGACGCCCCTCCTTGGGCTAAAAACACGGACGCCCCTCCTTGGGCTAATGACACGGACGCCCCTCCTTGGGCTAATGACACGGACTCTTCTGTGACTCTAAATGGCTTGAATATTCTTCTCTGGACACCCAACTTGGGATAAGGTCGTTTAATCACCGGACCGCAGTCATAAATTTGAGTCTCTTTCAGAGTAGCCATCTTGATACCCCTGTCAGCAGTAGCAGGATCGGCTACTGTGGATGACTTGTAGACATGAACACTGTGATACTGAGATTTGTCACCATTCCCTGGCTTACGAAGAATGCAGTCTTTAACAAAATGACCGGAATTTCCACAGTAAAGACAGAGGTGTAGCTCCCTACGCCGCTGACGTTCAGCTTCAGAGAGTTTGGGCCGTGGATAGCTCTGATGAACAACTTTTCCTTGCACAGAGGAAGAGACTCTATTAACTGGTTGGGACAAAACAGGATCAACAACGTTGGCAGTATTCCTGAAGAGATCAGGCATCACAGAAAGAATACTCGACAAAAGTTCTTGTAACTGTAATAACATCTGGTAGAAAATCTGCAGTTGGTCAGGAGTCTTAGTGCAGAAGGTCAGAGAATCTCTGGAGAACGAATTCCGCTGCAGACACTGTGCCAATTGATGCTGAGTCGACTCCAGACCTTCCAAGCATCCTGCAATATTGCTTAGGAGGTCCTGCGTCAGACAAACACTTTCGGCCGGGTCCATGTGGCCAGTTCCTACTGTCATGACTGAGGTTTTGTGAACCCGGTGTTAGTGAAGTCTGTGCGGGCGACTGGAGGATTATATGAATACTACCACTGACCTGGTTTGGGAATGTTGTGGACTCGGGGTTTCTTCCGGTGACTGGGAAGAGGAACTGCGGCAGAGATGGCCGAATCTAGGTTCTTCTCATACAGGATTAGGTCGGCAGACAGGAAGCACGTGTGGGCGCTGAAGGTCTCCTGAAAGACAGAACTGGAAAGGCGCTGATGAATCAGTGAAGAATACCAGGTACAACTGCGCTAAAGTACACTGGATGCTTGGAGACACTGAGGTGCTAGGAGGCACGGAAGTGCTTGGAGACACTGGGGTGCGTAGAGACACTGGGGTGCGTAGAGACACTGGGGTGCGTAGAGACACTGAGGTGCTTGGAGGCACTGAGGTGCTTGGAGGCACTGAGATGCTGAAGCACGGTGACGCTGGAGGCACGAGGTGCTGAGGCACGGGGGTGCTGAGGCACGAGGTGCTGGAAGCACAGGGGCGCTGAGGCACGGAGGTACTGGAGGCACGAGGTGCTGAGACACGGAGATGCTGGAAGCACGGAAATGCTGGAGCACGGAGGTGCTGGGAGGTACTGAGGCACGGATTTACTGAGGCACGGAGATACTGAGGCACGGAGATACTGAGGCACGGAGGTGCTGAGGCACGGAGGTACTGAGGCACGGAGGTACTGAGGCACGGAGGTACTGAGGCACGGAGGTGCTGAGGCACGGAGGTACTGAGGTGCTGAGGCACGGAGATACTGAGGCATGGAGGTGCTGAGGCACGGAGGTGCTGAGGCACGGAGATGCTGAGGCACTGAGGTGCTGAGGCACGGAGATGCTGAGGCACGGAGATGCTGCAGGGATACGGGAGCTCTGGAGATCACAACTACAACAGCAGTAAAGATGAACCACGGCAGCTGTGGTTTTCAGTTGAGACTATGGAATATAATACTGTGCCTTTAAGATGAACCACTGCAGCTGTGCCTTTACTTTGAGACACGAGGAAATAGTGATCATCAGTGGCAACACAAAAGTAAACCAAACAGGGTAACAAGGAACAGAGTTTTCACAGGAACCAGAGTATAAAGGTTACCTTTAGGGAGCTCAGCTTGAAGACTCACACATAGCTGTGAGTGTGACACAAGGAACTGGCCCAGTTTCTAACTCAGCCTCCTGATTTATACTTCCTGGTCCTTGGTGATTGGTGAGCAGGATTAGGTGATGCAGAGAGTCTCAGGCTGGCAGAGGATTGAACAACTCTGGGTCAGGTGAACAGTCACTGTCATGTGACTACTCTAGCCAAGGCTGTGATGTAGAATGAGGCCTAGCAGGCCGAGAGAACACTGAAGCCTGAACTTCTGCAAAACATAGGATGCTGGCTTTTAGGCCTAAACTTCAGATTACTGAATTCAGCCTCACACAGGAGATCACCACAGATGGAGCTAATTAACTATTACCTTTCAGGCAGAGAACTCAGGAAAACTCAGAGCTGACAACCTGTTTAAAAAAGACACAGGATCCGGGACAGATGGCAGGGGTAAGTCACCAAATATGAAACCTACAGTCAGGATTGTGACATACAGTATGCTGACAAAGCTAAGCTCTTGGACCATTATCGCAGGACAGCCAGCCTGACCTATCATGGAGATCGGCTTCTAATTTTTCAGGACTTTTCAACTCTGGTCGCTGCAAAATGCAAGGAGTTTGCTCCATTATGCAAGCAACTGTTTGACGCCAAAATCAAGTTTTCCCTGTTGTACCCAGCTCGTCTACAGGTCTTTGAGGATGGCAGACTGTTGTTCTTTGATGACATAGCACTTGCTAAAGCGCATTTTTCACGTTTACACACCTGAACAATGTCATGTTATTACTGCTTGTATATATGCCTTTTTGCCACCTGTAGGTCACATGGTGAAGAATGATTGCACGGCTCCATGTGTGCATTGAGCTGCATTTCTTCTTGTAACTTTTGTTTGTTGGTTTTGTTAAGGTTTATTGTTGTTCCTTTCACCTGCCGGGCCCGCTGGCCTCGATCCTCCATAGGTCACCCCCTTCCCACTCGTTGGGACAGGCAGGGGCCCTGCTTGATCTTGTTATATATTTTACTGTGTTTCCGTCGGAAGGTATAGGCTAATATAACAGACCTTACTCCTCCCTCGCCCACTGCCACAGGAGATATCCCACTTCTTTCCTTTAATATTGTATCATAGAATGTGGAAGGTCTCAATAACCCAGTAAAACGTAAAAAAAGTACTTTCACACCTTCACTGTTTGGCCCCTCATGTTACCTTTTTGCAAGAGATGCATTGGTTAGATGATCCCATAAACACTCTACGTGCGCCCTGGATAGGAGATTGCGTCTCGGCCCCTTACACTACTAAGACTAGGGGTCTGGCCATTATCTTTCATCGCTCTTTACAGTACTCGATTCGCAGGAAGTTTCTTGACCCTGATAGGAGGTTTATTTTGCTAGATGTGGTTATTGATAACGTTTTATATCCTTTTCTCAATTTATATGCCCCGAATGTTTCTCACCAGGATTTTTTTTGCAGTTGTCTTGCAGAAAACTCTATCTCGGGGTGTTCGAATTTGATTTTAGGAGGCGACTTCAACACGGTCATCGATCCATCCATGGACCGGTCCGGGGTGAGTAATTCCACTTCCAATTCTTGCTCTACTCTTCTTTCCTCCTTTTGCTCTCAACTTGCTCTCTCTGATCCTTGGCGTATTCATCACCCGCTACATTGTGACTATTCCTTCTGTTCCCACCCTCACTCTACCCACTCTCGTATTATCTTTTTCTATCCAAACATCTCTTTTCCAAAGTCACTCACACCTCGATAAAAAATATAATTATTTCGGACCATGCCCCTATTATGCTATCTCTTAAACTTACATTACCACAATGCTTTTCCAAATGTTGGCGCTTTCCTGCTTACCTCATACACTCAGAAGATTTTCTCCTACATCTCAAACATACCTGGCTCACTTACACTTCTGTTAACTTGGCCCAGGAGGAGGATGTATCATTGTTTTGGAGCGCCTCTAAAGCTGTCATCCGAAATCATATTATTTCCTATGTTACCTCTAGACGCAAAAAATGTACCTCCCACTTACACAAATAAAGCTCCATTCTCACATCAACTTATAGAGTGTATAAACGGTGTGACACTCCTGCTCATAAAGAGGCATACCTCACCGCAAAACAGATTTATAATACCTTTTTGACGGAACAAGCTCAGACGAGGCATGATTTCCAGCGGAATAAATATTTTAGGTGGGGCAATAAGTCGGGTAAGCTTCTGGCTAACCTTATTAAGGGACCCCGTACACGTACATGGGTGGAAGCAGTGAAATCTTCAGGAGCTATTATATCAGACCCTACAGCTATTTGTACTCAATTTATGCAGTTTTATGAGTCTTTGTATACTGCTGAGCCAGATGACGCAGTTGCGGGTCACTCCTTTCTACATGATGCTCAGCTCCCTGGCCTCTCTTGGGAAGACAGGGACCTCCTTGATTTGTCAATAACGGAGGTGGAGGTCCGTATAACTATTAAATCCTCGCCGAGTGGCAAAAGCCCGGGCCCTGATGGTTTTGGGGCTGAATATATAAATTTCTTAGGACTGAGCTTGTACCCACTTTGGTTAAACTATTTAACTATATTCTCACCTCCAAAACTATACCATTATATTTCAATGAGGCGCGAATAATTGTATTAGCCAAGCCCGGCAAAGATCCCTCTTTAGTGGATTCTTACCGCCCTATCTCCCTTCTCAACCAAGACTTTAAACTACTCACCAAATTGATGGATAACCGCCTACAGTCTTGTTTATCTCGCCTCATCTCACTGGCCCAGCTAGGCTTTATCAAAGGCAGACAATCAGTGCAGGGTATTAGGTCGGCGATAGCTGCTATTTCCCATACCTGCCTTCATAAACTGGAATACAACATTCTTATTAATTTGGATGCTGAAAAAGCCTTTGATAAGATGGCTTGGCCACACCTTTCTAGGGTTCTTTCTCATCAACAATTTGGCACTAACTTTTGCAGTCTTATACAGACCTTGTACACTGACCCGATGGCTCAGGTGGTGGTTAATAATGTAGCTTACCCTTCCTTTTTTCTTGGGAGAGGTACCAGACAAGGCTGCCCTCTCTCTCCCTTGCTTTTTAATTTGGCCCTGGAGCCTATTATTCATTATATCCAACTGCTGCCTGGGTTTCGGGGCATTGTTATTGGGAACCACGAACTTCGGGTTATTGCTTTCGCTGACGATTTACTTATATTCACTTTGGACCCTAAACGATCCTTCCCTGTATTGATAGATGCTATTGATAAGTTTTCCTCTTTTGCAGGGTTTTCTATTCAAATCAGAGGCATTGGCTATATTTGGTCAGGCGCGACTGAGTTGGGTTCGGCCCTTCCCATTTAAATGGGTTCCTTCATATATTACATTCTTGGGTGTTGCTCTGCCACAACATCTCTGCACCCTCTACTCACATAATATTACCCCAATTATACATAAAATTTGAGATGAACTCAGTCTTTGGCAAAATCTTCCCCTTAATATGCTAGGAAGATGCAATTTATTCAAAATGGCAAGCTTTCCGAAGCTTTTATATATCTTACAAATGACCCCCATTCTTCTCACTAATTCGGATCTTTCTTTACTTAATTCCCTGCTTTCTAAGTTTATATGGAATCGTAAGCGGCCCAGAATAAGTTTAAAAAAAATGTTGCAGACTGTGAGTCGAGGGGGAGTTAAATTACCCAATATCAAACATTATAATCTGGCCTGTCTTCTCCGTATTGCCATGGATTGGCTCAGCGGTAATAATATATTCACGGATGCCAAGTTAGAATCCCAACTCTGTGCCCCCCTTTCTCTTGGTTTCCTTCTACATGCACGTTCCTTTCAAATCAAATCCCCCCAATTTGATAATCTTTTATTATCCTCCACTATTCAGGCATGGAGAATGGTTAGGAAATCTCTTGGTCTTACATATTATCATTCATTGTTCCTTCCCTTACTTGGAAATTTGGAATTTCAGAATGGTGCGGCCTCTCTGCCCTTTAGTGCCTGGTGTGCTTCTGGTCTTCTGAATTTACGGAACCTCCTGACGCCCTCAAACACCCCTCTGCCATTCTTAGAGGCTATTGAGAAATTTGACATCTCACCTCAGCATGGGTTTTTCTGTTCCCAGGCTATGATTATCTGAAATTCGTTCTTTCTCACCTTAAGGGCCAGGACTTTTTAAACCCAATAGATTCCCTTTTACGTTCAAATACTTACTCTATATCTTCTATATATGCCTGTATCCGCTTGGAATTAGACCCACACACTGATCTCCCCGATCTGGCAAAGTGGGTTTCCCAAGTTCCCACTTACTATAAATAGCTTATTAGATACTTTTTATACGACTCTCAAATTAATACCGGCAAGTATATATCAGGAAATGGCCTATAAACTGTTGCACGGGGCATATATCTCTCCTAAACAGGGTTTTCTCATGGGTATATCTGAGGGGGCTGGCTGTAATAAATGCTCTGCTGTGGAAGCTTACCTCCTACACTGTCTCTGGGATTGTCCTGTTATTCAGGGCTTCTGGCGTGCTTTACACTGCTATGGCACTTCGGTCTTGGGCACTCCCTTCCATTGTACTGTTTCTTGGGCCCTTGTCAGACACCTGACAGATCAACCTAATACTCCAAACATAGATAATAAAACTGATCGTCCTGCTCTCAGCAGTGGGGAGAAAAGCGATATTACAGCAATGGATTCATTCGCCCCCCACACACACACACCCCATTCTCTCTATGGCTACCTCTAGATTGCTCTTTTTATTTACTATGGATTGGCTGGAGGCCTCTATCCATAAGGAAACCTTAACCTCCTTGCTCTTTATATGCTGGGGAAAATATATACATACCCTTCCACCACACACTAAATCGGCAATTTATTAATGTTTTCACTCCACCTCCTGGTATTTGCTTCAACAAATAGATGGCCAGGATCCTTTGGCTCACTGACCTCCTTACTCTCCCACTTCTCTCACATTCTTCTCTCCCCCCTTACCCTTTTTCTTACATCTTTGTCTCCTTTGGGCAGCTGAACGGACAATTCCATGGATGGATCGATGACATGTGGTCCTTGGTAGGTGTTTTTGTTTACTCTGTTGGTTTTTCAATTGAAATGTTTTGGGTTTTTTTCTTTTTATTTTCTGTTCTTTTTTTTATATTGGTGGAGGATTTAGGGAGGGTTTGTTTTCTGTTCCCTATACCCGCCTATTAGTTTTTCAGATCTGGGTAATAGTTTGAATTTATGTTTATTAGCTGTGTTCTGCCCTATCTCTGCTATTATATAATTATATTGTTGCCCTGTTGATAATTTACGGCTAGTCTGTTTTTTTATCTCATTGCTCATTACTACTTTATTTCTATGTCCCAGCACATGTTTATTTTGGAAAATTGGAAACATTTTCTCCACTCCTTTTTTCTACAAATGTTGTGTATCTCTATTTTAGCTTTCTTTTGATTACTGTTGTGGTGGTATGTACAATCTATGCAATATTTTCTTATTCTTCTGTAATATTTATATGGAAATTTCTAATAAAAATATTCTTGAAAAAACAACAACAACATACCGTGTAGCCATGGCAGCATCACTGGATGGCAGAGGTGCTGTACTGCATACATGGAATAACAGATTGAATAGGGACAATGCAGTGTACTGAGTACAGTGGGCTGCCAGTCATGTGGGTGGGGGGGGGGGGGGGGGGCACATGACAACACACAAAACAGGCTCCACAGACACGTCAGCCTACCAGGAATCTTCCTCGTGAGCCCTATAGTCAATCCGCCCCTGGTACTGTAGCTGAATGCATTGTGATGTCACAGAGGTACTGTCTAGCTGCCTGCAGCTGAATGCATTGTGATGTCACAGTGGTACTGTCTAGCTGCCTGCAGCTGAATGCATTGTAATGTCACAGTGGTACTGTCTAGCTGCCTGCAGCTGAATGCATTGTAATGTCACAGTGGTACTGTCTAGCTGCCTGCAGCTGAATGCATTGTAATGTCACAGAGGTACTGTCTAGCTGCCTGCAGCTGAATGCATTGTAATGTCAAAGTGGTACTGTATAGCTGCCTGCAGCTGAATGCATTGTAATGTCAAAGTGGTACTGTCTAGCTGCCTGCAGCTGAATGCATTGTAATGTCACAGAGGTACTGTCTAGCTGCCTGCAGCTGAATGCATTGTAATGTCAAAGTGGTACTGTCTAGCTGCCTGCAGCTGAATGCATTGTGATGTTACAACATACCTCCCAACTTCATTGTTATTAGAAGAGGGACATCTTCGTGCGCCGAAGCGGTGAGGCCAAAATTAGGGAGTGTGGCCTCCCAACAAGGGACGTGGTCTATGATTAGGGGTGTGGCCTTATGGCAAGCACCTTGATCGCAAGCAAGCCTCCGTTTTCATCATATAAACAGCGCTTAGTGAGCTGCTGGCTTTGCCCCCTGTCCCTGTCCGCCGGGGAATAGACACTGTACTAAGAAACATGCAATAATTGCAGATTTGGGAGGTGTAATTTAAAAATGTTTTAACTAGTTACATTTTGTGGAATAATTTAAGAAACATAAAATAAGCATCCGAAGCTTTATCTCTAGCGGGGAAGTGAATATAAATCTTGTATTAACGTGTAACTTTAGGTAAGTACCAACATCTTTTTTCTGTGTGCATAAGCGGCGCTACTATTGTCTGTGGGCATTATGTGTGTAGGTGGCACTACTATTGTCTGTTGGCATTGTGTGCGTAAGCGGCGACACTATTGCCTGTGGGTTATTATGTGTGTAAGTGGCACTACTATTGTCTGGGAATAATTTGTGTAATCGGCACGACTATTGTCTGTGGGCATTATGTTTCTAAGCGGCGGCACTACTGTCTGTGGGACATTATGTGTGTAAGTGGCGCTGCAATTGTCTGGGAATAATTTGCATAAGAGGTGCTAGTATTGTCTGTGGGGCATTATTTGTGTAAGCGGTGCTACCATTGTTTGGGAATAAGTTGTGTAATCGGCGCTACTATTGTCTGTGGGCATTATGTGTCTAAGTGGCGCCACTACTGTCTGTGGGGCATTATGTGTGTAAGCGGTGCTACTATTGTCTGGGAATAATTTACATAAGCGGTGCTACTATTGTCTGTGGGGCAATATTTGTGTGAGTAGCGCTACTATTGTCTATGTGCATTACGTGTGTAAATGGTGCTACTATTGTCTGTGGGCATTATGTGCGTAAGTGGTGCTACTATTGTCTGCGGACATTATGTGCATAAGAGGCGTTACTATTGTCTGCGGGCGTTATGTACATAAGTGGTGCTACTATTGTGTGTGGGCATTATGTGCGTTAGTGGTGCTACATTTGTCTGCGGGCATTATGTGCGTAAGGGGCAATACTATTGTGTGCGGGCATTATGTATGTAAGGGGTGATACTATTGTCTGTGGGCATTATGTGCATAACGGGCGATACTATTATCTGTAGCCATTATGTGCGTATTGGGCACTACTGTTGTCTGCGGGCATTATGTGCGTAAGGGGCGATACTATTTGAACAGGCATTATGTGTATAAGGTGTGATACTATTGTCTGTGGGCATTATGTGCATAAGTGGCAATACTATTGTCTGTGGGCATTATGTGCGTAAGAGACGCAACTATTGTCTGTGGGCATTATGTGCGTAAAGGGAGCTACTATTGTCTGTGGATATTATTTTTATAAGGGGAGCTACTACTGTTTGTGGGCACTATGTGCGTAAGCGGTGATACTACTGTGAGCACTATGTGTGTAAGTGGCACTGCTACTGTGGGCATTGTGTGTGTAAACAGTGTTACTACTGTAGGCATTGTGTGTGTAAGAGGCGCAACTAATGTGGGCGTTATGTGTAACCACTGTGTGTAAACGGGGCACTACTATGTGGTGTAATGTGAATCAGGGGCACAATGTGCAGTGTAATTTAAAGTTCAAATTGTGGTGTAATTTGAACTGGGGGTACTATTGTGTGGCCACGCCCCTTCCTTGTAATACCAGATCCCTTTTGTGCAGCGGAGGGAGGGTGCAAACTTATAGTTTGCAGGGGGGCGCCGAACACCCTAGCACTGGCCCTGTGCATAGGCACACCATAATCTCGGCACCCGCTTCTGCATGCTGAGTGTGGTGCTGTGCTGTTCCACTCCGGGTGTAGTATGGTATGCCGGCGGCCGGGCTTCCGCCGGCATACCGACAGTGTGGCGAGCGCAAATGACCCCCTTGCGGGCTCGGTGGCACGCTATTTTATTCTCCCTCCAGGGGTGTCGTGGACCCCCACGAAGGAGAATATATGTCGGTATGCCGGGTGTCGGGATTCCGGCGCCGGTATACTGTGCGCCGGGATCCCGACATTCGGCATACTGAAGACCACCCTCCATTCCTGTCGTCCTTCCCCTATTGCAGGGGAGGACTCAGCCGAGATGTATCTACCACCTGGGCTGGTGGCATATTGGGCCACCTAAGATTGGTGGCCTGTAGCTGCACAGTGCGGCAGAGCCAATGGCACAGCCTACGGGTTCTACTCCACTCAACACAGCCTGGCCAGCTCACCTGCTCTCTGAAGCGCTGTGGTTGTGAGTGACGTCATTGTATAGGAACCAGAAACAGGAGCCTGCAAGAAAGAGGGATATTTCAATATGCTTGCTGAAAACACCCCATAAGAGCAATAACTTTAAGGTAAGTTTTTGTCCTGAGAAAGGCTGGCTTATGTGTTAAGTTTTCGATTGCATTTCCTTGATCATATTTAGTGAAACGTGGGTTCAGTGCGGTCTCAAATCTGTAGTTAACTAAAAAAAGAAATCGACTGCAAATAGCTAATCGTGGTGGTTTAAGAATACTGCTGACAAAAATAGAGCCGAACATTAATAAATTGCTGGCAGTGCACCAGGTTCATCCTTCTTATTAGGATTATTTTTAATGTTATTTGTGATTTTTATTTTAATATTATCCTTTGTTATCTTAATTTTCTGTGTGTAATGTGAATGGTACTATGGTTGATTTGAAAATATAATTTTATAATTTCAAGCTTCACGGTGTCTTATTTACAACAACATCTTTCTTTACTATATTGTAGGACATAGCTAGAAATATAGATACATAAAAGAATGCAAGTTTGTCACTGCATCTTTCTGTTTGTTAGCTTAAAGAAACTAGATTTCTAGGGGGGCACTGAATAAAAACATTTCTGCAAAGGCGGCAGAAGGCCAAATAAGTTTGGGAACCTCTGGTATACAGTATACATTAAATAATTTTCTCAATAACACTTTATTTGTTGGGACTAGTGCCTCCTTTTTTTTTAAATAATATTTCTTCTGCAGGGTCCACAGGTTATCCACAGGATAACATTGGGATATGAGGTAGCGACAGCGGATTGGCACCAAACGATCAAAGCTTTCAGCCTCCCAGAATGCAATGGGCTCGTCCCTATATCCCCGCCTCCTGGCTCAGGCAATTCAGTTTTTTGTTTGGTGCAGCAGGAGCCGGACCATGGTCAATGGGCTGCTGGTTTTTAGCAGCCATAAGCTTTTTTTTTTTTATAGTCTTACTATTTTTTTGAGCGATCTTTCTAAAAAGCGTCTTATACGTACCTTAGAAAGAGTCGCTCCAACAACTCCCTGCCGGGTCGTGACAACGCTTACCCACGTGTACAGTGCTGTTTTTCGGCGGGCGTCTGTGTAGGATGTACTAGCAAGTCCAGCAGACGTTACCAGGCTGTGGCCGGATCACGGGGAGAAGGAAAGGCATCGGTTCCGCTTAGAAGGGAAAAGGCGAGACACAGCCGTACTGTTTCGGGATGGAGACTACCAAACAGTCGCTGACCTGGCTGCCACCTCGGATGCACCAGCACTAGGCCTCAGGGATCATAGGCTCCAGGGGTAGTATGAGGCCGCGATCCCTAGGGTTGATGTCAGCAGTGGGGAGTAAAGGTCCCCATACACTAGAACGACATGTCTGAGGCTAAAGTCGGATGCGATTTCCCTTGAACCACCCAGCAGCTTCCCGGGCGGTAGGATCGCATACGATACATCGTATGCTGTCCTTTTGCATACGATGTATCGTATGCGATCCCAGCCATGCCTGCGGGATCCGACATATCACAAGTGCAGCACTAATGACCTAGGGGCTCCGATCCGATGCTCACGGGACAGCGCATCGGATCGGATGTAAAACACATCCGATTTGCCACTTTTCATTCGATTTATCGTCCCGAAAGGTTGAAATCGGATGAAATCGGGCATTATCGTTCTAGTGTATGGGGCCCTTTAGACGCTCCTTTGGTTTTCTCTGAGTTTCCTGCCATGAACTGAGTTCCTGCTTCCGTCTAAGACGCTGTATATCTAAAAGGACCCAGTCACAGCACAGGCAGCTGTATGACTGGTGCATCGATGTTCACTTGGGCGTCTGTGTTCACTGTATGCTCACGGGGAGAATGTGTACACTAATAGCGTCTGGATCCACTCAGCGTTCAGTAACGTATTGATCGATCCTGGAAGTGGGGTGAAGTATCCTGTATCCCACTCTCCTGAGCCGGGTGATACAGCACTAAGTCTCTACTTTGGTACGAATAGTTGGATAAGTGCCTGATGCATATGAGTCTGTAAACTATTGCTGCTGTTTTCTTTCGCTGTGCAACTGAATACGTCTTCACTCCTATATAAGGTAATGCAGTAATATATTTTTCCTACATACTTGAAATGTATCTGTAGTTGATTATGTGCTGATATTGCTTATTATACTAATGTATAACCTGTGATTGATTGCTAGTGTGATTGCTGACTTTACTATTTTCTGTCAGTTTCTGTGTATTCCGATCCTAAATGTTGGTGCAAAGCAGGGAGGGATCGGATTGTATGTCACTTTAACAAATTTTAAAGTGATTGCAGTCACAATTTGTGAAGTTAACACTGTAAAGGTGTGTGATTTATTTATCATGTCTAAGAGAGGCAAGGGTGAGGAGGATACACTCTCCACAGCAGCACCAACACACATGTCATATTTGTCGTGCAAAGCTGGGTTAACCTCTCAGGATCTGGTCCAAAATAGATCATGTGCAAATTGGTTTAGCTTTCACCAAAGCCTCTTGAATAATCCGAGGCAGGCACAGGTTCAAGTTGAACCCCCATGGGCTACTTTTGCACAGACATTATCCAGTATAGCTGAGCGGATGTTACCCTACTAACCCTTACATGCAACATTCCACCTGGGGGTTATCACATCCAGTACAGAAATCGGCAGCCTCTCAACAGAAACAGGCTGAAAGGCCGGTGGTAAGTAAATCACATAGACATGAAACAACATCTACACAATATACACGTTTCAGATGAGGACTCGTCGGAGGATGAGGAGTCATCACACTCCAGGTCTGCATACAGAGACGAGGAGGATGGCCTCAGCTCAGTGGACATTCCTGAGCTAATTAGTGCTATGAAAGCCATTCTATCCTTAAAGGAGGCAGCAGAGCCTTTGTTAAAATCTAAGGCACCTGTGTTTAAACATCCCAAAATAGTTAGGACTGAGTTTCCTGGGTCAGAACAGATGACGGAAATTATGCATGAGGATTGGGTTACACCCAGTAAGAAGTTCAGAATTCCAAGGATAATGGAATTCCCATTATCCACTTTCCGACTGGGGACTGTTTAAAAAGGGAGGTGGCTCCCAAAGTAGATAGGCTTGTCATCCGATTGGTGCGAAAATCTACATTACCTCTGCCTTCAACATCATTAAATTATGTCACGGATAGGAAAATAGATGGTTTTCTTAAAACCATTTTCTCCTTGTCTGGGGCAATCATAAGACCAGCCATGGCTTCAGCCTGGATGGAAAAGGCAGTGGCAACCTTGGCTGATGCATTGGAGGATGACCTTTCAATGGCATCTAGAGAGCAAAAATCCCATATTGCACATATCAAACAGGCAGCTATTTTTATGGAAGCAGCAGCATTGGATATGGGTACAATTGCCTCTCAGGCATCAGCCTCAGCAATAGCAGCTTGCAGAGCAGATTGGCTACATACATGGAAAGCTGACTCAGAATCCAAGAAGGAGTCTTTGCTTTTTACTGGAGATATTCTTTTTGTTAAAGAATTAAATAGTATTTTGGAGTCAGAAGCAGACTCCAAGAAAGTGAAGTTTCCTTCCACACACAAATTCAAGCCTAGATTTCCAGCTTTCGGCCCTTTTGGACTCTAGGAAAAGCAAAAGGAAAGGGTTATGGCAAACAGTCTCAATCTGAAAAGTCTGGTAAGACTAAAAAGCATTGGGCTACCAGAGGGCCAGCTTCCAAATCAGAAGATAAGCCATCACCCTGATGGTGCTGGCCTCCACCTGAGGAACCCTAGGGTGGGAGGCCGGCTTCTTCAGTTTGCACAGATCTGGCAGCAGTCTACCACAGATGTGTGGGTTCAAGAAGCAGTATTTCACGATTATGCGTTTGCTTTCAAGAAACACCCTCCTCAAAGGTTTTTTGTACCAGTCCGTCTTCAGTGGAAACGAAGGCCAGGGCTTTGCAAGAGGCAGTTCAGAAGTTGCTTCAGTCAGAAGTGATAATTCCAGTTCCTCCTGCACAACAAGGACAAGGTTTTTATTCCAACCTGTTTCTAGTCCAGAAGCCAAATGGGTCTTTCCGGCCCATACTCAATCTCAAAGTGCTGAACAAGTACATTTGGGTGCCTCGGTTTCATATGGATCCTTTACGTTCTATTATTTTGGCCATGGAGCCGGAGGATTTTATGGTATACCTGGATATCCAGTATGCTTACCTTCGTGTTCCTATAGCACTGTCCCATCAGCGCTATCTCAGGTTTGCTATCCTCCAGCAACATTTTCAGTTTCAGACCCTACCATTTGGACTGGCCACAGCTCCCAGAGTGTTCACCAAAATTATGGTGGTAATGGCATCTTTTCTCCGTCAGCAGGGGATAAGGATTTTTCCATACCTCGCCGATTTATTAATCCTGGCATAATCTCAGGAATTGCTTCAGTGTCATCTGCGACAGAGACACGGTTGGCTCATAAATTGGGCAAAGTCGTCCTTGGTTCCATCACAACGGATGACTCACTTGGGGGTTGTGTTGGATTCGAATCTTCAGAGAGTAATTTTACCTCTGAACAAAATATCCAAAATTCAGTCAAGGATTCAGGAGCTGCTACACAGTCAAAAGGTATCCATTCACGCAGCAATGCGTGTGATGGGGTTGATGATGTTGACATTCGACATTGTGGAGTATACTTAGTTCCAATCGAGGCCTTTGCAATGTCTGATCCTTTCCAAATGGAATGGTTTTCATCAGACAATAAAAACGCAGACTATGGTCCTTCCTCTAGAAGTGAGGAGGTCATTAACCTGGTGGCTACAGACATCCCATCTGGACAAAGGGAGACCCTTTTGGATATCAGATTGGGAAATTCCGACAATGGATGCCAGCCTGCAGGGCTGGGGAGCGGTGTCAGGAAGGAGTTGCTTCCAGGGGCAGTGGACCAAGGAAGAATGTTGCCTGCCAATAAATATATTGGAACTTCGGGCCATATATATGGCACTTATTCAGGCAAAGGACATCCTTCAGGGGAAACCAGTCCAAATCCGCTAGGACAATGCAGCCGCAGTAGTGTACCTCAACCATCAGGGAGGAACTTGCAGCCAAAAGGCAATGAAGGAGGTAAGTCACACGTTAAAGTGGGCAGAACTTCATCATCCAGCTTTGTCCACAGTGTTCATTCCAGGAGTCCTAAACTAAGAAGCAGATTTTCTCAGTCGACATGACATTCATGCAAACGAATGGGCTTTACATACAAATTCCAATAGTTACCACCCTTTATTCCAAGCGCTTTTAGAACAACCCCAAGCAGGAATTCAATCTCTTGGGAAGATGGAATAAATGTCCTTTGAAATAAAATACAACACAAACATAGTGTGATACTGTATTAAAATTTGATGTGGATAATAAATAAAAAGGTCCAGACTCGTACCCCAAGTGATGGTCTACAATAGTAGACAATTATCGCCTTAATGGGAGCGGATCACCGACTCGCAAGTATCCTGGCCCCTCTATAGTTCTTAGGAAGTATCCCCTTCTTACTCCAACCGGAGATACATGTGAATCAAATTATTTCCAAATAGTGTATTACCATAATGGAAATTATTTGATTCACATGTATCTCCGGTTGGAGTAAGAAGGGGATACTTCCTAAGAACTATAGAGGGGCCAGGATACTTGCGAGTCGGTGATCCGCTCCCATTAAGGCGATAGTTGTCTACTATTGTAGACCATCACTTGGGGTACGAGTCTGGACCTTTTTATTTATTATCCACATCAAATTTTAATACAGTATCACACTATGTTTGTGTTGTATTTTATTTCAAAGGACATTTATTCCATCTTCCCAAGAGATTGAATTCCTGCTTGGGGTTGTTCTAAAAGCGCTTGGAATAAAGGGTGGTAACTATTGGAATTTGTATGTTTGCTGGAAGTGTTGGTGACACTTCAAAACCACTCATCTTTTCGGGCTGCTCCTGTTTTGGCGCACTGTTTGTGATCTTTCTTTCTTTGCTTAGGAATGGGCTTTACACCCCGAGGTCTTCAAAATTCTGGTAGACAAGTGGGGGTTACCGGAGATAGATCTTATGGCGTCCCGTCAGAACTACAAAGTTCCCGCATACGGGTCAAGAACAAAGGATCCCAAAGCGATCTTTGTGGATGTCCTATCAGTGAGATGGGACTTTCGTCTGGCCTATGTGTTTCCACCAATCGCCGTTACCCAGGGTGATGCGAAAGGCAAAACAAGGAAGGGGAGCCATGATACTAATAGCTCCGGCTTGGCCCAGAAGACATTGTTACACAGATCTGCAGAGACTGTCGATGGATGTTCCATTCCTACTCAACGTCCAGATCTACTGTCTTAGGTCCTTGCTATTACAAGCACCTGGATCGACTGTCTTTGACGGCGTGGCTCTTGAGACTTCCATCCTGAAAGCAAGAGGATTCTCACAACAGGTAATTCAAACAATGCTCAGAGCAAGGAAACCTTCCTCAGCTTGCATTTATCACCGAAAATGGCAAGCCATTATTCAATGGTGCAGAGAACGAAAATTTGATCCTAGGTCTTTCAGAGTTTCCAGAGTCCTAGCATTCCTTCAGGCAGGAATGGACAAATGTCTAAGGGTGGTAGTCCATGCTTTAAGGATATACATGGATCGTACCACTGCTATCAGAAAAACAGACACTCTCTTCATTCTCTACGGATTTCACAAGACAGGATAGCCTGCTGACAAGCAGACACTGGCGAGGTGGCTTCGAATGACGATTTCAGTAGCATATTCTCAAGCTGATCTCCCTGTTCCGGCTAATGTCTCTGCTCACTTTACTCGTAAGGTAGGTCCGTCATGGGCAGCACAACGTGGTGCTTCAGCAGAACAGATATGTAAGGCAGCCACATGGTCTTCCATTAACACATTCATTAAACATTATGCCTTTGATACCTTTGCCTCTCAGGGCGCTGAATTCGGGCAAATGATTCTCCTGTCCAATCAGGAGCGTCCCCACCACTAAATTACTAAATTGCTTGGGGCATGGCCGCAACTAGTGGGGGTTTGGGGGGCTAAGGGGGCATGCGCCCCGGGTGCAGAATCTGAGAGGGAGCAGAAATGGGTTATCTGCCTTCTCTCCTTCCTCTCAGCCCTAAGGGGCTACCTTCTGCTGGCTCCAAGAACCCTCACTGCAGGTACCAGCACCACCAATGAAACTCCCCCATCTCCGGCAACTAGAACGCTAATGAATGGGGCAGAGGCGGTGACCAAGGACTCTCCAAGTGCCCCCTTTCATTTCCAAAGCGCTGGTCCATGGCCGCTCACACACTACTCTGCCTGTGTAAGCGATGTCTGCCCCCAGGCCAGTTCCCCAGCGCCTCCCACTTCCCACACGCAGCTCCACCAGAGGAGGACAGGGCCCTAAGGGGCTACCTACTGCCGGGTCCCAGAACCCTCGCTGCAGGTCCTCGCTTCCCAGTACCACCAATGTGGATGCCTGGGAAACCAACACCTTCCCCCTCCCTGGCAATTATATCACTTATGAATGGGGCGGGGGTGGTCGTTCACACTCTTCTGT
This sequence comes from Pseudophryne corroboree, assembly GCF_028390025.1. NCBI lineage: Eukaryota > Metazoa > Chordata > Amphibia > Anura > Myobatrachidae > Pseudophryne > Pseudophryne corroboree. The sequence goes on along the minus strand of NC_086447.1, from coordinate 372,897,617 downwards.
GCCAGTGTAACTATGTCTGTCCCTGTACCTCAGGGTCTCCCCTTTCTTGCACGGCAGCTCCACCAGAGGAGGACAAGGCGAGAGGAAGCAGCAGCAGACGATAATTAGTCTGGGCACTGGGGTGAGTTCTCTATATGCCAGGACAGCTGCTGCCTCCTAAAGTGTGGTCCTAGGTCCCAACTTGCATGCAGGGCTTTGTAGTCCTACAGCAGTTGGAGTCCCCCCAGTGTGTGATACAGTGATTGCATGGCTTATATCAGGTATATAACACTAGCCACTCCTCTCTGCAGCCAGGATAACCAACATTGTGTGTGTCCCCTCCCCAGAAAGTTGGTACTCCTCCTCTTTAATTGGTCCTAGACCCTGACTGGCAGACTGGGCTTTGTATTCCTACAGCAGTTGGTCAGTCAGTCTCCCACAATACTGTATCTGAGGTGCATGTTAATTTTCTTGTGTTCCTATCCATTTTCCTAGGGAATGTGTGACGGTGCTGGTTGCCACTTTGCCAACTGTTTATTAGTGTGTTTTTGACACAGTTCCAAAGTGTGTGTGCGCGTATGGGGGGCGCCAAATTACTGCCTTGCCCCGGGTGCCAAAAATCCTAGTTTGGGCCCTGCTTGGGGACATCCCAATTTTATCGTGTGGATAACCTGTGGACCCTGCAGGAGAAATAATCGATATGGTAGACTTACCGTTGATAACTCTATTTCTCCTAAGTCCACAGGATCCACAGGGATCCCACCCTGAGGCACATGATTTGAGGATCCTTTCACTCACTAACCTCTTCCTTCTTGTACGGAAGGGTGTGCATGTGTGTTCTTCTCGCCTGATTAGGGCTCTCTATGATGCTCCTGCCTTGAGCTTTGGAAAACAACCGAATTGCCTGAGCAGGAGGCGGGGATATAGGAACGGGCCTGTTGCATTCTGGGAGGTCGAAAGTCTTGATCGTTTGGTGCCAATCCGCCGTCGCTACCGCATATCCCAATGTTATCCTGTGGACTTAGCAGAAATAGAGTTATCAACGGTAAGTCTACCATAACGATTATTTTATTAATTGAATGAAAGACAATAGTCAATAGGCAATTTACACAGAGGTCAGCATAAGGTGAATAGTATAAGAAAGATATGCAATCGACACATGGGTAGGCATGAGATCAAAAGTAAACACCTCACAAAATGCCATTATACGATATATAGAAAAAACAAACTCATCCAACATTTTACAATATATTAGAGAAAAGAGCATAGAGAGGGAAGAAAATGGAATGAAAAGATAGGCATAAAGGTAAGAATGTAGGAGACGTGAGGGTGGGCACCCACTAGCAGAAAATATAGAAAAGAAGAGGAGAGGAGTTTGTGCTGGGCAGTGTCATGCATCTACTGAGTAGTAAATCTGTCTTGAGGAGGACCCTATCTATACTTGCAGAGTAATAAAGAGATAAAAGAAAAAAAAGGGAAAACCAAGAGAATGTCAGGGAGTTCCCTACAATGATCAAGTATATAAGCTGGTGATGTATGAAAATGTGAGGATCAATAGCTCCCAGGTCATGGTAAACCTTTTGGGAGAATTTTTTAAGAATACATGTCATACATTCCATAGAATGTATATACCAGATTTTTTTCCAAGCTGGTGTTAATAGACATGTAGCTGCCATAACTATAAATCAAAACAAATTATGTTGGTGATGATTGGCCTCAGGGACACACAATGAAAATAAAAAATATTCTAAAGTGAGAGGAACATGTAAATCCAGTACAGAGAGAACTAAATTATTAAATTTCACTCCAAAAGGGGGTAAGTTTAGGGCAACTCCATATATGCAGAAACATTCCGATGTTTGATCCACACCTCAAGCACAAATTGGAGATGTCGGGTGGATTTTGTTTAATCTGGAAGGGACACAATACCACCAGTAAAATTATTTATAAGCGCTCTCTTTGAGGCGAAGGCATATAGAACTAGATGCCACATTAGCATATACAGTATGTTGCTCCAATCTTCATTGTCTAGGGTTTCCCCTGGTCAGTTTCTCAAGCCATCTTGTGGGAGTCACTTGTCACGGAATTGGGATGCACAAGCTTTACATATATTGGAGAGTTAAGGCCCTTAGTGTTCTCACCCCTTAAAATTAGGGATTCAGTAAAAAGTGGTCTGTCTGCTAGTTAAACGCAACTTATTTATTGAGTGAAAACGCCAAATTTGTAAATAGTGTATAAATACTCAAAAAGAAGGGTATAATAGGTGGTTTGTATGTCCAAAAAAATAGGGAAAGTGAGGTCACGGGTAATAATATTCATTACTCTAATTCTCCCTGTCTGCCAATGTGCGAGCTGACTTGTGTATCTTCACTGGTTTATTTATAATGGATTCAATGTGTGCCGTGCACATGGGCCCCCGTAAGTATTATTTTGAATATTTACTGTCCGGAGGCCTGCAGCGGAGCAGCGGTGTCATTTTCCTGGTGTTTCGCACATGTGCAGTAAGGAAAATCACTGGGAAAATGGCCGCCGTGCCTTTTTCCCTTGAGATCAGCGCATGCGCTGTAGACTCTGGGACAGCGCTAGGGTCACCTAGGGATCCTGGTGCCCAGAACCACAGCGCTGCCGGTTAGAGAGTAGGAGGCCCAGATGGAGCCTGCACACGGGCCTCCTCCTTTCTAGAAATGTCCCTGTGTATCTTATTAATACATGTGCAGCCAAAGAGCCTGGTTCTACCTGGAACATCAGTCAAACTCACTTCTCCAAGCAGTATGATAGTTCGGGAAGTATCTTATTCCATTTCCCGATGGAAGAAGGTGCAACAACTAGGACCTAAACGTACATTGTGGGCTGGATGTAATGCCACCTGGGTTCAGCGGCCGTGCAGGATGCCGGCCAAACTGGGACATTTTTTAATGGGAAAATCACTTACAAGGCATGGTTTTGCCTTGTAAGTGATTGCCTCTTTAAAAAAACAATCGAGTTCGGCCGGCATTCCGCCCGGTCGCCGAACTTGGCAGCATTACATCCTGCCCTATGAATTGGAAAGAAAAGTAGCAGCCTGCAATATGTAGGTTAACTGAAAAGAAAAAGGGGGAGACACCCAAAGCCGGCAACCACTAGAACTCTATAGGTGGTCAAGCACTCATTTTTTTTAAAAGAAAGGAGTAGGATAAAACTTAGCTTTTAATAGTACCAATCTTAAAATTCCCTAAATTGGGTATATAACATAACAGCAGGCGAAATATAGACAATTAACATAGACAGACATATACACGTTGAAGAAACGTGAAGTTCTAAAAAAGCGATCAGCAATTTTGAAAATATCCAGAACTCTTTTACCTGACTGTCTTGCCATTTTTCTCAATTTCAGTAGGAAACGAGGAGTGACTTAGTAATTCTCTCATTGGCTGCACTGGTTATTATAATTATCAGCCAAAAGCAGAAAGGGAACAACGCCTTTTTCCTATGCTAATTTTTCTAAGGACTGGTACTAATAGGGATCTCTCACTCCTCATTCAATGCCCAGGCAAATGGGGGGAAGCAGAATTCCGAACGCACCTGAATAGTGCCGTCTATGCTATTTCTTCTATTACTCTCTTTAAAACCGCTTTGATCGTTGGCAATTATATATAACCAGGACCTGATCGCTTTTTTAGAACTTCACGTTTCTTCAATGTGTATATGTCTGTCTATGCTAATTGTCTATATTTCGCCTGCTGTTATGTTATATACCCTATTTTAGGGAATTTTAAGATTGGTATTATTAAAAGCTAAGTTTTATCCTACTCCTTTCTTTAAAAAAAATGAGTGCTTGACCACCTATAGGGTTCTAGTGGTTGCCCACTTTGGGCATCTCCCCCTTTTTCTTTCAGTACATTGTCTACTCTGTGGAAGCACCACCACCAATTTATTAAATAATTGTGCATCTTATTATTGATATAGTAATTATCCCTATTTTACTCTATTAGAAGTGCCTGTGCAGTGTACTTCCCTCCTGTTCGAATATCTAGGTTTAGTACAATACTTTGCTAACAAACTTTTAACCAATAATTAAAAAAGTTAGTCAAACATGGTTATTTTGGAGTTAATACTGACACTTTATATTTCTTTACCTTTTTTATCAAATATCCAATTTATGACCCTCATTCCGAGTTGATCGCTAGCTGCTTTCGTTCGCAGCGCAGCGATTAGGTAAAAAAGTGGCACTTCTGCACATGCGTATGGGGCGCAGTGTGCATGCGCGATGTACTTTCACAAAAGCCGATGCAGTTTCACACAAGGTCTAGCGACGCTTTTCAGTCGCACTGCTGACCGCTGAGTGATTGGTAGGAAAGGGGCGTTTCTGGGAGGTAACTGGCCGTTTTCAGGGAGTGTGCTGAAAGCGCACGCGTGTCAGATACAAACGCAGCCGTGCCTGAGGAAACTGGGGAGTGGCTGGCCGAACGCAGGACGTGTTTGTGACGTCAAAACAGGAACTAAATAGTCTGAAGTGATAGCAAACTAGGAGTAGGTCTGGAGCTACTCAGTAACTGCTCGAAAATATTTTGGAGCAGTTCTGCTAACCTTTCGGTCGCACTTCTGCTAAGCTAAGATACACTCCCAGAGGGCGGCGGCTTAGCGTTTGCACTGCTGCTAAAAGCAGCTAGCGAGCGATCAACTCGGAATGAGGGCCTATGTACCTAGAATTTCAATGTACATTATTTGCATACACTGTCTAAATGCTAATAGGAGACAATTAATCGTCTAAACAAGGTATTAATCCCAAAGTCCTGTACAACCATATATGTGTGATCCACATATATTATACTCCTACACAAAGTACAAGGTCAGACACGTCAAATCTCTCATTTCCTACAATTTGAATTTAGTCTTCTATGCTTATTTTATATTTTGCAGACTTTTTATTTATACCAAAAACAAAAAAATATTTGATTTGTGTATCATTTAAACTAATGATTAAAAGTAACTTAAAAAAAAATATATCAACCTGTTTGTTCACTGCAACTCCAGACTGCTGCTTTCATTCCCAGTACACAATGTTTTGGCCTCCCACGTAGATAAGAATGTGCTATTTCTAATATCAGCATCTTTGGAATCACTAGGGTCACCTTGAAATGTATTCGCTTTGTACAAGCAATGTCTGACAATAATATAACTACATACTGTACCTAGCAGACTGGAAAGGCTTGTCTCAGGGCCGTAACTAGGTGTGTGCCGATGGTGCCTAGCCCACAGCGCAAATGCACTGAAGGCGCACCATCTGGCAGCACCCCGCCCCCACACACTCACGGCTGTTATCTTCAGTCATTCACTAGTGAAAGTTGCAGCACTAGTCCCTCTGCAAGGGAGTGTGGCGCTGGCGTAGGCGGCATCTGGCAGCACATATCTTCCCCCTTTCCCGTTGCTCCGTCCCTGAGTCACGCCGCCGCCGTCCCTGTGTGTCGCTATCTCTGCAAGGGAGTGGGAGCATCTGCAAGAACTCATCTTCCCACTCTGTACCTGAGTGGTGCTGGCGTTCCCGCCTGTCTCCAGCCGCCTCTGTAACGGATTGTGGATCATTGCCACAGCTGCCAGCTCCCGGACCTGAAGTGTCTCTGCGGCCACTGTATGCTGGATCGTGGCCCCCCTGGTGATTCTCAGATACACAGCCAGCTCCCAGACCTGAACCGTCTCTGCGGCCACTGTATGCTGGATCGTGGCTTCCCTGGTGATTCTCACATACACAGCCAGCTCCCGAATCTGAAGTGTCCCTGCGGCCACTGTATGCTGGATCGTGGCCCCCCTGGTGATTCTCACATACACAGCCAGCTCCCGGGCCTGAAGTGTCTCTGCGGCCACTGTATGCTTGATCGTGGCCCCCTGGTGATTCTCACACACACAGCCAGCTCCCGGACCTGAAGTGTCTCTGCGGCCACTGTATATTGGATCGTGGCCCTCCTGGTGATTCTCACATACACAGCCAGCTCCCGGACCTAAAGTGTCTCTGTGCCCACTGTATGCTGGATCGTGGCCCCCCCCCCGGTGATTCTCACACACACAGCCAGCTCCCGGACCTGAAGTGTCTCTGCGGCCACTGTATGCTGGATCGTGCTCCCCCCCCCCCCCCCGATGATACACACACACATTCTCTCTCTCACGCTCTCTCTCTCATGAAAAAAGGGTCAATCCCTGCCTATTGTGTAAAATAGGGGGACTCTGCTGATGTAATGTGTAAAAAAAGGGGGACTCTGCCTGCTTAATGTGTAAAAAGGGGGTCTCTGTTACTGAACTGTGTAAAAAAGGGGGACTCTGCCTGCCTAATGTGTAAAAGGGGGGGGGGGGGGCTCTACTGCCATAATGTGTAAACATAGTGGGACTCTGCCTGCCTAATGTGTAAAAAAGAGGGACTCTGCTGATGTAATGTGTAAAAAAAGATGGACTCTGCTGCCTAATGTGTAAAAAGGGGACTCTGTTTGCTTAATTTCTAAAAAGGGGGACTCTGCTACTGAAATGTGTAAAAAAGGGGGACTCTGCCTACCTAATGTAGAAAAGGGGGGACTCTGCTGCCGTAATGTGTAAAAAAGGGGGACTCTGCTGCCGTAAATTGTAAAAAAGGGGACTCTGCTGCCATAATGTGTAAAAACGGGGACTCTGCTGCCGTAATGTGTAAAAGAGGACTATACCTGCCGTACTGTGTAAAAGCAAGCTCTGCCTAACGTAATGTGTAAAAGGGAGCTCTGTGGCCACGTTCCTTCCCCATGAAACCATGCCCCTATATTTTTGGCACGCGCTTTAACCCTGTTTTGTATATGGGGCATGGGTGATTGGGAGTTCTGGAGGTTTTGGTTGTTGCATGTTATGTCTGGCTCGTGTTACAACTCCTGTGCTACAATTCCAGTATTATTACACAGTGGTGTGGATGTACAACTATTATATATATCTGTGGAAGATCAGGCCCTATCCCTCTCCTGGATGTCCGCCTCAGAACGTCATTGGCGAGTGACTCCCTAGGGGAGAGTGTGTCCTGTGGGTAGGGGATTGGTTTGTCTGCCCTCATCCCACAGTGCTTGGGACTTGCAAGAGTGAACTGGAGACACAGACTGAATATGGGAACTAGGGATGGCTATTGGTGGGTTAACCATTGATGGTACCATTAGGGGTTAACCGCAATGTTATTAAACCATCACTGGTGGTCATCACTGCTCTAATACTCAAAGGGTAGAAGGCCATTTACAGGTGGAGACGGGACTTTGTTGGATCGCATAGGAGGTGGAGCTAAGCTCCGTGTCCCGTTGCCAGGGAGAAAGAAAAGAAAACCATTGTAGTGCTCTGTACCATCAATGACAAAACCAACGCCCAGCGGCAGTTAACCATAAAAAGTTGTTATCGGATCTCTACGAAGTGTTATTGCTGCTCCTGAGCCAGGACTCTACATCTGGGAAGTGATCTCCAGCTAAGTAAGCATTTTATTGCTTAATACATTGAGTCCAGAGAGGTCACTATCAGACTTTGGCATCACTTTACAATTAATTTCATATGAGCAGCAAACTGGATAGTCAGCTGAAAAATGTCTTTCAAGTGTAGAGGTTAGAATAATAAAATGTGCGTAAAGCCAACCCAGGACTGCTGCAGAATCTTATGGGATGGCAAAGCAGGTTTGTGAATGTGCCAAAACGATAATAGTGAGTTGTTGTTGTTGTTGTTGTTGTTTTTTGTTTTTATAGTTTTAGCTACATACTGTATATACTGTTTTATTAAAGAATCACCTTTTGTTTTTGCTGTTTAGTCCAATGACTTAAAAAATACACAGTGCACTGAATGCTATGTTATACTAACAAACTCAGGTACATTGTATACAACAATTATGCAGCTTTGAAAAGAACAGAAATCAGCTACTTAAACTAGGAGGAACAAACTGATTTAAATGTTATGTAAAACAAGATCAAATTCTGGTTGTGGGTTGGATTACAATTTCAGAGTTTTATAATGTACCAAATCCCGCTGTAGTTTGGAGTCACATATGCCTATTGGTGAGTACTGTTAACGCTGAATGTGCACAAATGACTGCATACCTGTTACATAGCATCTATGGCAAATGTTCAGTACGTGTATAGCTGTTTATTATCTAAATACTGATAGGTGTTTTTGTTCACCCTCATTGTTCGCATTGTCTATTGTGTTTTTCTTGATTCTCGTCTATGTATCTTAAAAATTAGAGCTAATCTAGCAAAATAAATGTCATATTTGGATTCAGCACCACAGTGACCCGAAATAGCTCTGATATGATTAGTAATAAAATTAGTGTTGATCAGTGTTGTCAATATATCCTGAATTTGTTTCTTAAATCAATTTCTCAGATTCAGTAAAACAATTTGTTTCCTCAAACTGACGTTGCCAGATTAAGCAAGATAAAAAGGCATTGGTTTCCCCAGCACCCTGAATGATAACCGTAACCAGATATAAATCCCACATAATAATAGAATTCAGAGATCTTCGTTACACATATTTGCGCAAATGTGTGAATAAGCCCCAAAGCCGCATCAAGGCGTCTCTGTATATTTGGGGTCCCTAGCGCTATATCTAGGTGCAGGCTGTGGCACCCCAAAACACCAGCATAAGCCAGAAAGCCCAGCGTAGCATACCAGTGAAAAAACTATAGTGTTAATAAATTAGTATTAGGGAGCCGAAGCTATAGAGAAAGTGATACAAAAATGAAATGCAATTAAAATAGAGAAATAGTGTTAAAAAATGAATAAGTGAAAAGTGTTAATAGAATGTAAAGGTATGCCACACTAAGGCCATCCAGCTCAGCCAGTCCAGAGGCACCACACCTCACACCTCCATTACCCCAATCTGGGTCTAAGATTAACCAGCAAGGAGCCACATGATAATGGCTCCTTACTACAATATGTCTAAGCTAAGAGCTACCTACCTTTGAGCAACCCCATAATGCTCCATGTGGCATGTCAGGGCCTGCACCTCCTCCTAATGCAGGAACCTCTCTGCCTCTCACAACAAACATATATATTGGTAGATGCTCAATTAGCTTAGTGATATAATTCAGGTGCTCGAAAGGGAGGGGTATTTCTAAGCAAGAAAAAAAGGCATTTGTTTCCCCCAGCACCCTGAATGATAACCGTAACCAGATATAAATTCCACATAATAATAGAATTCAGAGATCTTCGTTACACATATTTGCGCAAATGTGTGAATAAGCCCCAAAGCCGCATCAAGGCGTCTCTGTATATTTGGGGTCCCTAGCGCTATATCTAGGTGCAGGGTGTGGCACCCCAAAACACCAGCACAAGCCAGAAAGCCCAGCGTAGCATACCAGTGAAAAAACTATAGTGTTAATAAATTAGTATTAAGGAAGCCGAAGCTATAGAGAAAGTGATACAAAAATGAAATGCAATTAAAATAGAGAAATAGTGTTAAAAAATTAATAAGTGAAAAGTGTTAATAGAATGTAAAGGTATGCCACACTAAGGCCATCCAGCTCAGCCAGTCCAGAGGCACCACACCTCACACCTCCCTTACCCCAATCTGGGTCTAAGATTAACCAGCAAGGAGCCACATGATAATGGCTCCTTACTACAATATGTCTAAGCTAAGAGCTACCTACCTTGGAGCAACCCCATAATGCTCCATGTGGCATGTCAGGGCCTGCACCTCCTCCTAATGCAGGAACCTCTCTGCCTCTCACAACAAACATATATATTGGTAGATGCTCAATTAGCTTAGTGATATTAGTACTAATTTATTATATGTTTGTTGTGAGAGGCAGAGAGGTTCCTGCATTAGGAGGAGGTGCAGGCCCTGACATGCCACATGGAGCATTATGGGGTTGCTCCAAGGTAGGTAGCTCTTAGCTTAGACATATTGTAGTAAGGAGCCATTATCATGTGGCTCCTTGCTGGTTAATCTTAGACCCAGATTGGGGTAATGGAGGTGTGGTGCCTCTGGACTGGCTGGCCTTAGTGTGGCATACCTTTACATTCTATTAACACTTTTCACTTATTAATTTTTTAACACTATTTATCTATTTTAATTGCATTTCATTTTTGTATCACTTTCTCTATAGCTTCGGCTTCCTAAATACTAATTTATTAACACTATAGTTTTTTCACTGGTATGCTGAGAGAGGACCACAGCATATGGACCTGGCTGTATTTCTGGACACATATACCAAACGGACCTGAGGTGTGGCGGGATTCAAAGGAGTCGGCTGCGGAGACTCTGATCCAGTATACAATCAGCTGGTTGGTGAGAATTCCTATTAAACAAGCCCGCTCAGTAACCAGTGTCCAGGACTGATCATGAGAGCCCTAGCTAGAGGGCAGTATATAAATATGGTTGCATGCCCATGTTGATTGTGGTGGATTATAGTGATTTATTTACCAAACGTGGATTAACCTAGGTTATGAACATTGCTGCTACACTAATCAACTAACCCAAATATCTGGATGCACATGTGCTTAAAGTCTTTTCATCTGTTTATATGGACACAACTGTGACTGAACATTGGATGTCACATATTGTGGACGATTATAGTCCAGTTGCATTTTATACTGCAAAGCAATTGAGGGTTAAGTTATAGCCATAAGGGGCCCCTCAGTTAAATTATATGCATGTTATCAATTGATTAACATACCAGTGATGCATCATTGATAGGTCTTAATTGGAATGAAGGGTATGTTGTGAAGTTGGGTATTGATGGGTTAATGAGTATTATTAATTAATTTAAGGTAATTTTAATACTGGCCGGGTCTATGTGTGTGTGTTATATGTATGTCATTTGTCTTAATATTGTGTGAATAAAAAACACGAAGTGATTCCGGTTATGCAGCGCTTTATTTAATATTTATTTGCTGGGGGAAACAAATGCCTTTTTTTCTTGCTTAGAAATACCCCTCCCTTTCGAGCACCTGAATGATATCACTAAGATAATTGAGCATCTACCAATATACAGTATATGTTTGTTGTGAGAGGCAGAGAGGTTCCTGCATTAGGAGGAGGTGCAGGCCCTGACATGCCACATGGAGCATTATGGGGTTGCTCCAAGGTAGGTAGCTCCTAGCTTAGACATATTGTAGTAAGGAGCCATTATCATGTGGCTCCTTGCTGGTTAATCTTAGACCCAGATTGGGGTAATGGAGGTGTGAGGTGTGGTGCCTCTGGACTGGCTGAGCTGGATGGCCTTAGTGTGGCATACCTTTACATTCTATTAACACTTTTCACTTATTAATTTTTTTAACAGTATTTCTCTATTTTAATTGCATTTCATTTTTGTATCACTTTCTCTATAGATTCGGCTTCCTAAATACTAATTTATTAACACTATAGTGTCAGGTCTCTGGATTTGTCTGTCCCTGGCGGGGGCGCTAGTGGGTCAGTGTTGGTGCGATGTATAAAGCGAGGAGGCAATATAAAAGTCCTGCGCATAAGCGCTGATATTTATTAATGTAAAGCAGATGGTACAATACTGAATATGATGGAAACCGGAAATGTAGAAAACTTATGACAGATAACCGAATCCAAATAACATAAAAGTCTTTTGCAGCAGAACGTAAATAACTTGATAATGAAATGCAGGTGAGATAACAGAACTCCGGTAGTATTTGGAAATACACAGTCTCTGAATAACACAGGATAAACGGATAATGGTAATGAAAGCAGAACTCCGGAATATATAAGTAACTCACAGTCTCTGTTAAAGCACAAGTCCATATAGCCACACTTAGGCTAAAGCAGGAGACAGTCTCTAAGCCAGTAGATGTTATGTGGCTGAGTTGCACAGATGGTATGCTGACAATTAGTGCACAGGTAAGTAATAAGAGAAAACACCTGAGGAGAGTCTCTTATTGCTGATGGGTTTTGAAGCTGGATGTAGCGGAAGTCCGGAGTAACAGGAGAGCTGTGGAAACGGAATCTGGAACAAGTGAGATATCCACAAAGGATCGCTGGAAACAGGAACGCAGGAACTGGGAGAACTCGACACAGGGTATGTGACTCGTTGTCCGAGGCGATGAGAGTGAGCCCTGGACAGGAACTTATACCCCTTGCTCTGCAGTGATTGGTCGCGGTGTTCTGGCTGGAAACTCAGGGCTGGATTGGAAGCAGGAATCACAGCAGCATCCACACGGACCGGATGCCGGCACACAGCAGAACACAAACGCAGGACCAGACTCAGGGGCACTCAGCGACACGGGAAATGACGCTTGCGGTCAGCGCATCCATACAGCTGCGACTGGGGCCATGACCTCCGGAGGCCTGCACACCAGCGCGCTGGTAGGTGAGACGCAGCTGACCGCCGATTCCTGACAGTACCCCCTCCTTTATGGGTGGACTCCGAACACCCACGAGGCTTGGCAGGGAAGAGTCTGTGGAAGGCTTGCACCAACCGTGGAGCGTGCACATCCGTAGCGTTGACCCAACTCTTCTCTTCAGGACCATATCCAGACCAGTCAATTAGGTATTGCAAATGACCATAGCGATGACGAGAGTCCAAGATCTTTTCCACCTCGTATTCCATGCCCCGATGAGTTTGTACCTTTGGGCCTACTGGAAGCGCTCTCTGGAAACAATTGAGAATTAGTGGTCTGAGGAGAGAAATATGGAATGAGTTGGGAATTTTCAAATAGGAATGCAGTTTTAATTTATAAGCCACCGGATTAATAACACTTTCTACTGGGAATGGTCCAATAAACCGTGGGGCAAATTTCATTGAAGGAACTCTGAGACGGAGATTCCGAGTAGATAACCAGACTTTGTCGCCTGGCTTTAAACTGGGAACTGCTCGTCTCTTACGATCAGCAAACATTTTATACCACTGAGAAACCTTTTTGAGAGACAGATGAATCTTCTTCCAAATTTGAGAGAACCGCTGAAGAGCAGAAGCAGCTGCAGGCACGTCTATGACGGGTAAATCTTGGAAATCTGGTACTCTAGGATGTTGACCATAAACTGCGAAAAAAAGGAGTTGTATCTGTGGAAGTATGATATCAGAAATTATGAGCAAATTCCGCCCAAGGCAATAAATCTACCCAGTTATCCTGTGAAGAGGAAATATACAGTCTTAGATAGGTCTCAAGCTCTTGATTTACCCTCTCCGTCTGCCCATTTGTTTGAGGGTGATAGGCCGTAGAGAACTTAAGTTTGACCTGTAGCGCAGAACACAGAGCCCTCCAAAACTTTGCCACAAACTGTACACCACGGTCGGATATTATTTCTGTTAGGAGTCCATGTAACCTAAAGATTTCACGAAGAAATAACTGTGCCAGCTTTGGAGCAGAGGGTAATCCCATGAGTGGGATGAAATGTGCCATTTTTGAAAACCTATCAACCACTACCCAGATGGTATCATATCCATTAGAGGGAGGAAGATCGGAAATGAAGTCCATTGATAAATGAGACCAGGGGTGCTTGGGAATGGAATTTGGTAGCAATTGACCTGCAGGAGCTTGACGAGGAACTTTGTGCTGAGCACATTTGGGACATGAAGCTATGAATTCCTGAACATCTACTTTCATATGAGGCCACCAATAAGTTTGGGACAGAAACTTGAAAGTTTTTAAGACTCCAGGGTGACCAGTAAATTTAGATGTATGAGCCCAGGACAGGAGATTTGGACGAAGCTCAGGAGAGACAAACATCTTGCCTGGAGGTGGAACTTGGGACACCCCTGTAGCTGCGAACACCACAGGATATAATATGGGTCGAGCAGCTTGTTCTGATGATTCCTCAGTTGAGCTCATAGAGCGAGATAATGCATCTGCCTTAACATTTTGTGAGCCAGGTCTAAACATCAACTTAAAATCAAAACGAGAAAAGAATAAGGCCCACCTTGCTTGTCGGGGATTCAGACACTGCGCTGCCTTCAAATAAAGAAGGTTCTTGTGATCCGTGTAGATGGCAATAGGGAATCTCGCACACTCCAGCAGATATCTCCATTCTTCAAGGGCCAATTTGATTGCCAACAGCTCCTGGTCACCGATGGTATAGTTCATTTCTGCGGGCAAGAATCTACGAGAGAAAAACCCGCAAGGGTGAGTCTTACCATCAACGCCCACCTGTGACAGGACTGCGCCCACGCCAACCGTTGAGGCGTCTACTTCCAAGATGAAGGCCTTGTTGACATCTGGCTGTTGTAACACGGGAGCTGAAATAAAAGCCTGTTTTATTTTATGAAAAGCAGACAGTGCTTCATCGGACCATTGGGAAGGATTTCCCCCTTTTCGGGTTAGGCAGGTAATTGGGGCTATTAATGTGGAAAAGCCCTTAATAAACTTCCTGTAATAGTTAGCGAAACCAATAAAATGTTGAACTGACTTGAGTGTTGTTGGAAGAGACCAATTTTCTATGGCTTCTAGTTTAGCTGGGTCCATTTGAAGGTCTGTTCCAGAAATAATGTATCCCAGGAAAGATATTGAAGAAGCTTCAAACGTACATTTAGATAGTTTGCCATACAGATGATTCTGCCGAAGATGTCGAAGAACCTCTTTTACCTGTTGGCGATGAGTAACTAAATCACGGGAAAATATCAGGATGTCATCGAGGTAAACAACCACACACTTATACAGGAGATCTCTAAATACTTCGTTGACAAAGTTTTGGAACACAGCCGGGGCATTACTCAAGCCGAATGGCATCACTAGATACTCGTAGTGGCCGTCACGAGTATTGAAGGCGGTTTTCCACTCATCACCACTTCGAATCCTGATTAAATTGTAAGCCCCGCGAAGATCCAGTTTTGTGAAGATGGAGGCACCTTTGACTCTGTCAAACAGCTCTGTGATGAGAGGTAACGGGTAGCTGTTTTTAATCGTGATGTCATTTAAACCCCGATAATCAATACAGGGGCATAGACCTCCATCCTTTTTCTTAACAAAGAAGAATCCCGCACCGGCCGGAGAAGTAGATGGACGGATAAACCCTTTTTGTAAATTCTCCTTAATATATTCGCTCATTGCTTGAGTCTCTGGAACTGAAAGAGGATATGTTCGCCCTCTAGGTGGCTTGCTCCCTGGGACCAAATCAATGGGACAGTCCCATTCTCGATGAGGCGGTAAGATATCAGCAGCTTTCTCACTGAAGACGTCAGTGAATTCCTGATAGTCCTCTGGAAGGCCAGACTGAGGCTTTACACTTGTGGATTTTATTGGACATACTTGAGCTAAGCATGAATAGAGACAGGAGGAACTCCACGCCGTCAACTGTAATGTAGACCAGTCAAATTGTGGATTGTGCAATTGAAGCCAAGGCATACCCAGTACAATCTCATAGGTAGCTTTTGGTATGACCAGGAATTTGATGAGCTCAGAATGCAGGAAGCCCACTCCCAGAACTAACGACTTGGTCTGCTGAGTGATGGATCCTTCAGCAATACGGCTTCCGTCTACGGCAGTAAGATAAACCGGATGAGACAGCTTTGACACTGGGAGAGAAAGTCTATCCACTGCAGCTTGTGTGATGAAATTCCCAGCACCACCACAATCCACTAAAGCGGACAAGGACTGGAGTCCATCTGGCATCTCCAAAGTGACAGGCAATATTAAATCTTGAGATGAAGGAGCTTTATTCAAGGTCCCTAACTTGACTCCTCCATTGCAAGTTAGGACCTGGCGTTTCCCGACCGAGCAGGGCAGGAACCAATCAGATCTATACAAAAAAGTTGTGCTGATCTGCGCTCCCAATTAGTGCAGCTGGTTACCTGATCGGGTTACACCGTACCCGGTATAAACATATGAAATGGGAAAGGTTCAGGTTACCTGCGCTATACAAATTGGTTTTATATATGTACAATATCCAAACAATGATAGATTTAATTATAGTGTTCTACACCTTCTAATTGGAGATATAGATACCATTATATATACCAAAAACACACAACTTGTTCCCCACACAATAAGTGTCTGGAGTGGGCAATTTATTACTTTAATTCACACTATACTCTCTTGCCCACAATTTATATGTAATGTTAAAAGTATAATTTAACAGAATGTCCGAGTGTTCTTCCAAACCAGATAAGCGCTTGAATTACTGCTTATACTTGATTTCTTTTTTTCTCTTTGTGATTTAACATATGGGCAGACACTTACTTTAGTGTTCTCACCCGCAGTCATAGAAAGGTATCTTTTTCCACTGCACCGGATTTCTCAATAACGATATATGTAAAAGCAAACAAGACTTACATTTAAATTCAGTCCCGCGTGCACCAAAAGGTTTATTTAAAACTCCTCTCCTCTCGAGCAATGCAGGAAACCCATGAATCCAACGATAAAAACGATTTATTAAACTGACATATAAAAAAGTCCTGGTTCGCTGTACAAGTCACCATTCTGTTAGTGACTTGTACAGCGAACCAGGACTTTTTTATATGTCAGTTTAATAAATCGTTTTTATCGTTGGATTCATGGGTTTCCTGCATTGCTCGAGAGGAGAGGAGTTTTAAAGAAACCTTTTGGTGCACGCGGGACTGAATTTAAATGTAAGTCTTGTTTGCTTTTACATATATCGTTATTGAGAAATCCGGTGCAGTGGAAAAAGATACCTTTCTATGACTGCGGGTGAGAACACTAAAGTAAGTGTCTGCCCATATGTTAAATCACAAAGAGAAAAAAAGAAATCAAGTATAAGCAGTAATTCAAGCGCTTATCTGGTTTGGAAGAACACTCGGACATTCTGTTAAATTATACTTTTAACATTACATATAAATTGTGGGCAAGAGAGTATAGTGTGAATTAAAGTAATAAATTGCCCACTCCAGACACTTATTGTGTGGGGAACAAGTTGTGTGTTTTTGGTATATATAATGGTATCTATATCTCCAATTAGAAGGTGTAGAACACTATAATTAAATCTATCATTGTTTGGATATTGTACATATATAAAACCAATTTGTATAGCGCAGGAACCAATCAGATGACCATCCGCAGCACAGTAGAGACACAGTCTTCCTTTTAATCTTCTGGACCGCTCCTCAGGTGTTAAACAAAATTTGTTTACCTGCATAGGTTCGTCAGCAATGATAGGTGGAGACTGTACAGGAGGCATAACTCGGTGCTTGCAAAGATCACCTCGAGAACGTTCACAGGCTCGCTCGCGTAAACGTAGATCTAACTTGACACATAGAGAGATCAGGGCCTCAAGTTGCTCTGGTAGATCTCGAGTAGTCAATTCATCCTTTATGCGGTCAGACAGACCATGCCAGAAGGCGGCAACCAATGCCTGGTTGTTCCACTTCACCTCTGATGCCAATGTCTGGAACTGGATGACGTACTGACCCACAGTACGTGTTCCCTGGCGGATCTGAAGGAGGTCTGAAGAAGCAGAAGTCGTACACCCAGGCTCTTCAAAGATGCGTCGGAATGCGGCAACAAACTCTGTATAATTATTCAGTAGTGCATCTGCTCGCTCCCACAGCGGAGAGACCCAATTCAGAGCAGAACCAGCTAACAGAGAGACAATATATGCAACCTTTGCTCTAGGTGTTGGAAAGTTCTGTGGTTGCAATTTAAAGTGGACTTCGCATTGATTCAAAAATCCACGACACATTTCAGGATTACCATCAAATTTACTTGGTGTAGGAAGATGGATGCGAGACATTGGAATAGGAGCAACTGGAGAGGTAGAAACTATAGAACTAGGAACAGGAGCAGAAACAGATGAGGACACTGGAGGAGCTGAGGTTGGAAATGACTGTTGCAGAGTATCTAAACGAAAAGACATTTCCTGCAGGTATTGTATAATCTGCTGCTGCACAGCCTCTTGACCATCTAGTCGTGACACTAAGCCTTGGAGTGTCCCTGACCCCACACTCTGACCACCGTCCGGGTCCAAGGGCCTCGGACAAACTGTCAGGTCTCTGGATTTGTCTGTCCCCGGCGGGGGCGCTAGTGGGTCAGTGTTGGTGCGATGTATAAAGCGCGGAGGCAATATAAAAGTCCTGCGCATAAGCGCTGATATTTATTAATGTAAAGCAGATGGTACAATACTGAATATGATGGAAACCGGAAATGTAGAAAACTTATGACAGATAACCGAATCCAAATAACATAAAAGTCTTTTGCAGCAGAACGTAAATAACTTGATAATGAAATGAAGGTGAGATAACAGAACTCCGGTAGTATTTGGAAATACACAGTCTCTGAATAACACAGGATAAACAGATAATGGTAATGAAAGCAGAACTCCGGAATATATAAGTAACTCACAGTCTCTGTTAAAGCACAAGTCTATATAGCCACACTTAGGCTAAAGCAGGAGACAGTCTCTAAAGCCAGTAGATGTTATGTGGCTGAGTTGCACAGATGGTATGCTGACAATTAGTGCACAGGTAAGTAATAAGAGAAAACACTTGAGGAGAGTCTCTTACTGCTGATGGGTTTTGAAGCTGGATGTAGCGGAAGTCATGAGTAACAGGAGAGCTGTGGAAACGGAATCTGGAACAAGTGAGACATCCACAAAGGATCGCTGGAAACAGGAACGCAGGAACTGGGAGAACTCGACAGAGGGTATGTGACTCGTTGTCCGAGGCGATGAGAGTGAGCCCCGGACAGGAACTTATACCCCTTGCTCTGCAGTGATTGGTCGCGGTGTTCTGGCTGGAAACTCAGGGCTGGATTGGAAGCAGGAATCACAGCAGCATCCACACGGACCGGATGCCGGCACACAGCAGAACACAAACGCAGGACCAGACTCAGGGGCACTCAGCGACACGGGAAATGACGCTCGCGGTCAGTGCATCCATACAGCCGCGACTGGGGCCATGACCTCCGGAGGCCTGCACACCAGCGTGCTGGTAGGTGAGACGCAGCTGACCGCCGATTCCTGACAGTACCCCCTCCTTTATGGGTGGACTCCGAACACCCACGAGGCTTGGCAGGGAAGAGTCTGTGGAAGGCTTGCACCAACCGTGGAGCGTGCACATCCGTAGCGTTGACCCAACTCCTCTCTTCAGGACCATATCCAGACCAGTCAATTAGGTATTGCAAATGACCATAGCGATGACGAGAGTCCAAGATCTTTTCCACCTCGTATTCCATGCCCCGATGAGTTTGTACCTTTGGGCCTACTGGAAGCGCTCTCTGGAAACAATTGAGAATTAGTGGTCTGAGGAGAGAAATATGGAATGAGTTGGGAATTTTCAAATAGGAAGGCAGTTTTAATTTATAAGCCACCGGATTAATAACACTTTCTACTGGGAATGGTCCAATAAACCGTGGGGCAAATTTCATTGAAGGAACTCTGAGACGGAGATTCCGAGTAGATAACCAGACTTTGTCGCCGATTCCTGACATATAGTTTTTTCACTGGTATGCTACGCTGGGCTTTCTGGCTTATGCTGGTGTTTTGGGGTGCCACACCCTGCACCTAGATATAGCGCTAGGGACCCCAAATATACAGAGACGCCTTGATGCGGCTTTGGAGCTTATTCACACATTTGCGCAAATATGTGTAACGAAGATCTCTGAATTCTATTATTATGTGGAATTTATATCTGGTTACGGTTATCATTCAGGGTGCTGGGGGAAACAAATGCCTTTTTTTCTTGCTTAGAAATACCCCTCCCTTTTGAGCACCTGAATGATATCACTAAGCTAATTGAGCATCTACCAATATATATGTTTGTTGACAGATTAAGCAAAGCAAAAATGTAGGATTCCCAAGGTGCAAAATTCCCTCACGCTGCCTCCTGCAAATAAAAGGACCAGCAAATGCAAAATGTAAGCAATAGAAAAAAACAATAAAAGCATGTCTCTCACAAAGGTCAGATGAAACATCTGTGTCAATGGGAATACCTTTTTCCAAATGACAACACAGTACTTGAGGAGTGTAGAAAGTCCCCTCCAAATATGAATGTTCTTTCTTTGTCCCAGGACATTCTGCTATTAGTCCAGATTGCTTCATACACAGGAGTTCATAGGAGATAGGTGCACTGTTAGTAAAACAACATGGAGACATCATAGTGTAGTCTGCTAAATCTTTACAATAAACATCCCTTCTAAGCAACACACAAAAGAAGTATAGATGAAGAAAAACACAGGTGGTGAAAATGATGGACATGTGGTTCCACACGATAATGAAAAGTGGGAACACGAGGGGGGGGCATTCAGGCACGTTCGCACGCTAGCTTTTTTTGCAGCAGTGCGATCGGGTCTGAACTGCGCATGCGTATGCTCCGCAATGCGCAGGCGCGTCGGCCGCCATCAACGGGGATCGCCGGACAGTGAACAGGTCTAACGAAGAAAGCGATCGCACCGGCGATCGCAAGAAGATTGTCAGGACGAGGCCGTTTGTGGGTGTCAACTGACCATTTTTAAGGTGTGTCCAGGCGAACGCATACGTGTCCAGCCGTTTTAAGGGAGGGTTCCTGGCATCAGCTTCAGGCCGGATCGTCGCAGCGGCTGAGTAAGTCCTGAGCTGTGCAGAGACTGCACAAACTTTTGTTTGTGCAGCTCTCTGCACAAGCGATCGCACCCTTGCACAGCGTTTACCCCCTCCCCCTGTAGGAGGCAACTACCTGATCATAGTACTGCAAAAAACTGCCTGCATGCAATCAGGTCTGAATCACCCCCACGGTCCCCATTGGTCTTTTTTAGTTTATGGACTGTTTGGTCCTAATAAAGTGTTATATTTTTTCTGTATGATTGTGTGAAATCCTGAAGAGATACACAAATCCAGTCAGAAAGAAAACACTACATGCTGCACACCAAGAGATTCGGGATGGTCAAACCCATCCAGTTGCTGGTCACACCCCTTTAGGGGGCCTCCGCCATTGCATTTACGTATGGACCCTTCATCTCCTTATATCACTGTCACACCCAAATTATTTGCTACCTCTGAGACTGCCAACAGCTACCTCCAGGGACATAACTAGAACTTTGTGGGCCCCATATCAAAATTCTGAATGGACCCCCCCCCCCCCCCCCCCTCACCACCATTGTCACTACAATGCCACTTGGAGAGAGTGAGAGCGAGGGATATGAGAGAGAAAGAGGGGGGAACAAGACAGAGAGGAGAGAGAGGGCAGACAGGGAGAGAGAGAAGGTTTTATGGAAAAAGAGGGAATGAGAAAGAGGTGCGAGAGAGAGGGTGTGAGGAGAAAGAGAGAGAGGGGAGTGTGAGGGCATCAGGTAGCGACAGTGTGTTAAAGGGAGAGAGGGAGGAGAATGAGAGAGAGAGAGAGGGAGGAGAGCAAACGGGAGTTAGAGAGTGTCAGGAGGGAGAGAGAGAGAAAATGAGATTGTCAGGGAAAGAAAGAAGGAGAGACAGAGAAGGAGAGAGAGGCTATCAGGAAGAGAGTGTGTTAGAGGGAGGGAGGGAAAGTGTTAGAGAGTGTCAGGGAGAGAGAGTCTGAGAGTCAGGGAGAGAGACAGCGTCCAAGAGAGAGCATCAGAGAGAGAGTGTGTCAGGGACAGGGGGAGAGAGAGAGAGAGAGGGAGAATGGGAGGGAGCAGGAGTGGGGGCAGAAACTTTATGGTATTAGCCCTGCCCCCTAAATAACCATGATTCGAGCCACTGCTCTACTGTCAGGACTCGTCTCGGAGCAGGCCAGGTAGTGATACTCAGTAGGACCCTCCGTGCGGCTGCATCCTGGGGAGAGGGAGGGAGGTGCTATTGGCGGCGGCCGTTCTTCTGTGCATGGAGGTGAAGGGGTAGATGCGGGATGTGGAACTTAGATGCAGCCCTTGACTGGGTACAGGGGGAGCTGCAGGCTTTGGAGACAGCCCGGGCCCCATAGCAGTTGCACCCCCTGCACCCTCTGTAGTTACTCCACTGGCTACCTCCACATACATGGGTCAGTAGAGTACATGCTCTATTTGGCCTGTATGCAAGGCTTCATTACAGTAACACCCTAAATTTTGCTAGCAGTTAGGGGATCTCTGTTAGACACATGTGGTAAGCCAATTAATTTGCCACAATGTTATAAACCCGGCGCTAAGCGCTATTTTTGCTGAGCGGAATACATCTTAAAATGCTTGCACACTTTTTAATGCCTGCTATTAAGTCAGTTTTTCTGACTCAATTTTAGTGTTTAAATTTCTGAGAATGCAAAATAATATCTAGATTCTCAATGTAAGCAAACATTGGTACACCTACACATAGTAGGCTAGTATATACTAGTATCCTATTTCCCTCTTCCCACATATTACTAGCACCCCCTCTTTCCCCATATTCCCCATCTCCTTTTTCTCTCTCTAGCTCTCCTGCTCGTTTTGATCATTACAACCACCCACACTCTCTTTTCTCTTTTCCTCTGTTTAGTCCCTCTCCCCTTCTTCAGAGGAGAAGACCTGCCTGCCAAGGGTCCAGTCAATAAAGGGGAGCTCAGGCTGGCGCGCGTGTGTGTGTGTGTGTGTCTAGCTCAACAGACAGTGATGCTGCACCTATCCAGCAGGCTAGGTTGTGCACATGTAACAGTTGCGCAGACAGGGGGGCTCTGAGTATCCAGAAAGCCCTCTGCTGGATTAAAGATACATTTATTTTTTTTACATGGAGAACACTTTGTCTTCTCCTCGCAGATCGGATCATGCACGGTATGCATGCACGGTAGCTCTTCAGACAAAAGATAACTCTCTTCTGAATGTCACAGCCTGTGGATTCAGGAGGAGCCCCCACATTGCCCGATGACAGATCTGCCCCTGAGCAGCACTGCTACGCCTACGCCACGCTCTGCTGCAGCACCTCAGGGTGCAAGTAGAATTTTTTTCTTAGTGGTACTGATAGTAAAAATGGGCGTGGTCATGTGTCATGAGGGAGATTGGTCACACGAAAATAGGAGAGTGGCTACATGACAATAGGGGCATGGCCACATTATGCCAAACACAGTAATGCCCTTACACATTATGCCAAACACCAAAATGCCCATTACACATTATGCCACACACCGTAATGCTTATTACACATTATGCCACACACCGTAATGCTTATTAAACATTATGCCACACCATAATGCCCATTACACATTATGCTAGACACCGTAACACCCATTACACATTATGCCACACACCATAATGCCCACTACACATTATGCCACACACCGTAATGCCTTACATATTATACCACACACCGTAATGCATATTACATATTATGCCACTGAACACATTTTATACCCCTACACACAAAAAGGCCCCTTATAAAGTATGCCCCAGTGGTGGGCTTGTGGTACTGTGTACCACCACCATATTTCTTAATGGTACTCCATACCACCCAACTTTCAGCACTGCTCAGGGGGGCAAAGTGTCCCTTCTCACCTACATCCCTGTTGCCTTCTTCGGCAAATAAGAAGATTCAGCTGGCCTGAACAATGCCTGCATGGTGACTGGAGGCTGCAGCTGCAGACAGGACACAGGAAGCTGCTACAGGCAGAAACAGGGGGGGTTACAATCTGCAGTCCAAGTGTATGTGTACAGTATATGCATATGTGTGTGGGTTCAACCTGCACTTCAGGTTTGGAATATACATATACACTGCTCAAAAAAATAAAGGGAACACTAAAATAAAACATCCTAGATCTGAATTAATGAAATATTCTTATTAAATACTTTGTTCTTTACATAGTTGAATGTGCTGACAACAAAATCACACAAAAATTATCAATGGAAATCAAATTTATTAACCCATGGAGGTCTGGATTTGGAGTCACACTCAAAATTAAAGTGGAAAAACACACTACAGGCTGATCCAACTTTGATGTAATGTCCTTAAAACAAGTCAAAATGAGGCTCAGTAGTGTCTGTGGCCTCCACGTGCCTGAATGACCTCCTTACAATGCCTGGGCATGCTCCTGAGGGATCTCCTCCCAGACCTGGACTAAAGCATCCGCCAACTCCTGGACAGTCTGTGGTGCAACGTAGCGTTGGTGGATGGAGCGAGACATGATGTCCCAGATGTGCTCAATTGGATTCAGGTCTGGGGAACGGGCGGGCCAGTCCATAGCATCAATGCCTTCGTCTTGCAGGAACTGCTGACACACTCCAGCCACATGAGGTCTAGCATTGTCTTGCATTAGGAGGAACCCTGGGCCAACCGCACTAGCAGTCTCACAAGGGGTCTGAGGATCTCATCCTGGTACCTAATGGCAGTCAGGCTACCTCTGGCGAGCACATGGAGGGCTGTGCGGCCCCCCAAAGAAATGCCACCCCACACCATTACTGACCCACTGTCAAACCGGTCATGCTGGAGGATGTTGCAGGCAGCAGAACGTTCTCCTTGGCGTCTCCAGAATCTGTCACATCTGTCACATGTGCTCAGTGAGAACCTGCTTTCATCTGTGAAGAGCACAGGGCGCCAGTGGCGAATTTGCCAATCTTGGTGTTCTCTGGCAAATGCCAAACGTCCTGCACGGTGTTGGGCTGTAAGCACAACCCCCACCTGTGGACGTCGGGCCCTCATACCCCCTCATGGAGTCTGTTTCTGATCGTTTGAGTAGACACATGCACATTTGTGGCTTGTTGGAGGTCATTTTGCAGGGCTCTGGCAGTGCTCCTCCTGTTCCTCCTTGCACAAGGCGGAGGTATCGGTCCTGCTGCTGGGTTGTTGCCCTCCTACGGCCTCCTCGTCTCCTGATGTACTGGCCTGTCTCCTGGTAGCGCCTCCATGCTCTGGACACTACGCTGACAGACACAGCAAACCTTCTTGCCACAGCTCGCATTGATGTGCCATCCTGGATGAGCTGCACTACCTGAGCCACTTGTGTGGGTTGTAGACTCCGTCTCATGCTACCACTAGAGTGAAAGCACCATCAGCTTTCAAAAGTGACCAAAACATCAGCCAGAATGCATAGGAGCTGAGAAGTGGTCTGTGGTCACCACCTGCAGAACATCTCCTTTATTGGGGGTGTTTTGCTAACTGCCTATAATTCCCACCTGTTGTCTATTCCATTTGCACAACAGCATGTGAAATTGATTGTCAATCAGTGTTGCTTCCTAAGTGGACAGTTTGATTTCACAGAAGTGTGATTGACTTGGAGTTACATTGTGTTGTTTAAGTGTTCCCTTTATTTTTTTGAGCAGTGTATTTTAGGGATGTGCAGTCAAGGTAGGCAGGGAAGGCAGAGCCTTGCCTGTCATACTTCTGAGTTTTGACTATAAAAATTATTTGAAATTTCCAGTAGCTATTTCTAACTTATAAGCATATTCTATGTATTATTGCAATCATTTTTATTGTTACAAATTTCCAAATTAGTGGGGCTCCCTTGAATTGCAGGGAGAAACGAGAGGTAACGGCATGGGAAGCTCAGCCTCTTCTCTCACAGCCCCAGACGCTGGGTTTCTGATTCATAGGGAAGCCTATGGGCTTCTTTCCGCATATGTGCTGTTAGAGGGATCCGATCCGATCCCTCCCAGCATCCCCTGCAGTTGCCACTTCAGTTTGCACATGTGCAGAGGGACTCCCAAGTCATAAACCCGGTAGTCCAGGGACCGGCGGCCATCGCAAAGGGCAGTTCTTATCGGGAGAGCTGCCATTTGAGATACTAATCGCATATTTTAGTACATATGTGATTAGTATCGGCGCAGTAAGCGGTGTGATGTACCGCAAGAGGTTGGTACATCCCACCTAAATTGCTAAAATGGACATATAAAACCTTGGCAAAGACTACATCAGTGTCCACTACTCCCTCATCTGAGAAAAGTATTTTTCAGAGGGAATGAGAAATCCTTCAGCCATAACACCTGATGGCCAATTTACCTCACTTTGGGGCAGATGGACTAAACCTTGGAGAGAGATAAAGTAGAGAGAGATAAACTTAGGGGCGTAACTAGAACTCGTGGGCCCCACAGCAAAATCAGCGCAGTACAGGTAATTACCGCTATACTGTTCTACACCAGTCTATGCTCCTCTACATCCCTCTATACTGCTCTACTTCCCTCTATACTGCTCTACACCACTATATGCTCCTCTACATCCCTCTATACTGCTATATATCAATCTGTGCATCTCTACATCCCTCTATGGTCCTTTACATCCCTGTATACTTCTCTACACCGTCTACATACCTCTATACTGCTCTGCACTCCTCTATGCGCCTTTACACCACTCTGCTCCTCTACAACCCTCTATGCCCTTTTACATCCCTTTATACTTTTCTACACACTTCTTTACTCCTCTGCTTCCCTCTATACTTTTCTACACCATGCTATGCTCCTCTACATCCCTCTATACTGCTCTACTTTCCTCTATACTGCTCTACACCCCTCTATGTTCCTCTAAATCCCTCTATGCTCCTCTACATGTCTCTATAATGCTCTGTACACTGCAATTTAGATTGCAGATTGAACACACCACACCCAAATCCAACTCTCTCTGCACATGTTATATCTGCCTCCCCTGCAGTGCACATGGTTTTGCCCAACTGCTAACAAAGTTCCTGCTGCGATCAACTCAGAATTACCCCCACTGTTCTAAAGTTAAACTATTTAAACTGCGTTGACAGTATGGCTTTAAACATGATCTTTTACAGTCAT
Organism: Pseudophryne corroboree; assembly: GCF_028390025.1. Taxonomy (NCBI): domain Eukaryota; kingdom Metazoa; phylum Chordata; class Amphibia; order Anura; family Myobatrachidae; genus Pseudophryne; species Pseudophryne corroboree. The sequence continues at coordinate 372,871,188 of NC_086447.1, read as the reverse complement.
ATTTGACCGCTGGTATGATTGACCGCCGGACGGAATGCCATGGGTCACAGTACCAATGCCGGAATCCCAAAGTGTGAAATCCCGACTGGGATGAGGTATGTTCCCCCCTCTTCGCTACCCCCTAACCCTCCCTTCACGCAGCCTAACCTCCCCCCTTAGTGCCTAAATCTAACCTCCCCCCAATGGTGCCTAACCCTAACCCCCCTCCTCACGGCCTAACCCTAACCCCCCCTCCTAGGGAGGCACCTAAACCTAATCATCCCTCCCAGCCCTAACCTACCCGCTATAGTTACGTTCAGGATGCCGGCTGTCAGGAGCCCGGCGTTGGCCTCTTGATCCTGTTTGGATTCTGTCATCATTTTCAGGATTCAAGCGTCGGTATTCAGACTGTCAGGATCCAGACAGCCAGCATCTTAAATGCATTCTGTTCCTGCTGCTGTGCAATAGTAATACCTCCAAACTATTCTGGTTTATACATGACAGTCACTATTCTGTCCCAATTTCTCGCTTGTAGACATTTTTGTTCTACATTTGTGATGTATGTCCCATTCACCACTACAATCTATGGTAATGTTTGAGTTTAGTGTAGGGAGTTCAAGGGTAGCCTAGAACTTCAAAAGATCTACACTTGTAACAATATGATCGCTCTGCTACTGGGAAACGGCGTGGACAGGGCCGGTTCTAGACCTTATGGCGCCCAGGGTGAATGATTCCTTTGGCGCTCCCCCATTCAAAACAGGGACAGTGCGCATGGCAAAAATATACGGTCATGGGGAAGGGGCATGGCCACAGAATAGTACCAATTCACATTGTTGTACTTAATACAAGTGGTAGCTGTGGAACTTATAAGTCACATTTTCATCTGAAGGGCAAGAAAGAGGGTATTGGTGGTGATTGAGGGCAGTACGCTGAAGTTTTGTCTAGGCTGCCGAGATACCTTGCATCAGCCCTGGGTACACAGGCACACTCCCTATACCAATACACAGACCTCCAGGGGCTGGCTGGCAACCTTTAGCCATTTGGGCATCCAGCTGGTGGTCGAGGCTGGGCCTCCCGCTGCGCTCCTGCTCCAGCGGTAGAGCACCAGCCTCCTGCTGGCAATTGAGGTCAGGCCTTCTGCTGGTGGTTGAGGCCAGGCTTCCCACTGGAGATCAAGGCTGGACCTCCTGCAGTAGGTCAAGACCAGCACTCCAACTGTAGCACTGGCCTCCCACTGGTAGTTGAGGCTGGGTCTCCCACTGGCGCCCACTGGTGTTCGAGGCCTGTGCCCCTGTCTCAGGGGTAGAGCCCAAGCCTCCAGCTGGCAGTCGAGGTCAGGCCTCCCGCCCCAGAGGTAGAACACCATCCGGGCCTCCCGCTGGTGGTTGAGGCCGGTGCTCCTGCCTCAGCAGTAGAAATCTGGCCTCCTACTGGTGTTCGTGGCCTGTGCTCCCATCCCAGTGGTAGAGCACCAGCCTCTCATTGGCAGTAGAGGATGGTCCTCCCACTGGTGTCTGAGGCTGAGCCTCCCGCTGGCGGTCAAGGTCAAGCTTCCCGCTGGTGGTCAAGGCCGAGCCTCCTTGATGCTGCTCCCGCCCTGGCCCTCTCCCTAGAGCGCTGTCCGGGCCTTCCGTTGGTGGTCGTTGCTGTGCTTCCCATTGGCGGTCAAGGCCGGTGCTTCCGCTCTAGCGGTAGAGCTCTGGCCTCCCACTGGTGGTTGAGGCCGACGTTCAGGGTCCAGTGGTAGAGTGCTAGCCTTCCGCTGGTGGTCAAGGCTGAGCCTCCCTCCCAGTGCTATAGCTCCATCCTTCTGCTAGTGGTTGAGGCCTGCACTACCACCCCAGCGGTAGAGCACCAGCCTGCTCTAGCAGTCGACACCGGGTCTCCCGTCCTAGAAGTAGAGCTCTGGGCTCCCGCTGGCAATTAAAGCCGGCCTTTTGCTGGTGGTCAAGGGCGGTCCTCTCACTGGCTGTCAAGGGCGTGCCTTCCACTGGAGGTCGTGGATGTCTTTGGCGTTTGAGGCCTGGTGTTTGAGGCCGGGCCTCCCGCTGCCGTTTGAAGCCGTGCCTCATATTGATGGTCAAGGCTGTGCCCCCCATTGGCGATCGAGGCCACGCCTCCCGCTGTCCCGCTGGTGGTTAAGGAGGGTGCTCCCATCCTAGCGGTAGAGCTCTGGCCTTCCGCTGGTGGTTCAGACCAGGCTTTTTGCTGGTGGTCGAGGCCGGCATTCTCGGTCCAGTGATCGAGGTTGGGCTTCCTCTGGCAGTAGAGGCCATGCCCCTACTGGGCCATGCTGGCAGTAGAGGCTAGGCCATAACCCCACAAAACCACCTGCCTCTAAACTCCACCTCAACCCTGGCAAACCAAATGCACCAGATATCTGCAAAAATGCTCATGTACCACTGAGCGACAGTGGAGGAAATCACGCTCTAAGGCCGACTTCCTCCACTACAAATTTATGCTCTCATCCTTCTTTGCTGCCCTTACCCTCTCTAAACAATCTTACTTCAAAAACCTCATCTCCTCCCAATCCTCAAACTCCCGGCGCCACTTGCTCCTCAACTTGCTCCTCTGCCCACCCCCGCCTCAACTCCCCTCTTCACTTTCTGCTTTTGACTTTGCCACCTACTTCACATCCAAAATTGATTCAATTTATCAGGACATAACATCCCCCCAGAACCTGAGCAACCCCTCTCCTCCATTTCCCGACCCCCCCATCTCCTTCCCTCCTATCAACTCTGACATCTTTCTTCTCTGTATCTGGAGGGGAAGTCATGGACCTCATCCGGTCCTCACCCCCCTCCACCTCCCCACTTGACCCTATTCCATCCCGCCTTCTCCGCTTCCTCTCTTCTTCTGCCTGTTCCCATCTTGCCCATCTACTTAATCTCTCACTCTCATCAGGCACTGTCCCTTCTGCCTTCAAGCATGCACGTCTCCCCTATTCTTAAAAAACCTACCCTTGATCCAACCAATCTCTCCAGCTACTGACCCATCTCTCTTCTCCCTTTTGCCTCCAAACTCCTTGAGCGTATTGTCTACACTGACTTTCTTTCTTCCCACTCACTGCTTGACCCTTTCCAGTCTGGTTTCCGTCCTCAGCACTCCACTGAAACTGCCCTCACAAAAGTCTGCAATGACCTCCTTGCTGCTAAACCCAGAGGCCACTACTCCCTGCTTATTCTCCTTGACCTCTCTGCTGCTTTTGACACTGTAGACCACCGTCTCCTCCTGCAAATCCTTTACTCACTTGGTTTGTGTGATACTGCTCTCTCCAGGCTGTCCTCCTACCTTTCTGACCGTTCCATCTCTGTCTCCTCTCATGACTCCCCTTCCCCCACTTCCTCTACCAGTAGGTGTCCCCCAAGGTTCTGTTGTTGGGCCTCTCCTTATCTCTCTCTAAGCATCCTCATTAGGTGAGCTCATTAGCTCTTTTGACTTAAAATATAATCTTCTACGCTGACGATACTCAAATCTACCTTTCCTCCCCTGACCTCTCCCCTGCTCTCCTCACTCATATCTCCAACTGTCTCTCTGCTATCTCCTCCTGGATGTCCCAGCACTTTCTTAAACTTAACATATCTAAGACTGAGCTGATCATCTTCCCTCACTCCCACATAACCTCACCTCCCACAATTTAATTATCCATTAATGGCACAACTATCTCCTCTTGCCCCCAAGTGCGATGTCTTGGAGTAATCCTTGACTCCTCCCTCTCCTTCAAACCACACATTCAGTACCTCTCACAAACCTGCCATTTCCATCTCAAAAACATCTCCAGGATCAGACACTTTCTCCCCCAGGACACTACTAAGACCCTGTCAATGCCAAATTGCTTTCTCACAAATATTTAAAAAGCCCGCTCTAATATATATTGTAAACGCCTGCACCTCTTATTACCATATCCCATGAATGTGCGCTATATATCGCAAAACACTGCATCCCATAAGAGAAAACAATACACCCACACATTATCTGAGTTCCAAAGCTCATTGATGTATACATTTGTTATTAAAAGGATATGGATTCGATATATTACAAAGTACAGTATACCTATAGTTACATGGTTACAACTCACACAGTAAGCAGTTAAAACATACAGTTACAGTCACAGTTACATACAGTTACAGGCCAGCATACAATACCATTATCCTTAAGTTATATAAATTTGTCTTTCCATATCACTCTCTCTCTCTGTAAATAAATGCAGGAACTGGTCTGCCAGCAACTCCTTCATCCTCTGGTACCAAAAAGCAACTGCCCTACTGTGTGGTCAGCAATGTATTATCTAGTTTCTGGGGGAGGGGACTCACTCATTCATGATGAGTCACTAGTCTCTTTGTATATGCTGAACAGGTTCAGCCTTGGGGACGTCCAAAGGGGCTGGCCTGAGCTTCCTGTCCACTACCTGTTTGGAATATCTATTGTTCAAATAAAAGCGATTTTAGCTTACATACATATAATCATAATTATTTGTTGCAATGTCTTACAACTTTATAACAAGTATCAAATTAATCTACACATTAATCTGGTTGCTATAATAGTAAATATGACCGGTCTATCTTGTTTCGTTCAAATAATACACATACATGACATTAGTTCATGATATATAATTTTAAATCATCATGATGTCTGGCGCTTGATATTATTATAGTTATGTACTGTATGAAATAAGTGTCGAATCCATCTCTGTGGCATGTCCGTGTAAATGCGTGTGTTACCATATATGGCTGTGCTCGCTGCGCGTATTTGCAAGTATAGCGACTTATATGTGTGTAGTTTGTATGTTCTTTTTATGTAATATTTTTTACTTCGACAGTCCACCCTTTGGCAGCAAACAATAACTGCCATCAATTATTAACATAAGAAAAAAATATTTCATACAATAATCGGTGACCTAGAAACAAGTATGTATGCATTTCGCAAATCAGGCACTTGATTATATTTGGGGAAGACAGGGAGGAGGACGAAACATCCTCTATATGCACTCGGCGGTCATGGGACCACTGGTTGGATGTGGGACAACATTCAACCTATAGAGTATGCTGGGACAGTGTTTTGGCCTATAATGTCTGATTTGCGATGAACATTTCACACATACATGTACCTACGTCTTTGTACACTGATGTTTGGATTCGATTGAGATTCTGCTGGGTAGATGAAGAAGACACAAACAAATCGTGACAGTGACATATAAAATTTTCATGATCTACATATTCCTATCATTTTCTGAACATTGTTTCCATTTCTGGAACGTATGCTAGGTCTGTTTAATCATTGAACAAGGGTTATAAGTAGTGTCCTTCCTAAATAACATAAACCTTCGGAGTTCGGGGAGAGCCACTCATAAACCTTTCTTCCACATATATTAATGAGCTCTTTATCTGCAATGTGTGAATAGCCATTGTCTGACTGTTCCTGATTACCTCTGAACTCCATAACTACTAGAACTTTGATTTTTCTCTGACTTTAACAAACTGATCGGCTAATCCTGGGATCCTATAAGGAAATCACTCCTTCCTCCAGAGCCAGTTCCAGTCGCACACTCGACTCCTCATAAAAAAAAACCTCGCAAAAATAGAATATCCTGAAAGAAAATGTTTGTCAGCGGGAAAGAGAGAAAAGAGAAATAGAACGAGACAACTCTTGTTCATAACAAATCAATTACAATGACTGGTCTTTCTGCAGTCCTTTAGTACGCTCAGGTAGTGTTCAACAGTGCCGCCTCTTAGTCTTCACGGAACAGAGTCTCTAGTGATACGAGGTTCTCTTTGCCTTACTCTTTGAACACACAGTTCACTTGGAACACACAGTTCACTTTGCTCTCCACCTTGCTCTTTGAACACACAGTTCACTTGGAACACACAGTTCACTTTGCTCTCCACCTTGCTCTTTAAACACACAGTTCACTTGGAACACACAGTTCACTTCGAACACACAGTTACCAAACTACACAAACTCGATGAATGTGAGCAATAAACTACTTTGTCACGAGTTCTCTCGGGTCAGCAACCTTCTTGCAGTGGGACGAGTGGACCCAAGTCTCTCTTTCGGCGACCTTTAGTGCTGTCAACAAAACTTGGTATGGTCCTTCCCACCTGTCTATTAGGCAACCTGAGCGTAAGAACAATCACACAGTCTCTTGGTTCACAATCAAGACAGTTAGTATTTGGCATACCAGCAATCAACAGTTTCAGGTTCTTTTGTCAAGTTCTCAAATGCTGGCTCATCTCAATAAGGTACTGTACTGTCACCTCATTGGTGTATTTCTGATCATTGTGCGGATCAATCATGACATGAGGTTGTCTTCCAAAAACAACAAAAAAAACACAAATACCAAAACAAAAACAAAAACAAATTTCGAAGAGGGTGATTGTTAAGTGATGATCTGGGAGTGGTTCCGAAGCTACATAATACTAGTGGCAGTATCTATGATCACAATAGTACAATTCCAAGCTTTGCTCCTACTTCTAGGGGTACCATTATCTACACACAAATTTCTAAGCAATTATCCTTTGCGGTAACCACAGCAGCATCCGTGGCGGCAGGAATTGCCTCTACCCAGTTTGAGAAAACATCAGTGCACACCAAGACATAACAATAATTCCTAAAGGGTGTTAACTGTACGAAGTCGATTTGTATTTCCTGAAAAGATCCGTCTGCAGGAGGGATATGGGATGGCTCTGTTGGTATTGCTTTACCAATATTCTTCCTCAAGCAAGCAAGACAGGTCATTGCTCTCTTACCTGCATGAGAATAGAATCCTGGCGCACACCAGTAGGCTCTCATCAGCCTGCACCTACCCTCTTTGCCTAGATGAGTCAGACCGTGTGCCACCTCAGCTAGACTTGGAAGGTATGTTCTGGGGGCTACTGGCTTACCGTGTCCACCTGCCCACAGTCCTGAGGACTCCTGGCCATACCCCTTTGTCCTCCAGACTGCCTTTTCCTGTAGGGAACACAATTTTTTTGTATCTTAATTTAACTATCGTGTGTTTGCAATGTAGAGTACAATGAGCATAACTCAAAAAAAAAGAAAAGAAAAAAGAAACATCTCTAGAGGAGAGAAAGAAGAAGAAAATGAAAAAGAAAATGTCAGGTTTGCCATTCACCAACAGGCATATCAGTGTCTATACAAAATTTCCCTTCACCAGTATTCCCATTCGCCACCCTTTGTGCATGACAAGGCACACTGCAGTAATACTGGTGTCATCGTGCTGTTGAGATATACTGGGTTCGGGCAGAACTCTGAAGGACCTAGGCATGTGGAGTTTGAACTGTAATTGGGTCCATGTATTGTACCACCCTGTGTGAACGCAAAAGATGAAGAGGAAACTGTAGAGAAACAGAATAGAGGTTGGTGACAGATGAGTTTGTAGAGGTGAAGATTTTATAAAAATTTGACAACTGGATTGGGCATTACGGGGAAGTGATTCTCTACTTGGTCTACTCCCCTAAAAAAAAAAATCTGTGTTTATCATATCGCTATTGGGACTATCCCAGCCATCAATCCAGTGTCCTGTCCATCCTAAGTTCATAGAGAACTCGGTATCTGTGAGATAATTTCCTCTACCTGTGATGGACATGCATCTAGAACAGTAGAATGCGACATTAGTCTTCATGGGTGTCTAACATACTTTGTACTTCCTGAGCGGGAGCATAGTATATGTATATCATATCTAACAAATTAAGTTAATCAGGGGCCATTTCTGCTAGGAAAAAGAAGCAAAAGTTTAGAGGCCCCATCTTAACCCCAGCAAGTTTTGTCAAAGGGTAATGTCGCATTTATTTTGTTCTTCCCATTAGCCGAATCTGTGTTTTCTATATGGCTTATGATTCCTTACTATATGTCCCTTGGTCCCGTCTATGTGTTTAATAATGTGGCTTGTGTTTTCTGTCTAGGGGATCTATATTGACTATGTGTCCTACTACTCTACAATCTCTGGCAAAATGCCCTTCCTTCCTACAAGTGTAACATATTATTGACCATTAGGGATCTGGGGTTTGGACTGATGGGTCTTTCCTGTATGTGCCAGTATACTTACCGTCCTCAACCTCTCCACCTGTTGTTCTCTGCACCTAGCACTATTCTTGTGATGTTCAAGAGCACACTATCTAAGATTAGCTACTGTGACCCCTTTCCAATTTTGCAAAAAAGTCTGCACCCTGACACTCAATGCCTTATTGAGCCCGTCCATTTGCACAGAGACAGCCACCTCCCATTTGCCGAATTAGTGTTTACCAGTGATCTTATCCAGATGGAGAGTTTTCTATTACTGCAAGAGACAAAAAAAAAAAAAGTTTAACAAGCTTCTAGGTCATGCGAAGTATTTCATTCAATCCTTCTCATTCCGTATTAAGGGTCTGTACATGGTCCAACAAACATTTCCGAGCTCATATTTACTAGGGGCATTACTAGGAATGAATACTTCTTATATGGTAACTGAAAGAAATACCCGGGGGTTACCTTGTCTCTGTCCGCTTTCCTACTGGCAAATACTAATGTGCGGACAGATTTTTCTCCATTTCTGACGTTACTTTCTTGATTTTTTTGTTTTATTTTTGGGTTTTACTATATATGTACACAAATGATACCATACTTACCTGTTCCACTGGTCTCAGCCACTTCCCCCACAGGCTACTGCTCTTCTTTTACCGGTTGGATACTCCTCTGGGTGCATGAGAAATGGCTGAAAACAATCAGGTCACCTTCTCTTCCTAAATAAAACTTCAACATTCATTAGTACATATATAGGTTACAGTCATATTTTTATTATTTTCTATAGTTTGTATGCTGGCTGTAACTGCTTCCACATCTACATAAGGCGGTGTACTTGCATTCTCTTTTTTTTTCTTCCTACTTGTTTATTGTTGCTACAAGTTCAAACAGTTCTTATATTTCCATTCTTGTCTTATATGACTTTAGTTAAACATACCACCTGCAATACCTTAGGATCAAACTCACCAACCCCTCTTGCTGCCACATGTTTAAACACTTTGTATGTCTGACCCTTTGTTTTTGGGATTTTATCAGACATATTCTTATCCTTAAGTTCTGCAATACCTCTGGTTCAAAACTGCCCACCCTAGGGATTGGTACCCTATCTTTGTCAGTCATACATAACCATTCATTGCAAAAAGCCTCCGTGTGTGAATCATACTTTTCACACATAATAAACCTTGCTGACCCTCTCGGTCGCAATTCTGATCTTTTTCGGTCCCTCTTCTTCAGCCTGAACCCTAGCTACTAAACGCCCACTGCTTGTGCAATTGGATCCCATCGCGGACTTTTTGCCAATAAACGCAATCCCCAATGGACACCGCAGATAGACGGTGAAAGACACCTAGCGCTTTCACTCGCTCCTTCTCCGCTGAGTACCACGACTCACTCCAATAGTGACCACCGCATACCCAGTGAGGCCCTATCTAGTTTCTATTTACTGGAAGTGTTAGGAGTGACTTACTTTTTCCAGTAAATATCTGCCGCTGGAGATTTTCCTGAGAGAGACCAGCGAAAACTCCCTATACACTTATACACAAATCACGCTTGCGTATGCTCTATACAGCGCTAATGATACCGCGATTTTACGCAAAAACCTCGTAAAAGGGGTATCAAGTTGAGCGATATATCGCACCCACAAACGCGCGGTCCAATCGCACAGCGTATAGGTACTTGTTACCTATCTGCCGTACAACCACGGGTCAAAGTACAAACTGCGACCCTCAGCTCGGAGCGTAACAAAAAACCTTTTTACTTCAATACTACACAATATTCCCTATTACGCTCCTCTGCAAATCTCCACACGATTTGCGTATTTCAATCTATATTAACGTGAGTCAGCTGCCTCACGCCACCAAGCCTCCACTTAATTGGTGTACCACTGGACCCGATTTCCGGAGTTCAAATCCACTCACTCCTACGTTCGCTCACTCAAATACACTTTGGTTTTTCTGTACAGAAAATTTCAATTCATTCAGATAGGCAGCTCTACCCCAGAGGCAATACAGTTTAAACAAAAGTTTTATACTAATCTGCTTTAGAAACCGAGTAGTTTTGTGCTATTGTAGCATGGCTACTGTCCCACCTTTGAACTTAAACAACACTATTGTGTAATTTGTACTTATTGCCCGCACTTCTTACGCACTTTGCGTAAACACGCGACCGTGCGTGTCTTTTTACTCTGCTTGCGCAGTCCTGTACTTTGTCCGAGACTCGTGTACAAAACCCTGCGTCCGCAATAAAACCAATCACCCAGCTCTATAAATGTGAACAATACTAATTACTATTGCCCACTAGACACAACTTGTTCTGTATAAACTTTTATGCAGACCTGCGTTTGTGTCTTTACACTTACTTCCTTAAAATACTGTTATTTCAAATTTACCTATATAGCAACAAATGTATCCTATTTCACACAGATCTATAATGACTCTAGCAATAATCAATAATTTAAATGATATGATTCAGATTGGATAGCTATCTTGCAGAACATACACTGATATAATTATACACATAATTATAATAATATTATATATATGTACCATTCACTGGTCTCCTGTGAGACACCTTACCTCTTATTTGCATATCAAAGCTATTTGCTTTTCCCTGCTAAGAAAAAGCAGTTACACAGGTAAATTTGCATTTCAATGGCTATCTTATAGCAAGCAGATTCTACAAGTCTTGGAAGGAAAAAGAGAATAAAAAACCAAACCCCTTTCTTTCCTTTTCTATCTGTGCAATTTCTTACCCCAAGCCAAGCATTTATCTTACCATTTACTCTCACTAGGCCCAATTGAAACTATTTGTAATTGACTATGGCATGGGTTAAATAAATGCATTGGTAACTCATAAACGGTGTTTGATGTGACCAAGGAAAGCTGATTGTTCTGAGCAGAATGAAAATCAGTTATTTAGAAAATGACCTTCCTAAAATGGCCACTGCTCCTCCCCCTTCCACATCCATGAGGTTTACACAAAATGGTGGACAGGCCATGTGGTTAGTCCAACATGGAGGACAGACCATGCGGCTTCCTTTGTCACAAAGAAATCACACATAATACAAACACCAGAAGTTATTTTAGGCCTGAGTTTAAAAAAAACTATATCAAGGCTATGCAGCAACTTTTAAATGTACTTTTAACCCTACTTAACAGATAAATAATCCAATCTGAATCAAACACAATATGACTTATTTGAACTTTGTTTTGCAACAAAAAAAATACATTTTAGCATCTTAAATATTAAGAGAAAGGCATTGTCCCTTGAAATTTCATATCATTGGCTTACTGATACCACAACAATACACGTGGATGTTATTTTCATCAGCGTCGCGATGCGTCCATCGGAGCCGGTCAATTATAGCCGCGTTTGTAATGTACAGTGCATCATTAAGACCCTGATATCCCGGACGAGCCCCCATCTGTGTTATGATTCCAGCACTCTGGTCTGAGGAGATCTTATAACAAGGACCTGAGTACTGGAACGTAATGCTGGGAAAGGGAGCGGGAATGGAAAATAGCCCCTGGCGCCATAACTCCGTTGTCTCGCCCGTGCTGTCAGAAATCCCTTGCGAGACTATGGTTGCTTGAGCCCATGGCAGTCGCGTTTGAAGGGCGGATTACGTCTGCCCAACTCCGATGCCCCCTCAGGTCTTAATGGGAGACAAAGGGAAATCCGAGACAGGGTGATAACAAGGGGCCCTCTAACTCAGCAACAAAGCCAGGGGCTACAAACTAACTTAAAACTAGAATATGTGCGGAAAAACCGCCAGGGAAAAGGACAACCAAAATACCCACTTGTCCACTCTCCTACCCGGCACCGCCGAGTTCCGGAGAGGACTTGTGGAAGTGGAACCCTCCGCAAATGCTCCGAAACTGAATACAAAAATAAAGCGCGCTGAGCCGCAGCACACGGCAGAGCAGCAACTCACGAACACCACACGAGATTCTCTGGCGACCGTGGCGGACAATAGGGGATCAGGAGATTTCTTGGGAAGAGATGACAACTCCAAGCTTCAGGAACTCTGAGGACAGGAATGACCGAACACAGCAAGACTGGAACAGACGTTCAGCAAACCTAAGCAGCATGCAGGAAGCTATTACCGGCGTCTGTGTGAAGCACTGAGAAAGTATTTAACAAGTAGTCCTCCAATCAGATGTTTCAGAGCCAGATTAGCAAGCATGCCGTGCAGCTACCAGGCTGCACGAGCAGAAACAAGTGTGTGTAATTGATTTGATTGACCCTGCAACGGGGAACGCGGTCCGCCCGTGGCGTCCCCGTTGCTAGGGTCCAGGCGGCTAAGCACGCCCGGCATCCCTAGTTGCTAGGCGCCGGGCCGCGAGGACATCGCGGACCCCGGCGCCTAACAGTACCCCCCCCTTGAGGAGGGGTCAAGGAACCCCTAAAGCCAGGTTTCTGAGGAAATTCTCGAAGAAATGCCCTCTTGAGCCTAGGGGCATGAAGATCCTTATCCAGGACCCAAGACCTTTCCTCCGGACCATAGCCTTTCCAGTGAACTAAAAAATAAAGCCGACCCCGGGACAATTTGGAATCAAGAACTTTCTCTACCAAAAACTCCTGTTGTCCCTGTACATCCACTGGAGATCTACCCTGAGAGATCCTCCGAGGAAATCTACTGGAAGAAACGTATTGTTTCAACAGGGAACAGTGAAAAGTATTTCCAATCTTGAGAGATCTTGGTAAACGTAGCCGAAAGGCAACTGGGTTGACCTTCTTAATAATAAGAAACGGTCCAATAAATTTGGGTCCCAGTCTAGCCGAGGATTGTCGAAGCCTGATGTTGCGAGTCGACAACCACACCTTATCTCCCACCTTAAAAGTGCAAGGACGTCGGAGCCTGTCAGAAAATTTCTTCTCTCGGAAGGCCGCTTTTCTGAGAGCAAGGTGCACTTTTTTCCAAATTGCTCTGAGATGGGAGGTCAAGGTTAGCGAAGAGACTGGAGAATGATAAAAAAAAGAATTGGCTCTGGGGTGAAAACCAAAAACTGAAAAGAATGGAGACTCTTTGGTGGAGGAATGACAAGAGTTATTGTAAGCAAACTCAGCCAAAGAGAGAAACTCGGACCAATCATTCTGGAGTTTGGCTGAATACAAACGCAAATATTGTTTTAATGACTGGTTGACTCGTTCGGTTTGCCCGTTAGACTGTGGGTGGTAACCAGATGTTAAAGACAGTTTCATCTTCAATGAGGCACAAAAACATTTCCAGAAATGTGCGATGAATTGTGGACCCCGATCAGAAACAATATCAGTGGGCAACCCATGAAGCCTGAACACATGGCGGAGGAACAAAACTGCCAACCCTTGAGCAGAAGGCAATCGGGGAAGAGCAATAAAATGAGCCATTTTACTAAAACGGTCCACTACCACCCAAATGACTCGTAATCCGGCTGAAAGGGGAAGGTCAACCACAAAATCCATGGAAATATGAGACCATGGCCTGAGAGGAACAGCTAAAGGCATGAGTTGCCCGATAGGCAACGAACGAGGAACCTTATGCTGTGCACAAACCTGGCATGAATGAACGAATTCCTTAACGTCTTTAGAAAGACTAGGCCACCACACTGAGCGAGAGACTAACTCCAATGTCTTAGTGATTCCCGGATGCCCTGAGACTTTGTTGTCATGAAATTCAGTTAAAACAGTGGCTCTCAAAAATTCAGGGACATAAAGACGACCAGCGGGAGTAAGTCTAGGAGCTTGGTGTTGAAGCTGGTTTAACTGGGTAAATAAATCCTTTGTGAGGCCTGCCCGGATGACTGAAGACGGAAGTATGGGGGTGACAACAGGATTGCTATTGTGAACCGGAAGAAAGCTACGTGACAGGGCATCAGCTTTTGTATTCTTGGAACCAGGCCTGAAAGTGATTATAAACCTGAAACGAGTAAAAAATAATGCCCAACGTGCCTGCCGAGCATTAAGCCGTTTAGCTGATTCAATATATTGCAGGTTCTTATGGTCAGTCAAAACCGAAATAGTATGTTTAGCTCCCTCCAGCCAATGCCTCCACTCCTCGAAAGCCCATTTCACTGCCAGTAACTCCCGATTACCAACGTCATAGTTGGATTCAGCGGAGGAGAATTTCCTGGACATAAAGGCACAAGGATGTAACTCCAGAGACTCCGGATCCTCTTGAGAAAGGACAGCCCCCACTCCAACTTCTGAGGCATCAACCTCCACAACAAAGGGCAATTCCGGATTAGGATGTCTAAGGACTGGAGCCGAGACAAAGGCTTGCTTCAAGGCCTGGAAGGACAATTCAGCTTCATGCGACAAGTTGGTAGGATCCGCTCCTTTTTTTGTTAGAGCTACTATGGGAGCAACCAGGCCAGAAAAAGAATGAATGAACCTCCTATAATAATTCGCAAACCCTAAAAAGCGCTGAATTGCTTTTAAATTAGTGGGTTGCGCCCAATTAAGGATGGCCTGGAGCTTCTTTGGTTCCATGGAAAATCCCTGAGGAGAAATTATGTACCCTAAAAAAGATACTTCGGTGACGTGAAAATCACACTTTTCCAGCTTGGCATATAAATAATTCTCACGTAACTTTTGAAGAACCAGACGCACCTGGGTAACATGTTGTTCTATCGATTCAGAATAAATCAAGATGTCGTCTAAATAAACGACCACGAATTTCCCTAGGAAGTCACGGAGAACATCGTTGATGAGGTCTTGAAAAACTGCCGGAGCATTAGACAGGCCGAACGGCATCACCAGGTATTCGTAGTGACCCGACTGAGTGCTGAAAGCCGACTTCCACTCATCCCCAGATTTAATTCGGATGAGGTTGTAAGCTCCTCTAAGGTCAATTTTAGAAAAAATCACAGCAGAACGTAACTGATCAAAAAGTACAGAAATCAACGGCAAAGGATAGGTGTTTTTAACGGAGATCTTATTCAGGGCCCTAAAATCAATGCATGGTCTAAGCGAGCCATCTTTTTTCTCCACAAAGAAAAAACCTGCACTTAAAGGAGATTTTGATGGTCTAATAAATCCCTTCTTTAGGCTTTCCTGAATATAATTATTCATGGCCGTAGTTTCTGGCCCGGACAAGGCATATAATCTCCCCTTAGGCAAAGTGGCACCTGGAACTAGCTCAATAGCACAATCATAAGGCCGATGGGGAGGCAGAATGTCCGCATTGCCTTTAGAGAAGACATCGGCAAACTCTTGGTATTCCACAGGAATGAGCTCTGGAATGATTGCTGCAACTCTGACTGGATACGAAATACATTCCTTAGCACAAAATGTACCCCAATGGGAAATCTCCCCGGACCGCCAATCAATGGTGGGATTATGAAAGGCCAGCCAAGGGTAACCCAGAACAACAGGAACTGCTGGGCAATGTGTAAGGTAAAATTCAATATTTTCGGAATGTAAGGCTCCTACGGTAAGTACTACTGGAGGTGTACGGTGAGTAATTATCCCATTAGAAAGCGGACCCCCATCTAAGCCGTGCATGGTGATACATCTATCTAATGGTAACTGCGGAATGCCTAAGGCCTTAGCCCAAGTTAAATCCATAAAGTTTCCTGCAGCTCCACTGTCAACAAAAGCCGACACCAAAGAACTGAGGCTGCCAAAGGAAACCTTAACAGGGACTAAAAGAGAGTTGTTCGAGGAGATAAGCTGCAGACCTAAGTGAACCCCCTCACAATTCACTTGATCAAAGCGTTTCCCGACTTGTTCGGGCAATTACGAGCAAAATGTCCCTTACCACCACAGTATAAACAAAGACCGGAATTTTGTCTTCTGGTTTTTTACTCGGGAGACAGCCGGGAGAGACCCATCTGCATGGGCTCCTCGACGTCCTCTGGAAAGGAATATACACAAGGACTAGACCTTACAGATGTTCCTCTTTCAGCCCTCCGCTCTCGGAGACGACGATCAATCTTTATAGCAAGCTCCATGAGTTTATCGAGAGTCTCAGGAGCGGGGTACTGGAGGAGACTGTCTTTAATAAATTCAGATAAACCGATGCGAAACTGACTGCGCAGGGCCGGGTCATTCCAGCCACAGTCGTTCGACCAACGGCGAAACTCGGTACAATAAACCTCCGCAGGATTTCTACCTTGTTTGAGAGCGCGCAGCTGACTCTCAGCGGACGCCTCTCTATCTGGGTCATCATACAAGAGCCCTAAAGACTTAAAAAAGGCGTCAACAGATAACAATGCTGGATCCTCTGCTCTTAAACCAAATGCCCAGGTCTGAGGATCCCCCTGAAGTAAAGAAATAATAATCCCAACCCGCTGAGATTCATTACCAGAGGATGTAGGTCTTAAACGAAAATAAAGTTTACAGGATTCTTTAAAATTAAAAAATTATTTTCTATCACCGGAAAAACGGTCGGGCAAATGCATCTTTGGTTCAGGGACTACCTTCGGGGAGGCTCGCAAAAGATCTTCCTGCGATCTCACCCGAAGAGAAAGATCCTGAACCATCTGAGTAAGTTCTTGAATCTGGCTGACTAAGAGCTGACCGGGATTTGGCACTAAACCTGTCGGATTCATGAGGCCGATAAACTCTTACAAAAACAGAATGAGAAAAAATTAAACCCCGTTTAATTTTAAGTTTTGGTATGGCCGGTAATAATGTTATGATTCCAGCACTCTGGTCTGAGGAGATCTTATAACAAGGACCTGAGTACTGGAACGTAATGCTGGGAAAGGGAGCGGGAATGGAAAATAGCCCCTGGTGCCCTAACTCCGTTGTCTCGCCCGTGCTGTCAGAAATCCCTTGCGAGACTATGGTTGCTTGAGCCCATGGCAGCCGCGTTTGAAGGGCGGATTACGTCTGCCCAACTCCGATGCCCCCTCAGGTCTTAATCGGAGACAAAGGGAAATCCGAGACAGGGTGATAACAAGGGGCCCTCTAACTCAGCAACAAAGCCAGGGGCTACAAACTAACTTAAAACTAGAATATGTGCGGAAAAACCGCCAGGGAAAAGGACAACCAAAATACCCACTTGTCCACTCTCCTACCCGGCACCGCCGAGTTCCGGAGAGGACTTGTGGAAGCGGAACCCTCCGCAAATGCTCCGAAACAGAATACAAAAATAAAGCGGGCTGAGCCGCAGCACACGGCAGAGCCGCAACTTACGAACACCACACGAGATTCTCTGGCGACCATGGCGGACAATAGGGGATCAGGAGATTTCTTGGGAAGAGATGACAACTCCAAGCTTCAGGAACTCTGAGGACAGGAATGACCGAACACAGCAAGACTGGAACAGACGTTCAGCAAACCTAAGCAGCATGCAGGAAGCTATTACCGGCGTCTGTGTGAAGCACTGAGAAAGTATTTAACAAGGAGTCCTCCAATCAGATGTTTCAGAGCCAGATTAGCAAGCATGCCGTGCAGCTACCAGGCTGCACGAGCAGAAACAAGTGTGTGTAATTGATTTGATTGACCCTGCAACGGGGAACGCGGTCCGCCCGTGGCGTCCCCGTTGCTAGGGTCCAGGCGGCTAAGCACGCCCGGCATCCCTAGTTGCTAGGCGCCGGGCCGCGAGGACATCGCGGACCCCGGCGCCTAACAGTACCCCCCCCTCGAGGAGGGGTCAAGGAACCCCTAAAGCCAGGTTTCTGAGGAAATTCTCGAAGAAATGCCCTCTTGAGCCTAGGGGCATGAAGATCCTTATCCAGGACCCAAGACCTTTCCTCCGGACCATAGCCTTTCCAGTGAACTAAAAAATAAAGCCGACCCCGGGACAATTTGGAATCAAGAACTTTCTCTACCAAAAACTCCTGTTGTCCCTGTACATCCACTGGAGATCTACCCTGAGAGATCCTCCGAGGAAATCTACTGGAAGAAACGTATTGTTTCAACAGGGAACAGTGAAAAGTATTTCCAATCTTGAGAGATCTTGGTAAACGTAGCCGAAAGGCAACTGGGTTGACCTTCTTAATAATAAGAAACGGTCCAATAAATTTGGGTCCCAGTCTAGCCGAGGATTGTCGAAGCCTGATGTTGCGAGTCGACAACCACACCTTATCTCCCACCTTAAAAGTGCAAGGACGTCGGAGCCTGTCAGAAAATTTCTTCTCTCGGAAGGCCGCTTTTCTGAGAGCAAGGTGCACTTTTTTCCAAATTGCTCTGAGATGGGAGGTCAAGGTTAGCGAAGAGACTGGAGAATGATAAAAAAAAGAATTGGCTCTGGGGTGAAAACCAAAAACTGAAAAGAATGGAGACTCTTTGGTGGAGGAATGACAAGAGTTATTGTAAGCAAACTCAGCCAAAGAGAGAAACTCGGACCAATCATTCTGGAGTTTGGCTGAATACAAACGCAAATATTGTTTTAATGACTGGTTGACTCGTTCGGTTTGCCCGTTAGACTGTGGGTGGTAACCAGATGTTAAAGACAGTTTCATCTTCAATGAGGCACAAAAACATTTCCAGAAATGTGCGATGAATTGTGGACCCCGATCAGAAACAATATCAGTGGGCAACCCATGAAGCCTGAACACATGGCGGAGGAACAAAACTGCCAACCCTTGAGCAGAAGGCAATCGGGGAAGAGCAATAAAATGAGCCATTTTACTAAAACGGTCCACTACCACCCAAATGACTCGTAATCCGGCTGAAAGGGGAAGGTCAACCACAAAATCCATGGAAATATGAGACCATGGCCTGAGAGGAACAGCTAAAGGCATGAGTTGCCCGATAGGCAACGAACGAGGAACCTTATGCTGTGCACAAACCTGGCATGAATGAACGAATTCCTTAACGTCTTTAGAAAGACTAGGCCACCACACTGAGCGAGAGACTAACTCCAATGTCTTAGTGATTCCCGGATGCCCTGAGACTTTGTTGTCATGAAATTCAGTTAAAACAGTGGCTCTCAAAAATTCAGGGACATAAAGACGACCAGCGGGAGTAAGTCTAGGAGCTTGGTGTTGAAGCTGGTTTAACTGGGTAAATAAATCCTTTGTGAGGCCTGCCCGGATGACTGAAGACGGAAGTATGGGGGTGACAACAGGATTGCTATTGTGAACCGGAAGAAAGCTACGTGACAGGGCATCAGCTTTTGTATTCTTGGAACCAGGCCTGAAAGTGATTATAAACCTGAAACGAGTAAAAAATAATGCCCAACGTGCCTGCCGAGCATTAAGCCGTTTAGCTGATTCAATATATTGCAGGTTCTTATGGTCAGTCAAAACCGAAATAGTATGTTTAGCTCCCTCCAGCCAATGCCTCCACTCCTCGAAAGCCCATTTCACTGCCAGTAACTCCCGATTACCAACGTCATAGTTGGATTCAGCGGAGGAGAATTTCCTGGACATAAAGGCACAAGGATGTAACTCCAGAGACTCCGGATCCTCTTGAGAAAGGACAGCCCCCACTCCAACTTCTGAGGCATCAACCTCCACAACAAAGGGCAATTCCGGATTAGGATGTCTAAGGACTGGAGCCGAGACAAAGGCTTGCTTCAAGGCCTGGAAGGACAATTCAGCTTCATGCGACAAGTTGGTAGGATCCGCTCCTTTTTTTGTTAGAGCTACTATGGGAGCAACCAGGCCAGAAAAAGAATGAATGAACCTCCTATAATAATTCGCAAACCCTAAAAAGCGCTGAATTGCTTTTAAATTAGTGGGTTGCGCCCAATTAAGGATGGCCTGGAGCTTCTTTGGTTCCATGGAAAATCCCTGAGGAGAAATTATGTACCCTAAAAAAGATACTTCGGTGACGTGAAAATCACACTTTTCCAGCTTGGCATATAAATAATTCTCACGTAACTTTTGAAGAACCAGACGCACCTGGGTAACATGTTGTTCTATCGATTCAGAATAAATCAAGATGTCGTCTAAATAAACGACCACGAATTTCCCTAGGAAGTCACGGAGAACATCGTTGATGAGGTCTTGAAAAACTGCCGGAGCATTAGACAGGCCGAACGGCATCACCAGGTATTCGTAGTGACCCGACTGAGTGCTGAAAGCCGACTTCCACTCATCCCCAGATTTAATTCGGATGAGGTTGTAAGCTCCTCTAAGGTCAATTTTAGAAAAAATCACAGCAGAACGTAACTGATCAAAAAGTACAGAAATCAACGGCAAAGGATAGGTGTTTTTAACGGAGATCTTATTCAGGGCCCTAAAATCAATGCATGGTCTAAGCGAGCCATCTTTTTTCTCCACAAAGAAAAAACCTGCACTTAAAGGAGATTTTGATGGTCTAATAAATCCCTTCTTTAGGCTTTCCTGAATATAATTATTCATGGCCGTAGTTTCTGGCCCGGACAAGGCATATAATCTCCCCTTAGGCAAAGTGGCACCTGGAACTAGCTCAATAGCACAATCATAAGGCCGATGGGGAGGCAGAATGTCCGCATTGCCTTTAGAGAAGACATCGGCAAACTCTTGGTATTCCACAGGAATGAGCTCTGGAATGATTGCTGCAACTCTGACTGGATACGAAATACATTCCTTAGCACAAAATGTACCCCAATGGGAAATCTCCCCGGACCGCCAATCAATGGTGGGATTATGAAAGGCCAGCCAAGGGTAACCCAGAACAACAGGAACTGCTGGGCAATGTGTAAGGTAAAATTCAATATTTTCGGAATGTAAGGCTCCTACGGTAAGTACTACTGGAGGTGTACGGTGAGTAATTATCCCATTAGAAAGCGGACCCCCATCTAAGCCGTGCATGGTGATACATCTATCTAATGGTAACTGCGGAATGCCTAAGGCCTTAGCCCAAGTTAAATCCATAAAGTTTCCTGCAGCTCCACTGTCAACAAAAGCCGACACCAAAGAACTGAGGCTGCCAAAGGAAACCTTAACAGGGACTAAAAGAGAGTTGTTCGAGGAGATAAGCTGCAGACCTAAGTGAACCCCCTCACAATTCACTTGATCAAAGCGTTTCCCGACTTGTTCGGGCAATTACGAGCAAAATGTCCCTTACCACCACAGTATAAACAAAGACCGGAATTTTGTCTTCTGGTTTTTTACTCGGGAGACAGCCGGGAGAGACCCATCTGCATGGGCTCCTCGACGTCCTCTGGAAAGGAATATACACAAGGACTAGACCTTACAGATGTTCCTCTTTCAGCCCTCCGCTCTCGGAGACGACGATCAATCTTTATAGCAAGCTCCATGAGTTTATCGAGAGTCTCAGGAGCGGGGTACTGGAGGAGACTGTCTTTAATAAATTCAGATAAACCGATGCGAAACTGACTGCGCAGGGCCGGGTCATTCCAGCCACAGTCGTTCGACCAACGGCGAAACTCGGTACAATAAACCTCCGCAGGATTTCTACCTTGTTTGAGAGCGCGCAGCTGACTCTCAGCGGACGCCTCTCTATCTGGGTCATCATACAAGAGCCCTAAAGACTTAAAAAAGGCGTCAACAGATAACAATGCTGGATCCTCTGCTCTTAAACCAAATGCCCAGGTCTGAGGATCCCCCTGAAGTAAAGAAATAATAATCCCAACCCGCTGAGATTCATTACCAGAGGATGTAGGTCTTAAACGAAAATAAAGTTTACAGGATTCTTTAAAATTAAAAAATTATTTTCTATCACCGGAAAAACGGTCGGGCAAATGCATCTTTGGTTCAGGGACTACCTTCGGGGAGGCTCGCAAAAGATCTTCCTGCGATCTCACCCGAAGAGAAAGATCCTGAACCATCTGAGTAAGTTCTTGAATCTGGCTGACTAAGAGCTGACCGGGATTTGGCACTAAACCTGTTGGATTCATGAGGCCGATAAACTCTTACAAAAACAGAATGAGAAAAAATTAAACCCCGTTTAATTTTAAGTTTTGGTATGGCCGGTAATAATGTTATGATTCCAGCACTCTGGTCTGAGGAGATCTTATAACAAGGACCTGAGTACTGGAACGTAATGCTGGGAAAGGGAGCGGGAATGGAAAATAGCCCCTGGTGCCCTAACTCCGTTGTCTCGCCCGTGCTGTCAGAAATCCCTTGCGAGACTATGGTTGCTTGAGCCCATGGCAGCCGCGTTTGAAGGGCGGATTACGTCTGCCCAACTCCGATGCCCCCTCAGGTCTTAATGGGAGACAAAGGGAAATCCGAGACAGGGTGATAACAAGGGGCCCTCTAACTCAGCAACAAAGCCAGGGGCTACAAACTAACTTAAAACTAGAATATGTGCGGAAAAACCGCCAGGGAAAAGGACAACCAAAATACCCACTTGTCCACTCTCCTACCCGGCACCGCCGAGTTCCGGAGAGGACTTGTGGAAGCGGAACCCTCCGCAAATGCTCCGAAACAGAATACAAAAATAAAGCGGGCTGAGCCGCAGCACACGGCAGAGCCGCAACTTACGAACACCACACGAGATTCTCTGGCGACCATGGCGGACAATAGGGGATCAGGAGATTTCTTGGGAAGAGATGACAACTCCAAGCTTCAGGAACTCTGAGGACAGGAATGACCGAACACAGCAAGACTGGAACAGACGTTCAGCAAACCTAAGCAGCATGCAGGAAGCTATTACCGGCGTCTGTGTGAAGCACTGAGAAAGTATTTAACAAGGAGTCCTCCAATCAGATGTTTCAGAGCCAGATTAGTAAGCATGCCGTGCAGCTGCCAGGCTGCACGAGCAGAAACAACTGTGTGTAATTGATTTGATTGACCCTGCAACGGGGAACGCGGTCCGCCCGTGGCGTCCCCGTTGCTAGGGTCCAGGCGGCTAAGCACGCCCGGCGTCCCTAGTTGCTAGGCGCCGGGCCGCGAGGACATCGCGGACCCCGGCGCCTAACAATCTGTGAATGCCAAATTGCTTTCTCACAAATATTTAAAATGCCCGCTCTAATATATATTGTAAACGCCTGCACCTCTTATTACCATATCCCATGAATGTGCGCTATATATCGCAAAACACTGCATCCCATAAGAGAAAACAATACACCCACACATTATCTGAGTTCCAAAGCTCATTGATGTATATATTTGTTATTAAAAGGATATGGATTCGATATATTACAAAGTACAGTATACCTATAGTTACATGGTTACAACTCACACAGTAAGCAGTTAAAACATACAGTTACAGTCACAGTTACATACAGTTACAGGCCAGCATACAATACCATTATCCTTAAGTTATATAAATTCGTCTTTCCATATCACTCTCTCTCTCTGTAAATAAATGCAGGAACTGGTCTGCCAGCAACTCCTTCATCCTCTGGTACCAAAAAGCAACTGCCCTACTGTGTGGTCAGCAATGTGTTATCTAGTTTCTGGGGGAGGGGACTCACTCATTCATGATGAGTCACTAGTCTCTTTGTATATGCTGAACAGGTTCAGCCTTGGGGACGTCCAAAGGGTCTGGCCTGAGCTTCCTGTCCACTACCTGTTTGGAATATCTATTCTAATAAAAGTGATTTTAGCTTACATACATATAATCATAATTATTTGTTGCAATGTCCTACAACTTTATAACAAGTATCAAATTAATCTACACATTAATCTGGTTGCTATAATAGTAAATATGACCGGTCTATCTTATTTCGTTCAAATAATACACATACATGACATTACTTCGTTATATATAATTTTAAATCAACATGATGTCTGGCGCTTGATATTATTATAGTTATGTACTGTATGAAATAAGTGTCGAATCCATCTCTGTGGCATGTCCGTGTAAATGCGTGTGTTACCATATATGGCTGTGCTCGCTGCGCGTATTTGCAAGTATAGCGACTTATATGTGTGTAGTTTGTATGTTCTTTTTATGTAATATTTTTGACTTCGACAACCCTCATCCACTCACTGCTCATCTCCAGATTGGACTACTGCAATCTCCTCCTATCTGGCCTTCCTCAAAAATGCCTCTCTCCTCTCAACTGATTACCTCCTCCCACTCCTACCTACAAGATTTTGTACGTGCTGCTCCCTATCTCTGGAATGCTCTACTTCTCCCCATCCGACTCTCCACCTCTCTATGAAACTTTAAACGGGCTCTCAAGACCCACTTCTTCACCAAACCCAGCCAACTCTTCTACTAACCCTCTTATCTACGCTCACTGTCTACCCCTTCTGTTTCACCCCAGTCTGTTAGCACCTCACCTTTTAGAATGTACGCTCGCAAGAGCAGGGACTTCTTTCCTCATGTGCCTTTCCTTTTCTTACATACACAATCTTATACTCCTTACTCCCTTTGATGGCACCTAACCCCAGGTTTTCTACACCTGTCCTATATTGTCTTGAACTGTAAGTGCTGTTTTCTTGTTTGCTCATTTGATTTTGTACTGTGTAATGGGTGCTGCGGATCCCTTGTGGTGCCATATAAAGGATAATAAGAATTTACTCACCGGTAATTCTATTTCTCGTAGTCCGTAGTGGATGCTGGGTACTCCGTAAGGACCATGGGGTATAGACGGGCTCCGCAGGAGACTGGGCACTCTTAAAAGAAAGATTAGGTACTATATCTGGTGTGCACTGGCTCCTCCCTCTATGCCCCTCCTCCAGACCTCAGTTAGGGAAACTGTGCCCGGAAGAGCTGACATTACTAGGAAAGGATTTGGAATCCAGGGTAAGACTCATACCAGCCACACCAATCACACCGTACAACTCGTGATACTATACCCAGTTAACAGTATGAACAATAACTGAGCCTCTCTCAACAGATGGCTCATACAATAACCCTTTAGTTAAGCAATAACTATATACATGTATTGCAGAGAGTCCGCACTTGGGACGGGCTCCCAGCATCCACTACGGACTACGAGAAATAGAATTACCGGTGAGTAAATTCTTATTTTCTCTGACGTCCTAGTGGATGCTGGGTACTCCGTAAGGACCATGGGGATTATACCAAAGCTCCCAAACGGGCGGAAGAGTGCGGATGACTCTGCAGCACCGAATGAGCAAACTCAAGGTCCTCCTCAGCCAGGGTATCAAACTTGTAGAATTTTGCAAAAGTGTTTGAACCCGACCAAGTAGCAGCTCGGCAAAGTTGTAAAGCCGAGACCCCTCGGGCAGCCGCCCAAGAAGAGCCCACCTTCCTCGCGGAATGGGCTTTTACTGATTTTGGATGCGGCAGTCCAGCCGCAGAATGTGCAAGCTGAATCGTGCTACAGATCCAGCGAGCAATAGTCTGCTTTGAAGCAGGAGCACCCAGCTTGTTGGGTGCATGCAGGATAAATAGCGAGTCAGTTTTTCTGACTCTAGCCATCCTGGAAACATAAAGTTTCAGGGCCCGGACTACGTCCAGCAACTTGGAATCCTCCAAGTCCCTAGTAGCCGCAGGCACCACAATAGGTTGGTTCAAATGAAACGATGATACCACCTTAGGGAGAAATTGGGGACGAGTCCTCCATTCTGACCTTTCCATATGGAAGATCAGATATGGGCTTTTACATGACAAAGCCGCCAATTCTGACACACGCCTAGTCCAAGCTAAGGCCAAAAGCATGACCACTTTCCACGTGAGATATTTTAGCTCCACGGTCTTAAGTGGCTCAAACCAGTGGGATTTTAGGAATCCAACACACGCTAAGATCCCAAGGTGCCACTGGAGGCACAAAAGGGCTGAATATGCAGCACCCCTGTAACAACGTCCGAACTTCAGGCAGTGAAGCCAGTTCTTTTGAGAGAAAAAGGGATAGGGCCGAAATCTTGGCCTTTATGGATCCTAATTTTAGGCCCATAGTCACTCCTGACTGTAGGAAGTGCAGGAATCGACCCCCCTGGAATTCCTCTGTAGGGCCTTCCCGGCCACACACCAAGCAACCTATTTTCGCCATATACAGTGAAAAGTCTTGCTATCACGTCTTTCCTAGCTTTTATCAGCGTAGAAATAACTGCATCCGGAATGCCCTTTTCCACTAGGATCCGGCGTTCAACCGCCATGCCGTCCAACGCAGCCGCGGTAAGTCTTGGATCAGACAGGGTCCCCGTTGCAACATGTCCTGACTGAGAGGCAGAGGCCATGGGTCCTCTGAGAGCATTTCTTGCAGTTCCGGGTACCGAGTCCTTCTTGGCCAATCTGGAGCAAAGAATATTGTTCACACTCCTCCGTTTATTACAATTCTCAGCCCTTGGGTCTGAGAGGAAGAGGAGGGAATATATAGACCGACTGGAACACCCACGGTGTTACTAGTGCGACCACAGCTATCGCCTGAGAGTCCCTTGACCCAGCGTAAAACCTTTTTCTCTGACGTCCTAGTGGATGCTGGGAACTCCGTAAGGACCATGGGGAATAGCGGCTCCGCAGGAGACTGGGCACAAAAGTAAAAGCTTTAGGACTACCTGGTGTGCACTGGCTCCTCCCCCTATGACCCTCCTCCAAGCCCCAGTTAGATTTTTGTGCCCGAACGAGAAGGGTGCACACTAGGTGGCTCTCCTGAGCTGCTTAGTGAAAAAGTTTAAGTATAGGTTTTTTATTTTCAGTGAGTCCTGCTGGCAACAGGTTCACTGCACCGAGGGACTAAGGGGAGAAGAAGCGAACTCACCTGCATGCAGAGTGGATTGGGCTTCTTAGGCTACTGGACATTAGCTCCAGAGGGACGATCACAGGCCCAGCCATGGATGGGTCCCAGAGCCGCGCCGCCGGCCCCCTTACAGAGCCAGAAGACAGAAGAGGTCCGGGAAATCGGCGGCAGAAGACGTCCTGTCTTCAATAAGGTAGCGCACAGCACCGCAGCTGTGCGCCATTGCTCTCAGCACACTTCACACTCCGGTCACTGAGGGTGCAGGGCGCTGGGGGGGGGGGCGCCCTGAGACGCAATAAAAACACCTTAGATGGCGAAAAATACATCACATATAGCTCCTGGGCTATATGGATGCATTTAACCCCTGCCAGTTTTCCTTAAAAAAGCGGGAGAAAGGCCGCCGAGAAGGGGGCGGAGCCTATCTCCTCAGCACACAAGCGCCATTTTCCCTCACAGCTCCGCTGGAAGGACGTCTCCCTGACTCTCCCCTGCAGTCCTGCACTACAGAAACAGGGTAAAACAAGAGAGGGGGGGCACTAATTTGGCAGATTAATCAATACAGCAGCTATATAAGGGAAAAACACTTATATAAGGTTATCCCTGTATATATATAGCGCTCTGGTGTGTGCTGGCAAACTCTCCCTCTGTCTCCCCAAAGGGCTAGTGGGGTCCTGTCCTCTATCAGAGCATTCCCTGTGTGTGTGCTGTGTGTCGGTACGTTTGTGTCGACATGTATGAGGAGGAAAATGGTATGGAGGCGGAGCAATTGCCTGTAATAGTGATGTCACCCCCTAGGGAGTCGACACCTGACTGGATGGTCTTATGGAAGGAATTACGTGATAGCGTCAGCACTTTACAAAAGACTGTTGACGACATGAGACAGCCGGCAAATCAGTTAGTACCTGTCCAGGCGTCTCAAACACCGTCAGGGGCTCTAAAGCGCCCGTTACCTCAGATGGTCGACACAGACCCAGACACGGACACTGACTCCAGTGTCGACGGTGAGGAAACAAACGTGATTTCCAGTAGGGCCACACGTTACATGATCACGGCAATGAAGGAGGTTTTGAACATTTCTGATACTACAGGTACCACAAAAAAGGGTATTATGTGGGGTGTGAAAAAACTACCCGTAGTTTTTCCTGAATCAGATGAATTAAATGAGGTGTGTGATGAAGCGTGGGTTTCCCCCGATAAAAAACTGCTAATTTCTAAAAAATTATTGGCATTATACCCTTTCCCGCCAGAGGTTAGGGCGCGTTGGGAAACACCCCCTAGGGTAGATAAGGCGCTCACACGCTTATCAAAACAAGTGGCGTTACCGTCTCCTGATACGGCCGCCCTCAAGGAGCCAGCTGATAGGAAGCTGGAAAATATCCTAAAAAGTATATACACACATACTGGTGTTATACTGCGACCAGCAATCGCCTCAGCCTGGATGTGCAGTGCTGGGGTGGCTTGGTCGGATTCCCTGACTGAAAATATTGATACCCTGGACAGGGACAGTATATTATACATTTCTATATATGCGAGATGCACAGAGGGATATTTGCACTCTGGCATCAAGAGTAAGTGCGCTGTCCATTTCTGCCAGAAGAGGGTTATGGACGCGACAGTGGTCAGGTGATGCGGATTCCAAACGGCATATGGAAGTATTGCCGTATAAAGGGGAGGAGTTATTTGGGGTCGGTCTATCGGACCTGGTGGCCACGGCAACGGCTGGGAAATCCACCTTTTTACCCCAGGTCACCTCTCAGCAGAAAAAGACACCGTCTTTTCAGGCTCAGTCCTTTCGTCCCCATAAGGGCAAGCGGGCAAAAGGCCACTCATTTCTGCCCCGGGGCAGAGGAAGGGGAAAAAGACTGCAGCAGGCAGCCTCTTCCCAGGAACAGAAGCCCTCCCCCGCTTCTGCCAAGTCCTCAGCATGACGCTGGGGCCTTACAAGCGGACTCAGGTACGGTGGGGGGTCGTCTCAAGAATTTCAGCACGCAGTGGGCTCACTCGCAAGTGGACCCCTGGATCCTGCAGGTAGTATCTCAGGGGTACAAATTGGAATTCGAGACGTCTCCCCCTCGCCGGTTCCTGAAGTCTGCTTTACCAACGTCTCCCTCCGACAGGGAGGCGGTATTGGAAGCCATTCACAAGCTGTATTCCCAGCAGGTGATAATCAAGGTACCCCTCCTACAACAGGGAAAGGGGTATTATTCCACGCTGTTTGTGGTACCAAAGCCGGACGGCTCGGTGAGACCTATTTTAAATCTGAAATCCTTGAACACTTACATACAAAGGTTCAAATTCAAGATGGAGTCACTCAGAGCAGTGATAGCGAACCTGGAAGAAGGTGACTATATGGTGTCTCTGGACATCAAGGATGCTTACCTCCATGTCCCAATTTGCCCTTCTCACCAAGGGTACCTCAGGTTTGTGGTACAGAACTGTCACTATCAGTTTCAGACGCTGCCGTTTGGATTGTCCACGGCACCCCGGGTCTTTACCAAGGTAATGGCCGAAATGATGATTCTTCTTCGAAGAAAAGGCGTCTTAATTATCCCTTACTTGGACGATCTCCTGATAAGGGCAAGGTCCAGGGAACAGTTAGAGGTCGGAGTAGCACTATCTCAAGTAGTACTACGACAGCACGGGTGGATTCTAAATATTCCAAAATCGCAGCTGATTCCGACGACACGTCTGCTGTTCCTAGGGATGATTCTGGACACAGTCCAGAAAAAGGTGTTTCTCCCGGAGGAGAAAGCCAGGGAGTTATCCGAGCTAGTCAGGAACCTCCTAAAACCAGGCCAAGTGTCAGTGCATCAATGCACAAGGGTCCTGGGAAAAATGGTGGCTTCTTACGAAGCGATTCCATTCGGCAGATTCCACGCAAGAACTTTTCAGTGGGATCTGCTGGACAAATGGTCCGGATCGCATCTTCAGATGCATCAGCGGATAACCCTGTCTCCAAGGACAAGGGTGTCTCTCCTGTGGTGGTTGCAGAGTGCTCATCTTCTAGAGGGCCGCAGATTCGGCATTAAGGACTGGGTCCTGGTGACCACGGATGCCAGCCTGAGAGGCTGGGGAGCAGTCACACAGGGAAGAAATTTCCAGGGCTTGTGGTCAAGCATGGAAACGTCATTTCACATAAATATCCTGGAACTAAGGGCCATTTACAATGCCCTAAGTCAAGCAAGGCCTCTGCTTCAGGGTCAGCCGGTGTTGATCCAGTCGGACAACATCACGGCAGTCGCCCACGTAAACAGACAGGGCGGCACAAGAAGCAGGAGGGCAATGGCAGAAGTTGCAAGGATTCTTCACTGGGCGGAAAATCATGTGATAGCACTGTCAGCAGTGTTCATTCCGGGAGTGGACAACTGGGAAGCAGACTTCCTCAGCAGACACGACCTCCACCCGGGGGAGTGGGGACTTCACCCAGAAGTCTTCCACATGATTGTGAACCGTTGGGAAAAACCAAAGGTGGACATGATGGCGTCCCGCCTCAACAAAAAACTAGACAGATATTGCGCCAGGTCAAGGGACCCTCAGGCAATAGCTGTGGACGCTCTGATAACACCGTGGGTGTACCAGTGTATGTGTTCCCTCCTCTGCCTCTCATACCCAAGGTACTGAGAATCATAAGAAGGAGAGGAGTAAGGACTATACTCGTAGCTCCGGATTGGCCAAGAAGGACTTGGTACCCGGAACTTCAAGAGATGCTCACGGAGGACCCGTGGCCTCTACCTCTAAGAAAGGACCTGCTCCAGCAGGGACCCTGTCTGTTCCAAGACTTACCGCGGCTGCGTTTGACGGCATGGCGGTTGAACGCCGGATCCTGAAGGAAAAAGGCATTCCGGATGAAGTCATCCCTACCCTGATCAAAGCCAGGAAGGATGTAACCGTGCAACATTATCACCGTATTTGGCGTAAATATGTTGCGTGGTGTGAGGCCAGGAAGGCCCCTACAGAGGAATTTCAACTGGGTCGTTTCCTGCATTTCCTGCAAACAGGACTGTCTATGGGCCTAAAATTAGGGTCCATTAAGGTTCAAATTTCGGCCCTGTCGATTTTCTTCCAGAAAGAACTGGCTTCAGTTCCTGAAGTTCAGACGTTTGTCAAGGGGGTACTGCATATACAGCCTCCTTTTGTGCCTCCAGTGGCACCTTGGGATCTCAATGTAGTTTTGGGGTTCCTAAAATCACATTGGTTTGAACCACTCACCACTGTGGACTTAAAATCTCACATGGAAAGTGGTAATGCTGTTAGCCCTGGCTTCAGCCAGGCGTGTCTCAGAATTGGCGGCTTTATCCTATAAAAGCCCTTACCTAATTTTTCATACGGACAGGGCAGAATTGAGGACTCGTCCTCAATTTCTCCCTAAGGTGGTTTCAGCGTTTCACTTGAACCAGCCTATTGTGGTACCTGCGGCTACTAGGGACTTGGAGGACTCCAAGTTGCTGGACGTAGTCAGGGCCCTGAAAATATATGTTTCCAGGACGGCTGGAGTCAGAAAATCTGACTCGCTGTTTATCCTGTATGCACCCAACAAGCTGGGTGCTCCTGCTTCTAAGCAGACTATTGCTCGTTGGATTTGTAGTACAATTCAGCTTGCACATTCTGTGGCAGGCCTGCCACAGCCAAAATCTGTAAAAGCCCATTCCACAAGGAAGGTGGGCTCATCTTGGGCGGCTGCCCGAGGGGTCTCGGCTTTACAACTTTGCCGAGCAGCTACTTGGCCAGGGGCAAACACGTTTGCTAAATTCTACAAATTTGATACCCTGGCTGAGGAGGACCTGGAGTTATCTCATTCAGTGCTGCAGAGTCATCCGCACTCTCCCACCCGTTTGGGAGCTTTGGTATAATCCCCATGGTCCTTACGGAGTTCCCAGCATCCACTAGGACGTCAGAGAAAATAAGATTTTACTTACCGATAAATCTATTTCTCGTACTCCGTAGTGGATGCTGGGACTCCGTCAGGACCATGGGGATTAGCGGCTCCGCAGGAGACAGGGCACAAAAATAAAAGCTTTAGGACTAGGTGGTGTGCACTGGCTCCTCCCCCTATGACCCTCCTCCAAGCCTCAGTTAGGATACTGTGCCCGGACGAGCGTACACAATAAGGAAGGATTTTGAATCCCGGGTAAGACTCATACCAGCCACACCAATCACACCGTACAACTTGTGATCTGAACCCAGTTAACAGTATGACAAACGTAGGAGCCTCTGAACAGACGGCTCACAACAATAACAACCCGATTTTTTTGTAACAATAACTATGTACAAGTATTGCAGACAATCCGCACTTGGGATGGGCGCCCAGCATCCACTACGGACTACGAGAAATAGATTTATCGGTAAGTAAAATCTTATTTTCTCTGACGTCCTAGTGGATGCTGGGACTCCGTCAGGACCATGGGGATTATACCAAAGCTCCCAAACGGGCGGGAGAGTGCGGATGACTCTGCAGCACCGAATGAGAGAACTCCAGGTCCTCTTTAGCCAGGGTATCAAATTTGTAGAATTTTACAAACGTGTTCTCCCCCGACCACGTAGCTGCTCGGCAGAGTTGTAATGCCGAGACCCCTCGGGCAGCCGCCCAAGATGAGCCCACCTTCCTTGTGGAATGGGCCTTGATAGATTTAGGCTGTGGCAGGCCTGCCACAGAATGTGCAAGTTGAATTGTGCTACAAATCCAACGAGCAATCGTCTGCTTAGAAGCAGGAGCACCCAGCTTGTTGGGTGCATACAGTATAAACAGCGAGTCAGATTTTCTGACTCCAGCCGTCCTTGAAATATATATTTTCAATGCCCTGACAACGTCCAGCAACTTGGAATCCTCCAAATCGCTAGTAGCCGCAGGCACCACAATAGGCTGGTTCAGGTGAAACGCTGAAACCACCTTAGGCAGAAACTGAGGACGCGTCCGCAGTTCTGCCCTGTCCGAATGGAAAATCAGATATGGGCTTTTATACGATAAAGCCGCCAATTCTGACACTCTCCTGGCTGAAGCCAGGGCCAGTAGCATGGTTACTTTCCATGTAAGATATTTCAAATCCACCGATTTGAGTGGCTCAAACCAATGGGATTTGAGAAAATCCAAAACTACATTAAGATCCCACGGAGCCACTGGGGGCACAACCGGGGGCTGTATATGTAGTACTCCTTTTACAAAAGTCTGGACTTCAGGAACTGAAGCCAATTCTTTCTGGAAGAAAATCGACAGGGCCGAAATTTGAACCTTAATAGACCCTAATTTGAGGCCCATAGACAATCCTGTTTGCAGGAAATATAGGAATCGACCCAGTTGAAATTCCTCCGTCGGGGCCTTCCTGGCCTCACACCACGCAACATATTTTCTCCAAATGCGGTGATAATGTTGTGCAGTCACCTCCTTCCTGGCTTTTACCAGGGTAGGGATGACCTCTTCCGGAATGCCTTTTTCCCTTAGAATTCGGCGTTCAACCGCCATGCCGTCAAACGCAGCCGCGGTAAGTCTTGGAATAGACACGGTCCCTGCTGAAGCAGGTCCCGTCTTAGAGGTAGAGGCCACGGATCTTCCGTGAGCATCTCCTGAAGTTCCGGGTACCAAGTTCTTCTTGGCCAATCCGGAGCCACGAGTATCGTTCTTACTCCCCTTTGCCGTATAATTCTCAGTACTTTTGGTATGAGAGGCAGAGGAAGAAACACATACACTGACTGGAACACCCACGGTGTTACCAGAGCGTCCACAGCTATTGCCTGAGGGTCTCTTGACCTGGCGCAATACCTGTCCAGTTTTTTGTTGAGGCGGGACGCCATCATATCCACCTTTGGTTTTTCCCAACGGTTCACAATCATGTGGAAGACTTCTGGATGAAGTCCCCACTCTCCCGGGTGTAGATCGTGTCTGCTGAGGAAGTCCGCTTCCCAGTTGTCCACTCCCGGAATGAACACTGCTGACAGTGCTATCACATGATCTTCCGCCCAGCGAAGAATCCTTGCAGCTTCTGCCATTGCCCTCCTGCTTCTTGTGCCGCCCTGTCTGTTTACGTGGGCGACTGCCGTGATGTTGTCCGACTGGATCAACACCGGCTGACCCTGAAGCAGGGGTTTTGCCAGGCTTAGAGCATTGTAAATCGCTCTTAGCTCCAGTATATTTATGTGAAGAGACATCTCCAGGCTTGACCACACTCCCTGGAAGTTTCTTCCCTGTGTGACCGCTCCCCAGCCTCTCAGACTGGCATCCGTGGTCACCAGGACCCAGTCCTGTATGCCGAATCTGCGGCCCTCTAACTGATGAGCACTCTGCAACCACCACAGAAGAGACACCCTTGTCCGTGGAGACAAAGTTATCCGCTGATGCATCTGCAGATGCGATCCGGACCATTTGTCCAGCAGATCCCACTGAAAAGTTTGTGCGTGGAATCTGCCGAATGGAATCGCTTCGTAAGAAGCCACCATTTTTCCCAGGACTCTTGTGCATTGATGCACAGACACTTTTCCTGGTTTTAGGAGGTTCCTGACAAGTTCGGATAACTCCCTGGCTTTCTCCTCCGGAAGAAACACCTTTTTCTCAACCGTGTCCAGAATCATTCCCAGGAACAGCAGACGTGTCGTCGGGGTCAATTGAGATTTTGGAAAATTCAGAATCCACCCGTGCTGTTGCAGCACTACTTGGGTTAGTGCTACTACGTCCCCCAGCTGTTCTCTGGACCTTGCCCTTATCAGGAGATCGTCCAAGTAAGGGATAATTAATACGCCTTTTCTTCGCAGAAGAAACATCATTTCGGCCATTACCTTGGTAAAGACCCGAGGTGCCGTGGACAATCCAAACGGCAGCGTCTGAAACTGATAATGACAGTTTTGCACCACGAACCTGAGGTACCCTTGATGTGAAGGGCAAATTGGGACATGCAGGTAAGCATCCTTGATGTCCAGGGACACCATAAAGTCCCCTTCTTCCAGATTCGCTATCACTGCTCTGAGTGACTCCATCTTGAACTTGAATTTTTGTATGTACAGGTTCAAAGATTTCAGATTTAGAATAGGTCTTACCGAGCCGTCCGGCTTCGGTACCACAAATAGTGTGGAATAATACCCCTCTCCCTGTTGTAGGAGGGGTACCTTGACTATCACCTGCTGAGAATACAGCTTGTGAATGGCTTCCAATACCGTCGCCCTGTCTGAGGGAGACGTTGGCAGAGCAGACTTTAGGAACCGGCGAGGGGGAGACTTCTCGAATTCCAACCTGTAACCCTGAGATACTACCTGCAGGATCCAGGGGTCCACCTGTGAGTGAGCCCACTGTGCGCTGAAATTCTTGAGTCGACCCCCCACCGCCCCTGAGTCCGCTTGTAAAGCCCCAACGTCATGCTGAGGGCTTTGCAGAAGCCGGGGAGGGCTTCTGCTCCTGGGAGGGAGCTGCTTGGTGCACTCTCTTACCCTTTCCTTTGCCTCGGGGCAGATATGACTGTCCTTTTGCCCGCTTGTTCTTATAGGAACGAAAGGACTGCGGCTGAAAAGACGGTGTCTTTTTCTGTTGGGAGGGGACCTGAGGTAAAAAGGTGGATTTCCCGGCTGTTGCCGTGGCCACCAAATCCGATAGACCGACCCCAAATAATTCCTCCCCTTTCTACGGCAATACTTCCATATGCCGTTTGGAATCCGCATCACCTGACCACTGTCGCGTCCATAAACTTCTTCTGGCAGATATGGACATCGCACTTACTCTCGATGCCAGAGTGCAAATATCCCTCTGAGCATCTCGCATATAAAGAAAAGCATCCTTTAATTGCTCTATAGTCAATAAAATACTGTCCCTATCCAGGGTATCAATATTTTCAGTCAGGGAATCCGACCAAACCACCCCAGCACTGCACATCCATGCAGAGGCGATGGCTGGTCGCAGTATAACACCAGTATGAGTGTATATACTTTTCAGGGTAGTTTCCAGCCTCCTATCAGCTGGATCCTTGAGGGCGGCCGTTTCAGGAGACGGTAACGCCACTTGTTTTGATAAGCGTGTGAGTGCCTTATCCACCCTAGGGGGTGTTTCCCAGCGCGCCCTAACCTCTGGCGGGAAAGGATATAATGCCAATAACTTCTTTGAAATTAGCAGTTTTCTATCGGGGTTAACCCACGCTTCATCACACACTTCATTCAATTCCTCTGATTCAGGAAAAACTACAGGTAGTTTTTTCAGACCCCACATAATACCCCTTTTTGTGGTACTTGCAGTATCAGAGATATGCAAAGCCTCCTTCATTGCCGTGATCATATAACGTGTGGCCCTACTGGAAAATACGTTTGTTTCTTCACCGTCGACACTAGATTCGGTGTCCGTGTCTGGGTCTGTGTCGACCGACTGAGGTAAAGGGCGTTTTACAGCCCCTGACGGTGTCTGAGACGCCTGGACAGGTACTAACTGGTTTGCCGGCCATCTCATGTCGTCAACTGATTTTTGTAACGTGCTGACATTATCACGTAATTCCATAAACAAAGGCATCCATTCCGGTGTCGACTCCCTAGGGGGTGACATCACCATTACCGGCAATTGCTCCGCCTCCACACCAACATCGTCCTCATACATGTCGACACACACGTACCGACACACAGCAGACACACCGGGAATGCTCTTATCGAAGACAGGACCCCACTAGCCCTTTGGGGAGACAGAGGGAGAGTTTGCCAGCACACACCCAAGCGCTATAAATATATAGGAACAACCCTACAGAAGTGTTGTTTCCTTTATAGCAGCTTAATATATCAATATCGCCAAAAAAGTGCCCCCCCTCTCTGTTTTTTTACCCTGTTTCTGTAGTGCAGTGCAGGGGAGAGTCCTGGGAGCCTTCCTCGCAGCGGAGCTGTGCAGGAAAATGGCGCTGTGTGCTGAGGAGATAGGCCCCGCCCCCTATTTCGGCGGGCTCTTCTCCCGGTGTTTGTGAGACCTGGCAGGGGTTAAATACATCCATATAGCCCCAGGGGCTATATGTGATGTATTTTTAGCCAGAACAAGGTATTATCATTGCTGCCCAGGGCGCCCCCCCCAGCGCCCTGCACCCTCAGTGACCGCTGGTGTGAAGTGTGCTGACAACAATGGCGCACAGCTGCAGTGCTGTGCGCTACCTCATGAAGACTGAAAAGTCTTCTGCCGCCGGTTTCTGGACCTCTTCACTTTTCGGCATCTGCAAGGGGGTCGGCGGCGCGGCTCCGGGACCGGACTCCATGGCTGGGCCTGTGTTCGATCCCTCTGGAGCTAATGGTGTCCAGTAGCCTAAGAAGCCAATCCATCCTGCACGCAGGTGAGTTCACTTCTTCTCCCCTAAGTCCCTCGTTGCAGTGAGCCTGTTGCCAGCAGGACTCACTGAAAATAAAAAACCTAATAACTTTTTCTAAGCAGCTCTTTAGGAGAGCCACCTAGATTGCACCCTGCTCGGACGGGCACAAAAACCTAACTGGGGCTTGGAGGAGGGTCATAGGGGGAGGAGCCAGTGCACACCACCTAGTCCTAAAGCTTTTATTTTTGTGCCCTGTCTCCTGCGGAGCCGCTAATCCCCATGGTCCTGACGGAGTCCCAGCATCCACTAGGACGTCAGAGAAAATAAGAATTTACTTACCGATAATTCTATTTCTCATAGTCCGTAGTGGATGCTGGGCGCCCATCCCAAGTGCGGATTGTCTGCAATACTTGTACATAGTTATTGTTACAAAAATCGGGTTTTTGTTGTTGTGAGCCATCTTTTCAGAGGCTCCGCTGTTATCATGCTGTTAACTGGGTTCAGATCACAGGTTGTACGGTGTGATTGGTGTGGCTGGTATGAGTCTTACCCGGGATTCAAAATCCTTCCTTATTGTGTACGCTCGTCCGGGCACAGTATCCTAACTGAGGCTTGGAGGAGGGTCATAGGGGGAGGAGCCAGTGCACACCAGGTAGTCCTAAAGCTTTTACTTTTGTGCCCAGTCTCCTGCGGAGCCGCTATTCCCCATGGTCCTTACGGAGTTCCCAGCATCCACTACGGACTATGAGAAATAGAATTATCGGTAAGTAAATTCTTATTTTTATCTTTTTATTGAGGTGGGACGCCATGTAGTCCACCTGAGGCAGTTTCCATCAATTTGCAAAACTGCGTGAAGACTTCCTGATGAAGTCACCACTTTCCCGGGTGGAGGTCGTGTCCACTCCCGGAATGAACACTGCTGACAGTGCGCTTACTTGATTCTCCGCCCAGCGAAGAATTCTGGTGGCTTCTACCCTCGCCACCCTGCTCCTTGTGCCGCCCTGGCGGTTTACATGAGCCCCTGCGGTCTGACTGGATCAGAACCGGTTGGTCGCGAAGCAGGAACTCCGCTTGACTTAGGGCGTTGTATATGGCCCTTAGTTCCAGGATATTGATGTGAAGGCAAGTCTGTTGGCTTGACCACAAACCTTGGAATTTTCTTCCCTGTGTAACTGCCCCCCACCCTCGGAGGCTTGCATCCGTGGTCACCAGGACCCAGTCCTGAATGCCGAATCTGCGGCCCTCGAGAAGGTGAGCACTCCGCAGCCACCACAGGAGAGACACCCTGGCCCTGGGGGATAGGGTGATTAACCGATGCATCTGAAGATGTGATCCGGACCACTTGTCCAGTAAGTTCCATTGTCCTTGCATGGAACCAGCCGAAGGGGATGGCTTCGTATGATGCCATCATCCTTCCCAGGACTCGAGTGCAGTGATGCACTGACACCTGTTTTGGTTTTTAATAGATTCCTGACCAGTGTCATGAGCTCCTGAGCTCTCTCTATCGGGAGATAAATCCTCTTCTGGTCTGTGTCTAGGATCATGCCTAGGCGAGGCAGATGAGCTGTAGGAACCAACTGCGACTTCGGAATATATAGAATCCAGTCGTGTTGCCGTTTCACTTCCAGAGAAGGTGATACGCTGTCCAGCAACTGCTCTCTTGATCTCGCTTTTATGAGATCATCCAAGTATGTGATAATAGTGACACCTTGCTTCCTCAGGAGCACCATCATATCCGCCATTACCTTGGTGAAATTGGTAATGACGATCCCTTATGTCCCGATTCATTTCAGGCTTGCAATGACCGCTCTTAGCGATTCCACCTTGAACCTGAACCTTTTCAGGTATATGTTCAGGGATTTTAATTCAATATGGGTCTAACCGAACCGTCTGGTTTCGGGATTATAACATGGTCGAATAATAACACCCTCTTGTTGAAGGAGGGGACCCTTGACCACCACCTGTTGAAGATACAATTTACGAATTGCAGTTAACACTGGCTCCCTCTCTTGGGGGGAAGCCCGCCGGGTCCTCGGTGAGGGGGCATCTTCTCACAGTCCAGCCTGTATCCCTGCGATACAATTTCTATTGCCCAGGGATCTAACAGGGAGTGAACCCACTTGTGGCTGAACTTACGAAGGCGTGTCCCCACCGGGCCTTGCTCCGCCTGTGGAGCCCCAGTGACATGGGGTGGATTTTTGTAGAGACCGGGGAGGACTTCTGTTCCTGGGGACTAGCTGTGTTGTACAGCTTCTTTCCTCTGCCCCCGGCTCTGACAAGAAAGGACGCACCTCAGACTTTCTTGTTTCTTTATTCGAAAAGCTGCATTTAAT
Organism: Pseudophryne corroboree; assembly: GCF_028390025.1. NCBI lineage: Eukaryota > Metazoa > Chordata > Amphibia > Anura > Myobatrachidae > Pseudophryne > Pseudophryne corroboree. The sequence goes on along the minus strand of NC_086447.1, from coordinate 372,832,210 downwards.
AATGTCGTGCTTTCCTAGGCTGTGCAGGAATATAAGGCAAAATATCAGAATTACCAGCTATAGCTGTGGAGACCAGGCCCGAGAACCTTTCTACACACAATCCTCAGCCTTCCATGTGCCTCTTAAGTCGGCATCATCTGTCCAATGTATATTTTACAGGACACGTCAAGCAGAAATCGACATAGCTTTTGTCTCTAGGACCCAGTATACTCATGTCCCTTTGGGCATGCTTTATAATTATATATCTATCACTTAAGACAGCATCTTAAAATATTTATATGCATACTAGGGTCTCAATCTCTGCTGATAAGGTACCTGTCCACGCTGCCACAGCGCTATAAACCCATGCCGACACAATCGCCGGTCTGAGTAGTATACTAGAATGTGCACACTATCTGCAGGATCCCTGAGAATAGCTAGTGCAAACAGGACACCCAAGGGGAAGATTCTCAACACACCCTGGCCCTAGTGGGGAAAGGATACAGCCTGAGAATTCTCTTGTGGGAAGCTGCCATCTCTTGTCTGGAGATTCCCGCTCTTTTTCCTCATGAGAGGAGGGAAATTTACCTCAGCATTCTTCCCCTTAACATGTGTACTCTCGTGTCAGGGACAGATGAGTCATCAGTGATATGCAAATCATCTTTTATTCCAATAATCATATATTGAATATCTTTTAGCCCTCTTGGCTGTAACTTTGCATTATCGTAGTCGACAGTGGAGTTAAACTCCGTGTCGATACTTTGTTATTTTGGATAGTGAGCATAGAGAGACTCTGAAGGACTCTGTGACATAGGGACAGACCAGGGTAGATTTCCTTTCTGTTCCCAAACCTTTTGTGCAATAATTTTACCTCAGCACTTACACATATCCAAACAGGTGTCGGCGTTGTTGACGGAGACACCCTCCAACACACTTATCCGCTCTATCACCTCCTTAGAGGAGCCTTTTACCTCAGACATGTCGACACACGCGTACCGACACACCACACACACAGGGGATGCTCTATTTGAAGACAGTTCCCCTACCAGGCCCTTTGGAGAGACAGAGAGAGAGTATGCCTGCACACACCACAGCGCTATATAATACAGGGATGTACACTATACTGAGTGATTTTTCCCCTATAGCAGCTTATATACAGTTTTGCGCCTAAATTTATGTGCCCCCCCTCTCTTTTTTACCCTTTGTGTACCAGGATACTGCAGAGAAGAGCCTGGGGAGCTTCCTTCCAGCTGAGCTGTGAAGAGAAAATTGCGCCGGTGTGCTGAGGAAGAAGGCCCGGCCACCTCAGCGGCGGGCTTCTGTCCTTTTATGTACTTTAATGGCGGGGGTTAATGCACATATACAGTTTATCAGACTGTATTATGTGTTTTTCGCCAAGTAAGGTAATCTAATTGCTGCCCAGGGCGCCCCCCCCAGCGCCCTGCACCCATCAGTGACCGGAGTGTGTGGTGTGCTAAGGGAGCAATGGCGCACAGCTGCAGTGCTGTGCGCTACCTTAATGAAGACCGGAGTCTTCAGCCGCCGATTTTCAACTTCTCTTCGTTCTTCTGGCTCTGCAAGGGGGGCGGCGGCGCGGCTCCGGGACCAGACGACCGAGGACTGGGCCTGTGTTCGATCCCTCTGGAGCTAATGGTGTCCAGTAGCCTTAGAAGCCCAAGCTAGCTGCAAGCAGGTAGGTTCGCTTCTCTCACCTCAGTCCCACGTAGCAGTGAGTCTGTTGCCAGCAGATCTCACTGAAAATAAAAAACCTAACAAATACTTTCTTTTCTAGGAAGCTCAGGAGAGCCCCTAGGGTGCATCCAGCTCTGGCCGGGCACAGATACTAACTGAGGTCTGGAGGAGGGGCATAGAGGGAGGAGCCAGTGCACACCAGATATAGTACCTAATCTTTCTTTTAAGAGTGCCCAGTCTCCTGCGGAGCCCGTCTATACCCCATGGTCCTTACGGAGTACCCAGCATCCACTAGGACGTCAGAGAAAATAATAATAATGCCTTCTGCTGATGGTAACCGGCCACCCACCCCGGTTGTCAAGGCCTGCGCTCCTTCCCCTGCATACAGCACTGGCCTCTCACTGGCTGCCGAGGCCAGACCTCCTGCTGGCAGTCAAAGCCTGCAGGGGTAGAGTGACAACATCCCACTGGAGGTCGAGGCCAGGCCTCCGACTGGCTGGTCAGCCTCCCATTGGCAGTCAAGGCAAAAGCCAGCGTTACCCTGCGCAACGGAGACCCGGCGGACATAGGTAAGTACATACGAAAACTGTTTTTTTTAAACCGCATTTTAATTTTAATACATCCCCCCATTGAGTCTAATATTAAGTTTCATTATTGTATAGAGGTCACTGTTGTGCTCTCTGTATTGAACAGAAAACACTAGTATAGGGGGTGATTCAGACCTGATCGTAGATGTGCTAAATTTAGCAGATCAATGATCAGCTTCCCTGACATGTGGGGGGACGCTTTTGTACTTGAAGAGTAGCTCCCCACCAGCGCAGCTCCTGCATGCTGGCAGGGAGCTACCCATCGCTGTGAGGGTTGCAGCAACTGCGTGTGACCTCACGCAGCCGCCGTGGCCCGCCCCCGCACGGTCCGGAGACGCCTAAAATGGTGGCCAAACGCTGCGAAAGCGCACAGCAGCGATCAGGTCTGAATTAGCCCCATAGTTTCTACTTTGTTAGATGGGGCTGGTAAGTTATGTACTTGTTTACAGCTCTTGACATAACAATTTTGTATATACAGTATTTCTATGGCTGTCTCAGCCCCACCCACTTTATATAAAACCCTTCTCTAAAATGTTTGTTACGCTCATTTTTTAATTGCAGTTATTTCGTAGAAAAGCAGGGACCACATACTTGTGTTTACCTCCCAGGCTGAAAGTTGCCATTCAGCCCCTGCCTGCGTGTCTTTGGTGTGCAAGTTTATCTCATCAAGAGGCATCAAGAGTCACCAACATGGCCACCATCAGGGGGGTACTGGGGGCACAGCTATTCTGGGCCTGGCCTCTCTGGCAGAGAGGGGAGAGCCCGGGCCGCTCATGCCGCCGTCCGATCGTCCCCCATCCTCCTTGAAAATGTCCCTCCCAAAATGGTCTCCGCCACAGAGGAGACAGCTATTCAAGATACTATTGGAGCCCTCACGGATGACAATAAACGGAATGACTGGAATTCCTGATGACAATTTGTGATTAAATCAAAATGTAGAAGCAGAAGAGTCTTCCATTTATTGTCATCCGTGAGTGCCGCCAACTGTCTGGAACATATATCTACAGTCTATCTATCTATCTATCTATCTATCTATCTATCTATCTATCTATCTATCTATCTATCTATCTATACAGTGCCTTGTTAAAGTATTCACCCCCCTTGGCTTTTTACCAATCTTGTTACATTACCTCTCACTAATTTACCCCTGCTGTTTTCAGCAGCCTCTCTCACTAACCTATCTTCATTTTTTTCACTTTAGTGTTGCCCTGGGATCACTCAGCTGCTTCGTTTTGGGGTGTCCTGCACACTAGATTTGTACCCCTAAAAATGTTAGGGACTTGCCTGACTAATTAGGTCACCTGGACGCGGTGGGCAAGCCGTTACTTATGGACATAAATATGCGAAGAACCTCGCTCAAAATGCTAAATTTTATTGCAATGATTATTATTAATAAATTGGTAGTGTTTGAATTGTGCACCTGCAACCTTTTCTTTGTATGCAGTACTACTGAAAGGTCTCCGCAGAGTCGCACCTCTCATTACTGGTGTGCATCACAGGACCCCTCTCCTGTATACCTAATTCTGTCTATTTACATACACAATAGAAGGCCAGAGACACCTTCTGCTTTGTGGTAGTAGCACCCACGCCCACCTGTCCTATATATTGGTTTTAATTAGGTTCCTGACATTTCTTAGACTGCATGCAGAGCAGGGTGAGTGCTGCACAAATGTATATCGGATTATCAGATGGGGGGTGGATTTCTGGGGTGTGGGTCCCCCTGGACTGCTGTGGCTGTTTGGTCTCAGGAGCAACACAGATTAACACTTATTTTCATATTTACTTTCATGCCTATCGTGTGTTTTGTTTCAATGTAACTCATTTCCCACCTTCACTTTTCTCTACTTTACCTCTCACTACTTGTTTTTCACTTGATTACCTCTCACTAATTTACCCCTGCTATTTTCAGCAGCCTCTCTCACTAACCTATCTTTACTTTTTCACTATATATTTTTTTACTTTAGTGTTGCCCTGGGGTCACTCAGCTGCTTCGTTTTGGGGTGTCCCGCACACTAGATCTGTACCCCCCAAAATGTTAGGGACTTGCCCGACTAATGAGGTCACCTGGACGCGGTGGGCAAGCCGTTACTTATGGACATAACTATGCGAAGAACCTCGTTCAAAAGGCAAAATTTTATTGCAATGATTATTATTAATAAACTAGGTGCTTCATCGCGCCCTACGGGCGCTCTTCACACCGTCGGAAGGGGCTACGCCCCTTTAACCCCTGCACGCCTTTCTGGGGTTCAATATATGGAGTATTCCCTGCATTCCTAGTTTTGTTAGTGTTTGAATATTGCACAATGAAAGGCCTTCCGATGGTGAAGGGGGCGTAGTCCCTTGCAACAGGAAGGGGTTTGGGGAGTGGGGACCGCGGATGGGGGAGGGGGTATGAAGGCGCTGTGGGTGGGGTAGGAGCAGGGGTGTCGCAGGTGGGGGATGGCAGCTGCAGGGCTGTTGCGGATGGAGGAGGGGTTCCGAAGGCGCTGCAGATGGGGAAGGGGTGGGTGCGGGTGTGCAGTGGATGGGGGAGGTGTGCAGGGGGCGCGGTGGGTGGGGGAGGGGTGGATGCGGGGGTAACATGGGTGGGGGAGTGGCGGGTGCGGTGCTGTTGCGAATGGTGTAGGCGATGCGGATTGGGAAGGGCCTGCTGCGTGGGTGGGGTAGGGGATCCAAAGGTGCAGCGGGCGGGGGAGAGCCAGATGCGGGGTGTGGCGGATGGGGTCCGGAGGTGATGTAGGTGGTGGAGGGGCGGGTGGCATAGGGGGTCTGGAGGCGCCGCGGGTGGGTACCGGGGGAGGGGGCTGGGGGGGTGTTGTGTGTGGGGGAGGGGCAGGTGGGGGAGGGGCAGATGCTGGGCTGGATGGGGGAGGGGTTCCAGAGGTACTGCGGGTGGGAAAGGGTGTGGCGGGTGGGTAGGAGGTGTGGAGGCGTTGCGGGTGGGAGAGGGGGGGGGGGTGCAGTGAATGGGGTTAGGGGTCCGGAGGAGGGAGGGTCCGTGTGTGTTGAGGTGTGGGGTCCGTAGGCGCTGTGGGTGGGGGTGCCACGGGTGGTGGAGGGACAGGTGTGTGGATTTGCGGTGGATGGGGGAGGGGGTCTGGAGGTGCTGCAGGTGGTGGAGGGGTGTGCGCGCGGGTGGGTTAGGGGGTGGGTGCGGGGGTGCAGCGGATGGTGGAGGTGGTCCGGGAGTGTGGGAGAGGTGAGGTGCTGTGGGTGGGGGAGAGGCGGGTGAGGGGCTGTTGCGGATGAGGGAGGGGTTCCGGAGGCGCTGCAGGGTGGAAGGGTGCAGGTGTTGCGGGTGAGGTAGGGGGCATGGAGGCGCTGCGGGTGGGGGTGCGGTGGATGGGGAGGAGCGGGTGGTGTAGGAGGTCCGGAGGTGCAGTGGGTGGTGGAGGGGTGGGTGCTGAGGGTGGGGTAGTGGGTCCGAAGGTGTTGCGGTTGCTGGAGAGGTGGGGGTGTAGGGGATGGGTCAGTGGGTGCAGCGGATGGGGGAGGGGTGAGTGCGGGGGTTCGGCGGATGGGGAGGGGGTCAGGGGATGCGGGAGGGGTGGGGGTGCTGTGGGTGGGGGATGCGGGGGAGGGGCTGTTGCGGATGGGGGAGGGGTTCCGGAGGCGCTGCTGGTGGAGAAGGGTGCAGGTGTTGCGGGTGAGGTAGGGGGCCTGGAGGCGCTGCGGGTGGGGGAGGGTGGGAGGGGGGTGAGGTGGATCGGGAGGGGCTGTAGGTGGTGGAGGAGCAGGTGGTGTAGGGGGTCCGCAGGTGGAGTGGTTGGTGGTGGGGTGAGTGCTGCGGGTGGGGTAGTGGGACCGAAAGTGTTGCGGTTGCTGGAGGAGTGGGGGTGCAGGGGATGGGTCCGGGGGTGCAGCGGATGGGGGAGGGGCTGCTGCAGATGGGGGAGGGGTTTGGAAGACACTGCGGGTGGGGTAGGGGGTCCGAAGGCGCAATGGGTGGGGGTGCCATGGGTGGTGGAGGGGCAGGTGCGGGGATTTGCGGGGGATGGGGAGGGATCCAGGGGCGCTGCAGGTGGTGGAGGGGCAGATATCAGTGCACATAGTCTCTGTGGTAGTTAGTGAGGGTTGGTGATGGTGTAAGAGGGGTGAAGGCCAGTACACAGACAGGCAGTTAGAGAGCAGGATGAGGGTGACAGGGCATAATGACGGGGAGTACTTAGCAGATATAGGGGTGGGCTACAGGTGTGATGTCACAGTGTGTGTACCTTTGCTCTCATGTGTGAGGTATGTGAGGTATATGTGAGGTATATGTGAGGTATGTGTGAGGTAAGGATGTGCGGGTCGTGGTGGCCACTAACCTCCAGGCTGCTGCTGTGAGATGGTGACTGCAGAGGGAGGGAGCTCAGACCCAGCAGCAATGGGTCGTGGTCAGCATTCCTTCCTGGCCCCGTTCCGCCGCACACTGTCCGCCCCGTCTGACGGGCGTCATTCCTCCATCCTGCATGGCAGCGTCAGCTGCTGTGATCGCGGAGCATAGGTAAGCGTCCGGAGCCCTGTGGGCGGGCAGGCATGGTGTTTACCTGGAGAGGTGCGGCGCGCGTCCTTAGGCTGCAGACGGAGGGAGCTCCGGCCCAGCAGCAATGTTGATTAGTGCGTGTCCCGTCCTGGCGCTGTCCCGCTGCACATGCTCCGCACCGCTTGCCGCTGAGCATGGCAGCCCTTGTGTGTATGCTGCAGATGCTGATCTAGCGGTGCCTGAGCTAGCGCCCTCTCCCTGGGGTGTGGGTGTCAGGCGGCAGGTATGGTGTGTAGGTGGGAGAGGAGCTGCGGGCGGCGACTCGCTGCCTGCAAGTACCCTCCATATCAGCGCTGTTCCCCTCCCTGCAGATAGTGTCAGTGGCCGTGGTGTACTTTTGCTACTGGTGGCCAGGGCCGGTGCTAGGGTGTTCGGCGCCCCCCTGCAAACTATGAATTTTGCGGCCTCCCATATTCCTTTGTTGTGCATCGGGAAAAGTGGTGTGGTCTCACAACTAAGGGGCATGGCCACACAATAGTACCCCCATTTAAAATTACGCCACAATGTAGCACAATCTTATTCATCTTATACGTAATGCCCCACCCGTAGTAGTAGCGTCCTTATACGTAATGCCCCACCCGTAGTAGTAGCGTCCATATACGTAATGCCCCCCCAATAGCAGTAGTGTCCTTATACATAATGCCCCCCCAGTAGTAGTAGCAGTTATATGTAATGCTCCCCAACAGTAATAGTAGCGTCCTTATACATAATGCCCCCCCAGTAGTAGTAGCATCCTTATACATAATGCCCCCCCAGTAGTAGTAGCGTCCTTATACATAATGCCCCCCCAATAGTAGTAGTGTCCTTATACATAATGCCCCCCCAGTAGTAGTAGCAGTTATATGTAATGCCCCACAACAGTAATAGTAGCATCCTTATACGTAATGCCCCACCCGTAGTAGTAGCGTCCTTATACGTAATGCCCCCCAGTAGTAGTAGCAGTTATATGTAATGCCTCCCAACAGTAATAGTAGCGTCCTTATACGTAATGCCAACCCTGTAGTAGTAGCATCCTTATACATAATGTGCCCCCAGTAGTAGTACCGTCCTTATACATAATGCCCCCCCAGTAGTAGTAGCATCCTTACATGTAATGCCCTCCCAGTAGTAGCGTCCTTATATGTAATGTCCCCCAGTATTAGTAGCCTCCTTATACGTAATGCCCCCCTATAGTAGTAGCGTCCTTATACGTAATGCCCCCATAGTAGTAGCGTCCTTATACGTAATGCCCCCCCTATAGTAGTAGCGCCCTTATACGTAATGCCCCCCCTATAGTAGTAGCGTCCTTATACGTAATGCCCCCCCTATAGTAGTAGCGTCCTTATACGTAATGCCCCCCCTATAGTAGTAGCGTCCTTATACGTAATGCCCCCCCTATAGTAGTAGCGTCCTTATACGTAATGCCCCCCCTATAGTAGTAGCGTCCTTATACGTAATGCCCCCCCTATATTAGTAGCATCCTTGCATGTAATGGCCCCCCCCAGCAGTGGCGTCCATAAAGTGCGCACACACAGACATACCTCACACACACACAATTCACACATATATACAAACACACACACCCCACCATATATACACACACACACACACACACACCCCACTATATACACACACACACACACACACACACACACACACACTATATACACACACGCACACACATTTCTCTCTCACCCTCCACTTACCAAGTTTGGCTGGCCGTCACTGCAATGCTGATTCCACCACTGTTCAGCTGTCTGGTCCCGTGTAGCTCCGCACCTCTATTCCGTGTAGCTCCTCCCCTTCGTGACACAGTAGCCCCGCCCCTTTTCGGGACCCGCACTGCACAGCACACAGCCCGCTGTCACAGGTGATTGGGGGGGGGGGGGACAGGCACAGCAGCCGGCAGCTAGTGGCCATCCTCACCTCCTATACTGTAAGGTAGGGTCTTGCACCTGACTGCTGCTGGCGCTGGGTATGGGGTAGCTCCCTGCAGCAGATGCAGTTGACTCCGCCCAGCTCTGTGACTCCGCCCAGCGTTACGGGCACAGAGTCACAGACTAAGGCAAATATATAGGAGATTGGTAGTGTTTGAATTGTGCACCTGCAACCTTTTCTTTGTATGCAGTACTACTGAAAGGACTCGGCAGGGTCGCACCTCTCATTACTGGTGTGCACCCCGGGACCCCTCTCCTGTATACTTTGTTACATTACAAACTGTAATTTCATTTTTTTCAATCTGAATTTTATGTGATGGATATGCACAAAATAGTCTAAGTTGGTGAAGTGAAATGAGAAATATTTATATAAAAAATAATTTTTATAAATAAAAAATTGAAAATTGCCATGTGCATATATATTCATCCCCTTTGATATGAAGCCCCTCAAAAGTTCTGGTGCAACCAATTACCTTCAGAAGTCACATAATTAGTGAAATGAAGTCACCTGTGTCACATTTTTTCTGAAAGGCCCCAGAGGCTGCAACACCACTAAGCAAGAGGCATCACACCATGAAGACCAATGCGCTCTCCAAACAAGTCAGGGACAAAGTTGTTGAGAAGTACAAGTCAGGGTTGGGTTATAAAAAAATATCCAAATCTTTGATGATCCCTCAGAACACCATCAAATCCATCATCTTCAAATGGAAAGAACATGGTACCACAACAAACCTGCCAAGAGAGGGACAGCCACCAAAACTCACAGAGGGCATTAATCAGAGAGGCAGCACAGAGACCAAAGGTAACCCTGAAGGAGCTGCAGAGTTCCACATAAGAGACTGGTGTATCTGCGCATGTGATCACAATAAGCCGATAGCTCCATAGAGCTGGGCTTTATGGAAGAGTGGACAGAAAAAATCCATTACTTAGTGTTAAAAATAAGAAGGCACATTTTGCGTTTGCCAAAAGGCATGTGGACAACTCCCCAAATGTATGGAGGAAGGTGCTCTGGTCAGATGAGACTAAAATGTAACTTTTCGGCCACCAAGGAAAACGCTATGTCTGGCGCAAACACAACACAACCCATCACCCCAAGAACACCATCCTCACAGTGAAACATGGTGGTGGCAGCACCATGCTGTGGGGATATTTTTCAGCAGCAGGGACTGGGAAAACTGTTTTGAGTCGAGGGAAAGATGGATGGTGCTAAATACAGGGATATTCTTGAACAAAACCTGTTTCAGTCTGCCTGTGATTTGAGACTGGGATGGAGGTTCACCTACCAGCAGGACAATGACCTAAAGCATACTGCTAAAGCAACACTCGAGTAGTTTAAGGGGAAACTGTGTAATGGGTATGTTGGAATGGCCTAGTCAAAGCCCAGATCTCAATCCAATTGAGAATCTGTGGTCAGACTTGAAGATTGCTGTTCACAAGCAGAAACCATACAACATGAAGGAGCTGGAGCAGTTTTGCCTTAAGGAATGGGCAAGCGATGAATAGTTATGCACGCTGAAGTTTTCTGTTATTTTGTGCTGTTTGTTGTTTGCTGCACAATTAAGGAAAAAAAACATATTCAAAGTTGTAGGCATGTTCTGTGAATGAAATGAAGCAAACCTTCAAACAATCCATTTTAATTCTAGGTTGTGAGGCAACAAAACATGAAAAATGCAAAGGGGGGTAGCAAGGCACTGTATGTATGTGTATATATATTGTCAAAGTCAGAAAAATATCACTATGCACACTGCCATATTTGCACCTCATGCGAGCTCCCGCTGCGCGTGCAAGAGCTCTCCCGTGCGTGCGCATACTCGCCTTCGCGTGCACCCGCAGGCGCACGATATGCGGATTTACGGTAGAGTTTGTATGCGTCTAGCGGGCGACTCAATCGATATATATTTTAACCATATAATGTATCTTGTAGATTATGGTCCCTTTGATAGATTCTGAAAGTTTAGTTAATGTAGCATGTTCATGGACAGAGAGATCCCTCTTTGTCTGATACAGGGGATCAGACAAGGATTATACAGTGGTGTTTAGTATCCATCGGAAGAGTATTTAATTAGCAATATTCCGGTGTTGGTTTGGAGCAGATTAATCGCTCGTGCGAATAGTTATGGACATAAGAAGTTTATGTCCATTTACTATTATTTGCACTTACTTATCCATGCGGCGGGAAACCTAGTTTCCCACCCACCTGAGCAGTTGGAAGTAGACACAGCCCACCTGTATGAATCAACCTATGACCTTTTGTTTTAGTGCGAAGACGAATTCCTGTGTCCAATGAACAATGAGATTGTAGGGACCATTGAATTGTATTGTGTGTGGGGCATAAATAGACAAGCCGATCTTATCCAGCTCTCACTCTTCAACGGTTCTCATTGCTGATAATCGGGAGCTGGATATCCAGAGGCGCATGCGATCGTTCCCCTTTGTGCGTAAGTTTTTCTCCGCAATCATATTGTCTTTCTTGTTATTCTGAGCCATATCTCTCTCTCTCTCTCTTCTCTTTCTCTCTCGTTTCTCTTATATAGTTATTGTACTGATATTGTATTTCATGTGTAGTTATCTGGTTAGGTAGTCTATGTTATATTGGTAGTGTATGACTTGTATTGTATTATTCCTTTTGAACGTTCATTCATTTCCTTAAAAGGCGTTAGACCCTTAGACCGGTATTGTGTGTTCATTATATTGCAGTGGGTAATAGGAGCGTCTCTATCGCTCAAACAGCTTTAGTGTAAACCCGCTTACACAGTGTTGCACTCTCATCTTATCACTACACCAAGGTTTACTGCATAATACACTGTTTTATGGTATAGTTACAAAGGTTTAACATTGTGAGCGTCTGCGCCGCTGGTGATCTCCTCGTGGTCCCGAGCGTCCGCTACGCTATAGCAAATCATTACGTTAGTCGGCAGCCAATAGCGGGCCTGCCTGTGATCTCTTGGCCGTGAGCGAACGTAACGCTTGAGCGTCTCGACTACGGCTAAGCGATTGTTACGCAACGTGCGTACCCTTACGGTATTCCATACGTTAATAGCGTACAGTGTTCTTAGACCTCTTAAAGGGTTTTAAGTAAGATAAATATTTAGCTTTATCAATTGGCGGCTCGTCCGTCCTTCACATATCTGCACTAGGTAATTTCAGCAGACATTATCCATCAGCAAAGGGCGGGAGGTCATATTCCTCGTAGTGCTGTCTGGATAAGCGTCTGCTTCGCTTAGTAAAGGGTGCTGAGGGAATCCGGAACCGGAGGTAAGAACAACACGCTAGTGTCTTTTAAAACTGTTTATTTCTGTCTTGCGTACGCACGCACGCACATATCTGCATTTCTTTTCATTCGTGTATTTTCATATATCACTCTCCTGTTTGCCATTCTATAATTGATAAACGTGCTAAGAGAGATTTGTCGCTATTTCATAGTTAAAGTATAAAAGTAATACATTAAGAGATAAATTGAAAAGCACACACGCAGCTCTACCTAAAGATACAAGGAGAGATTGGTGTGGTATTCGGTAGATGATCGAGGATCACCTACATTGATAAACGTGTACATTGTGTTACGGTGGATAGTTGCTTTGTGTACACGTGTCTCTAACAAAGGGTGAGACTCGCGTACGCAACTCAAAGGCCGACGCACGCAGCGTATATTATGCAATGGAGCGTCCGGGTACGCCCACGTAACTCAAATCACACGCTAGTGTTATTGTAACAGGCGAAAAGGTGGCAACGCGATAAATAGCGCAAATCTATTTTAGTGTCCGAAATTTAGACTAACAGATCCTTCTCCAAATTTACAACACATCTGGTCTAAAGGAAAGAAAATATCTGCGCAGAAATAGAAATAGAAACAAGTGTACATGTGGTGAGTGAGTGTTTGCATATATAAGTTTATACAATTTTTGAGGTTTGAACCACAGGAAGTCGAGTTCTCGCAGGGTACATACATGTAAGTGACGTGCATGGTGGCAAGGGAGGCATCCTTTGTTAAACATAAAATCTGAGCATTAGAGTAAAGCAGACCAGGAGGTCTATTGTAGCACAGACCAGGAGGTCCGGAATTGACCAGGAGGTCCAGGTACAGCAGACAAGGAAGTCTGCTATAAATAGAGAAAAGAGCACAACCCAGGGGGTTGGTGCAGAACCCATATAGGCCAATAAAGCTCATGCTGAAGGAATTCGCAGCCGCAATTTTCGATTCCACTGGTCGCTCCGCACATAAGATTAGTTGCTTATGTGCTGAACGATTGTACCGCACGTAATTGTGTGCATTAGTTAATCTGACCAGTACCATTTGTGTACGAAACGGGTCATAAACGCTATTTGTACATTCTGACGTGATTTGTGTAATTTTTTATTTTCTAAAGGGAAGTTCGCTGGTCACTCAGGAATTATCCAACAACCAACAGTTACTGGAAAGGGTTAATGCTCTGCGGATCACACTCACATGTTCCAGTAAACGAAGGTTCATAGGGGCCCTGGGTCGAGTACGCCAGCACTAGGGCAGTGTGTAGGTCGTATTGGTCGGCGTGGGCGAGTGAGTGGGGTACTCGGTAAACCGCCACCGTCAGCCTATCGTGAACATTTTGGTTTTTGTAAGGGTTCGCTGAAGACCCTGATTGAAGGTCAGAGGTGGTGAAAGCAACACCTGCAAGTTATGGGGGCCAATTGTTCAGGTAGGGGGCGATCAACCTCGGTTCGGGTTGATTCAGTAAACCGACCAATCGGGTCGGCAAGGTACGTAATGTGTGAAAAATACGGTTCACACACAGAGGTTTTATGTGATGAATGGGAGAGAATGACTGTGCATGACGGGGAGAAGTTCCCAAGAGTAGGCAGCTTTAGCCCAGAAGTGTTACAAAATCTAAGGAGGAGGATATGTCTCATTAAATCAACAAAGAGACGAATCAAACATTATGATTATTTGCAGTTATGGCAACAGGAGGGTGAAATATAGAGAGGATTGGCTCAGGCGGCGGGATCTAATCCTATCAAGAAACTGATAGCCACGGCCCCGCCGCCACCATACATATCAGGAGAGAAATTGGTTGCGGAGAATGACGCATTAGGGTGTAACAAACAAACACTTAGCAACTGTGTAAATGTTAATAAGTTAACCAATGCAAGTATTAACCCGTGCAAGTTGTACCCTGTTTTGAACTTTCCCCAGGAGTGTGATCAAGAGGACGAATCGGCAACAATATCGGCGCTCTCTCTAGCAGCCACCATATCAGAAACAACAGTAGGCACGGCCCAACCCTTAAGATTAGTAACAAAGCCCCCTAGCGGAGGGACAGGTGAGGTCGTATCAACAGGTAAGTACGGCACCATACACTATGCTGAAACCATTTCACCACAGGCCGTAGAATCTACACAGAATGATGTTATTAAACTTGCTCCCGTTAGGGTAATAACAGTTCCAAATGGGAAAACGGACACTACAGGAGTCACTCCTATCAGGAACATTGCCATGTACAGCCCGTTTTCCCGAATGGAATTAAGAACCATAGTGTCTGAATTCCCTGATCCTAGAAAAGATCTAGTTGCTAGCCAGAAATACATCAGAGACCTAGGGAACACTTTAGAGCCCAATAACAAAGACTGGCAGGTATTGCTGAGGGCTTGTTTACCCTCCAATGTCGACTCGGCTCAATTTTTAGCTGACTGTGGATTGGATCAGGATGTACCTCTTACAGATGTGTACAACAAAGACAATGTAAAAAGGATAAGTTTACAGTTAAAGGAGTATTTCCCAGCTGTAGTTAAATGGAACAAGATTTTCTCCATTAAACAAAAAGAGTCAGAAACAGCTGCCGAGTATTTTCACAGGGCATTACTAGATATGGCAAAATACACAGGCATAGAGGACATTAAAACAAACATAAACCATCGAGAAGTAGCAGTATCTGTACTAATGGATGGTTTAAAAGAGGCATTAAAGACAAGGGTACAGACCACGCAACCATGTTGGCGAGGTCTGTCGGTGGCTACTTTGAGAGAGGCAGCTGTGGATCACGATCGGAATATCACCAGACACAGGGAATTACAAGGTGATAAGTTAATGGCCGTAAGTATACAGGCCCTGACCACAAGGCAGCCTTTGTATAGATCACCAAACCCTGTGGGTAAGTCAAATGTGGTAACCTGTTATTTCTGTCATAGAGAGGGACACTTTGCACGAGACTGTAAATCGAGAAACATACAAAAGCCTTATCAACCCCCTAGACAACGACACGACACACGACATTGGGAGCAGGGCCCGCAGAAACGGAGTTATGAGCCACATGCAGGGGAAACAAAAAGATACCCCCCGAACAGAGACTGGCAAGCCTCTGGTAGTTCCCATTTAACCCCTTCACAAGTAGTTGCTGCCAGCGGGATTCAGGGAGGTCGCCATACCCAATAGGGGTGTGGCCATACCTGTAATCTGCAGCCAGTAAAATTGATTGCAAGTCTTGGAAGTGAACCCGAAATTGCAATAAATGTAGCTGGTAAATCATTAAACTTTCTTGTAGATACGGGGGCGGCCAAATCAGTGATAAATTCGACAGTGGGCATGAGAACCACTGGTAAGACAATTCCAGCCATAGGAGTAACGGGAGTAGTCCAGCACTACCTGTTAGCAAACCAGCCGAGATTACAATAGGGCCTTTACATACCAAGCATTCCTTTTTGCTGGCTGCATCGGCACAGACTAATCTCCTGGGAAGAGACTTATTGTGTAAAATGGGGTGCGTCATTTATTGTACTCCTGAAGGTGTATTCTTGGACATACCTGAGAATCACGCTCAGGAAGTGCGAGACATGTTAGACTCCCCATCAAAATTACTGTCACATACCATTATGACAAATAGGACTCCATCCCAAGTAGAAGAAATGACATCCCAGATACCAGAGTCACTGTGGACTAAAGACGGACAAGACACTGGATTGATGGCAAACGTAGCTCCAGTAGTTGTGCAAGTAAAAGATGGTAGGATAGCTCCAAAAATCCCACAATACCCTCTGAAGCCAGAGGTGGAGTTAGGAGTATACCCAGTAATAGAGCGCTTGCTACAACAGGGCATCCTGGTAAGAACATCCAGCACTGCCAATAGTCCCATCTTCCCTGTGAAAAAGAGTGGGGGGAGGGGTTACCGGCTAGTGCAGGATCTAAGGGGGGTTAACAAAATAGTTGAGAGTCAGTTCCCCGTAGTGCCAAATCCAGCTGTCATCCTTATGCAAATCCCTCCCACTGCGAAATTTTTCACTGTTATTGACCTCTGCTCCGCTTTCTTTTCGGTACCTCTGCACCCTGACAGCCAATATTTGTTTGCATTTACATACAGAGGAGTCCAATACACATGGACTCGATTACCACAAGGTTTCATAGACAGTCCAAGTATATTTTCCCAGGCTTTGCATGATTGTTTACAGTCTTTCCAACCAGAGAGTGGATCAATATTGATACAGTACGTGGATGATTTACTACTGTGTTCAGATTCATTGGAAGCATCCCTGAAGGATACGAAACAGCTCCTGTTTCATCTTTCAGACACAGGACACAAGGTTTCCAAAGACAAGTTGCAATTATGCCAAACTAAAGTAAAATATTTGGGACACTGTCTAACACAAGGACTGAGACACCTGACCGCTGATAGAATTCAAGCAATTAGAGACATGACTCTGCCACAAACCCAGCAACAGATCAGAACATTTTTAGGAATGTGTGGGTATTGCCGTAACTGGATCCCAGGATTTTCCATTCTAGCGTTACCTTTGCAGGAGATGGTTTCCTCAAACAAGCCTGATCGGATTTCGCATACAGACGAGTCCGAGATGGCATTTGAGAGACTTAAACAGTGCCTAACGCAGGCACCAGCATTAGGTATGCCAGACTATGGGAAACCCTTTGAGCTGTACGGAACAGAAAGTGCTGGTTGCGCGGCAGGCGTCCTAACCCAAAAGCACGGTGATGCCAGCAGGCCAGTAGCATACTACAGCGCTCAGCTAGATACGGTAGCGCGATCCCTCCCCACATGCTTGCGAAGCGTTGCTGCGATAGCATTGCTAGTAACGAAAAGCGAAGATGTAGTGCTAGGTCACAACCTCACAATTCATACACCACATGCAGTGTCAGCCTTGCTAAATTCTGCCCAAACCAGACACGTCTCATCAGCGCGGTTTACAAGATGGGAATTGGCACTAATGGCCCCCGTAAACATCACCATAAGGAGATGCAGTGCATTAAATCCTGCAACATATCTCCCAGGTGTGCCTGGACAGGCACAAAGGGTGGAGGATGAGAGTGGTGGGGAAGGAGAATTTAATACAAAGGAGGACACACATGATTGTATGGAATATTTGACCCAAAATTTCACCGCAAGGCCTGACATCAGTGACAACCCACTGGAAGATGTAGATCTGACTTTCTACACGGATGGTAGTTGTCACAGACAGTCGGACTCGGGAGACTTGTGTACTGGATACGCAGTCGTAGATGACCAAGGCACCATAGAAGCAGAACCGCTAGGCCCACCTCACTCAGCCCAGGTTGCTGAACTGGTCGCCCTAACCAGAGCATGTGAATTGGCTAAGGGCAAATCAGCCAATATCTACACCGACTCTAGATACGCATTCGGGGTAGTTCATGATTTCGGAACCCTATGGCGCCTCAGAAATTTCATGACAGCAGCTGGTACACCGGTAGCGCATGCAGCTCACATAAAAAGGCTTCTAACAGCGATACAGGAACCCGACAGAGTGGCTGTTATCAAGTGTAAAGCACACACATATAGCCAGGACCCAGTATCACTTGGTAACAGCCGAGCAGATGAAGCTGCTAAGTTAGCAGCTGGTACCCCCAGACAGACAGACACCACACAACTGATGGTATGTAATACCATCAACACACAGAAGCTGTGTGAAATGCAAAATTTGTGTTCCACACAGGAAAAGGCAGTCTGGAAGGCAAAGGGATATGGCCAGGAGTCCTCAGGACTCTGGACGGATGGACAAGGTAAACCAGTGGCCCCCAGAGCATATCTTCCATGTTTAGCTGAGGCAGCACACGGGCTGACTCATCTGGGCAAGGAAGGAATGTGTAAGTTGGTAAGAGCATATTGGTGCGCCCCAGGATTTTCATCTCATGCAGGTAAGAGAGCAATGTCATGCCTTACCTGTTTGAGAAAGAATATCGGAAAGGCAATACCAACAGAACCATCTCATATCCCACCTACAGGCGGACCTTTTCAGGTAATACAGATTGACTTTATTCAATTACCCCCTTGTCGAAATTTGAAATATGTACTTGTTTGTATAGATGTATTCTCAAATTGGGTCGAAGCATTTCCTGCGGCCACAAATACCGCTATGTTTACTGCTAAGAAAATTGTGCAGGAATTTGTATGTAGATATGGTATCCCTAGAATAATTGAAAGTGATAGGGGTACCCATTTTACAGGTGATGTCTTTCAAGGAATGTGTAAGTTGATGGGAATTGATAGCAAGCTGCACACTCCATACCGTCCACAGGCGAGTGCGAAGGTGGAAAGAGTGAACAGCACTATTAAAAATAAACTGAGCAAAGTCATGGGAGAAACAGGATTGACATGGCCAGAAGCTTTACCCATAGTACTGTACAGCATCAGAACCACTCCCAGGTCCCCTCTTAATCTGTCTCCCTTTGAAATCTTGTTTGGTCGACAACCGCATGTTATGATTAACCCTCAGGATGATTTGAAGTGTAACAATGAAGTGACTGTAAAGTACCTGATTAACATGAGTAAACAGCTAAGGAATCAAAATGACAATTTGAAGTTGGTGATTCCTGATTTACCAGATAGTAATTGTCATGACATTGAACCTGGGGATTATGTAATGATACGGAATTTTCTACGCTCAGGTTGCCTTATTGACAGATGGGAAGGACCATACCAAGTCTTATTGACTAGCACTACAGCATTGAAGGTTGCCGAGAGAGAGACTTGGGTTCATTCGTCCCATTGTAAGAAGGTTGCTGATCCAGAGAGGTCCCGTGATAAGGAACAGATGGTAGAGGAAGTTGTATCACTGGAGTGTCTGTTCCAGGAGGACTGAGGCGGCACCTGAGCATTGAGAATCACAAGATCAAAAGCAGTTGTCGATTCCCTGTTCCCTTTTATTGTTTTTCTCCACTTCCCATCCCCTCTCCCTCAAATTATTTTTTTCCCCCTTCTTCGTTTCCTCCTATAAGATGGACTTGCCCCAAGAGACTGTGATCCGGATTTTCCTGTTGACCATGATGTTGACCAGAGCAGTCTGTTCCGGCGAGAGTACCATGGAGGTCGAGAGAGGTTCTGGAATGGGTTCTGATGACAGAGATGGAGGCGTAGTTTTCCGAGAACAACATAATCAACAAGCAAAGGCGAGTATCAGAAAACGATCCGATAACATAGACCATAGAAGGAATTGTGAAGGATTGTTAGCTGAAGAAAACTGTATCTGTAGGCTCTGTGACAATGTAATTGAGGATGGGTGCATCAAGAAATGCCAATCCAGTTTTAATATCCACATGGACCGGCATCCATTGAGTGACTATCACTCCTTAGTGGGTAGTGTGTTAAATCAAACAGATTGTTGGGTATGCTCTCAAGTACCTCAAGGTCATAGCAAATCAGGACCATTTCCTTTAACGATAGGGGAGGTACTTGAGCTAAGTGGTGGGAGGCCGGTGGATAGGAGGTTTAATATCTCCAGTCCTCCTAGTTTGAAGCTCCACCAATATCATGTGGATAGATCCCTAATATGTTTTAACATTTCCAATCCCCGAAAGCCGGGAAATTGGGAAGTGTCATGGAGTAACCAAACCATGACCTTTTCATATAGAGCAGATAGAATGCCAACAGATACAGAGCTTATACGCCACATAGCCAGTAGAGGAAAATCTTTCCGATATAGGTATACCCTAGGAAGTAGGATTACGAGAGTTGGAGAGGTATCACCAGGATACTGTGCACATATCGTACAAGCTGATACGTGTACTAGACAGATGGGAGAATTAGGGTTAGGAGATTTCACATGGAAGATGTGTAATATGGTTATGTCCTACTCCGTCCCATATGTTCTCCCCGATGATGCATATTTCATATGCGGGAGGAAGGCGTATAAGTGGCTTGCCCCAAACTCTGAAGGATTGTGTTATATTGGAAAAGTACTGCCTGAAGTAATGACTGTATCACATGCCAAAATGAAAGATATACACCGTGGTGCCCAAACTCCTTATACTCACACTCATTACGAGCACGTAGTTAAACGGCACCTGATAGAAAGAACAGAGCATCCGGCCTCTGACATGATCCATGAATCCACCGGGATTCAGTTTCTACTTGCGTTAGACATCACTCGCACCGCCAGAGGAGTGTTGAATTATAAATACATATCTGCGCTCGCAAATTTGTTAGACAATATCACAGAAATGTATGATGACACTTTTAGGTATACTGGAAGAGAGCTTCAAGCTTATAAAACAGAACTGGTTCAGCATAGAATGGTTCTCAATTATCTCACGGCAGTGACAGGTGGATATTGTGTCACACTGGCAACGCAGTACGGCGTGAAATGCTGCACATATATAACGAATAGTACCGAGGACCCGGTCGAGGTCATAGACCAAAAGATGGACGATATTCTCCAATTAAAGTGGGAATTTCGCAGGAGACACAATCTCACCCTTGCTGCTGTGGGTAATGAGCTGACTGGTTGGGTGTCATGGTTGAACCCGCGAAATTGGTTCTCTGGTTTAGGAGAATGGGCTCAAGGAGTCATAATGGATGTAGGGAAGTTTCTCCTATGTATCTTAGGTGTTGTCATATCAATTGGCTTGATATTTAGATGCGGTCAGGCTTTAATGAAGTGCAAACGTAGTACCAGGGTAATGAGTTTAAGGAGTGAGGAAATTGTAATTCCAATGGATTTGATTTATGACCCAACGGTAGAGACAATGATGTGATGAAAATGCGATTATACGGTCCGTTTCTTTCACCTGTTTTTCCGTTTTCTCCAAGGTAAAAAGACCCACTTGGACGAGGAATTTGACGAGCCTGTATACAGACAACTGATGGATTAAAGAAGAAGTTTTGACAACCTTATACACAGATATTTGATGAACTATGCCATAGACCCCCAGTTTCCCTAGAAATTTTAAAATTACGCTAGCCCAACACTTTTGTAAGTCTATGGACATTGACAAAGCTTTTGCCCACACCTATTGGCAAAAGCCCAAAGAAGACTGCATTCAACAGACACCAGACAAGACTTCAACCGACAAATGTTCATTAACCTGACATAGAATACCACTGCATTTACCATAATTGTGTCTTATCTTCATCTCTACAACCTTCAGGTAAAGCACACACATAGGCGATAGGGAATACCGGCACAGATATCAGCATTCACATATTCCCCCATTCATGTATCATCAACTAAAATGTGCTCCCCCATTTTGTTGCAACCAAAAGCCGAAGAGAGCTCGGTAAAGTTTGACAGCCCATCCACAGACCCGTACCACGGGATAAGAAGGAATTCGAATGTATACTTCGCAATACCTCGAAGCTTGATTTAAAACACGTACGGCACGATGATACATGACCCCCCAAACATGGATTCATACACACATGCTTCTGCTATCTCACTAGGTCATACCCTTTTCCTACCTTCTCCTCTCCTCCCCTATCCAATCATGGAAATGTATTTACACTTGACATATATTTTTCTCGTTTTGAAATGTTTTAGAAAGTGGCAGTTATTGTTGACTGCCAAAGGGTGGACTGTCAAAGTCAGAAAAATATCACTATGCACACTGCCATATTTGCACCTCATGCGAGCTCCCGCTGCGCGTGCAAGAGCTCTCCCGTACGTGCGCATACTCGCCTTCGCGTGCACCCACAGGCGCACGATATGCGGATTTACGGTAGAGTTTGTATGCGTCTAGCGGGCGACTCAATCGATATATATTTTAACCATATAATGTATCTTGTAGATTATGGTCCCTTTGATAGATTCTGAAAGTTTAGTTAATGTAGCATGTTCATGGACAGAGAGATCCCTCTTTGTCTGATACAGGGGATCAGACAAGGATTATACAGTGGTGTTTAGTATCCATCGGAAGAGTATTTAATTAGCAATATTCCGGTGTTGGTTTGGAGCAGATTAATCGCTCGTGCGAATAGTTATGGACATAAGAAGTTTATGTCTATTTACTATTATTTGCACTTACTTATCCATGCGGCGGGAAACCTAGTTTCCCACCCACCTGAGCAGTTGGAAGTAGACACAGCCCACCTGTATGAATCAACCTATGACCTTTTGTTTTAGTGCGAAGACGAATTCCTGTGTCCAATGAACAATGAGATTGTAGGGACCATTGAATTGTATTGTGTGTGGGGCATAAATAGACAAGCCGATCTTATCCAGCTCTCACTCTTCAACGGTTCTCATTGCTGATAATCGGGAGCTGGATATCCAGAGGCGCATGCGATCGTTCCCCTTTGTGCGTAAGTTTTTCTCCGCAATCATATTGTCTTTCTTGTTATTCTGAGCCATATCTCTCTCTCTCTCTCTTCTCTTTCTCTCTCGTTTCTCTTATATAGTTATTGTACTGATATTGTATTTCATGTGTAGTTATCTGGTTAGGTAGTCTATGTTATATTGGTAGTGTATGACTTGTATTGTATTATTCCTTTTGAACGTTCATTCATTTCCTTAAAAGGCGTTAGACCCTTAGACCGGTATTGTGTGTTCATTATATTGCAGTGGGTAATAGGAGCGTCTCTATCGCTCAAACAGCTTTAGTGTAAACCCGCTTACACAGTGTTGCACTCTCATCATCTTATCACTACACCAAGGTTTACTGCATAATACACTGTTTTATGGTATAGTTACAAAGGTTTAACATTGTGAGCGTCTGCGCCGCTGGTGATCTCCTCGTGGTCCCGAGCGTCCGCTACGCTATAGCAAATCATTACGTTAGTCGGCAGCCAATAGCGGGCCTGCCTGTGATCTCTTGGCCGTGAGCGAACGTAACGCTTGAGCGTCTCGACTACGGCTAAGTGATTGTTACGCAACGTGCGTACCCTTACGGTATTCCATACGTTAATAGCGTACAGTGTTCTTAGACCTCTTAAAGGGTTTTAAGTAAGATAAATATTTAGCTTTATCAATATATATATATATATATATATATATAGAGAGAGAGAGAGAGAGAGAGAGAGAGAGAGAGAGAGAGAGAGAGAGAGATAGATACTAGTTCAATACCCGTGCTTCGCTACGGAATTTCAAGTATAATCACAAACATTTTATTGTACGAGAATCTGTAGTGTCTTATTTTCTAGACAACGGTATATACCTAAAGTTAACTGGTTAGTTTATCACAGAAGATCAGCAATTAGACTTACAACAGGACATGCTCCGCCTGCCGCTGCCTATCATTGTCAGGCCGTACCTCTGGGTAGGCCTTCCCCGGTGTGATTCTGTCAAAAGGCTGGCACTAAGGAGAATAATCTGCATCCTTCTCTGCCCCATCCCGTCTCTGATGCTGCCCTGCTCAGTGCTGTAAATTCTGGGACAACAGGCAAAGCTCCGCCCGCTGTATGTTAAATATGTAAGGTTTGCATGAATAGGCTGACTCTATTCCAAAAGGCCCTAGGTCTCCTTGCTTAGCTTCTTGCTCTCCTTAGGGCTCCTCCTTTGAGGTAAAAAATAAGATTTTACTCACCGGTAAATCTATTTCTCGTAGTCCGTAGTGGATGCTGGGACTCCGTAAGGACCATGGGGATTAGCGGCTCCGCAGAAGACTGGGCACAACTAAAGAAAGCTTTAGGACTACCTGGTGTGCACTGGCTCCTCCCACTAAGACCCTCCTCCAGACCTCAGTTAGGATACTGTGCCCGGAAGAGCTGACACAAATAGGAAGGATTTTGAATCCCGGGTAAGACTCATACCAGCCACACCAATCACACCGTATAACTCGTGATACAATACCCAGTTAACAGTATGAAATATAACTGAGCCTCTCAACAGATGGCTCAACAATAACCCTTTAGTTAGGCAATAACTATAAACAAGTATTGCAGACAATCCGCACTTGGGATGGGCGCCCAGCATCCACTACGGACTACGAGAAATAGATTTACCGGTGAGTAAAATCTTATTTTCTCTGACGTCCTAAGTGGATGCTGGGACTCCGTAAGGACCATGGGGATTATACCAAAGCTCCCAAACGGGCGGGAGAGTGCGGATGACTCTGCAGCACCGAATGAGCAAACTCTAGGTCCTCCTCAGCCAGGGTATCAAACTTGTAGACTGTTGCAAAAATGTTTTAACCCGACCAAGTAACAGCTCGGCAAAGTTGTAAAGCCGAGACCAGCCGCCCAAGAAGAGCCCACTTTCCTTGTGGAATGGGCTTTTACAGATTTAGGGTGCGGCAGTCCAGCCGCAGCATGTGCCAGTTGAATCGTGCTACAGATCCAGCGAGCAATAGTCTGCTTAGAAGCAGGAGCACCCAGCTTGTTGGGTGCATACAGGATAAATAGCGAGTCAGTTTTCCTGACTCCAGCCGTCCTGGAAACATATACTTTTCAGGGCCCTGACTACGTCCAATAACTTGGAATCCTCCAAGTCCCAAGTAGCCGCAGGCACCACAATAGGTTGGTTCACATGAAAAACTGATACCACCTTAGGAAGGAATTGGGAACGAGTCCTCAATTCCGCCTTATCCATATAAAATACAGATAAAGGCTTTTGTATGACAAAGCCGCCAATTCTGATACACGCCTGGCCGACGCCACGGCCCACAGCATGACCACTTTCCACGTGAGGTATTGTAGCTCCACGGATTTAAGTGGCTCAACCCAATGCGACTTCAGGAAATCCAACACCACGTTGAGATCCCACGGTGCCACTTGAGGCACAAACGAGGCCTGACTATGCAGCACTCCCTTAACAAAAGTCCGAACTTCAGGCAGTGAAGCCAGTTCTATTTTGGAAGAAAATCGATAGAGCCGAAATCTGGACCTTCATGGAACCCAATTTTAGGCCCATAGTCACCTCTGACTGTAGGAAGTGCAGAAATCGACCTAGCTGAAATTTCTCCTTTGGGGCCATCCTGGCCTCACAGCACGCAACATATTTCCACCATATGCGGTGATAATGGTTTGCGTTCACTTCTTTCCTAGCTTTAAATAGCGTAGGGATAACTTCCTCCGGAATGCCCTTTTCCTTCAGGATCCGGCGTTCAACCGCCATGCCGTCAAACGCAGCCGCGGTACGTCTTGGAACAGACAGGCCCCCTGCTGCAGCAGAGGCCATGGGTCCTCTGAGATCATTTCTTGGAGTTCTGGTTACCAAGCTCTTCTTGGCCAACCCGGAACAATGAGTATAGTTCTTACTCCTCTCCTTCTTATTATTCTCATTACCCTGGGTAAGAGAGGCAGAGAAGGGAACACATACACCGACTGGTACACCCACGGTGTTACCAGAGCGTCCACAGCTATCGCCTGAGAGTCCCTTGACCTGGCGCAATATCTTTGTAGCTTTTTGTTGAGGCGGGACGCCATCATGTCCACCTGTGGCCTTTCCCAACGGTGTACAATCATTTGGAAAACTTCTGGATGAAGTCCCCACTCTCCCGGGTGGAGGTCGTGTCTTCTGAGAAAGTCTGCTTCTCAGTTGTCCACTTCGGGAATGAACACTGCTGACAGTGCTAACACATGATTTTCCGCCTATCGGAGAATCCTTGTGGCTTCTGCCATCGCCATCCTGCTTCTTGTGCCGCCCTGTCGGTTTACATGAGCGACCGCCGTGATGTTGTCTGACTGGATCAGCACCGGCCGGTGTTGAAGCAGGGGCTAGCCTGACTTAGGGCATTGTAAATGGCCCTTAGTTCCAGAATATTTATGTGTAGGGAAGTCTCCTGACTTTTCCATAGCCTTGGAAGTTTCTTCCCTGTGTGACTGCCCCCCAGCCTCGAAGGCTGGCATCCGTGGTCACCAGGACCCAGTCCTGTATGCCGAATCTGCGGCCCCCTAGAAGATGAGCACTCTGCAGCCATAACAACAGCGACACCCTGGCCCTTGGAGACAGGGTTATCCGCCTGTCACGATCCGGGTATCTGGACGCCATTTCTTACCCATCAGATGCCTCCTAAGGCTGGCTCAGCGCTCCAGGACCGGATCCCATCTGTTATCCTGATGTGTACATTCCTGTATCCTCTCCTGTCACTCTGGGACGCTGTCACAGTAAACGCCATATTACACCTGGCATGGCGTCTCCCGCGGCCTCCGCCGCCGTCCCTGAACTTCTGCATGCAGAGTGTCTGAGTGGCGATTACGTCAGCCGCGGCCTCCGCTGTGTCCGCGTGGTTGGATGTGCATCTGTCAGCCTGGCGCCTCCTGTCTCCGGTGGCCGGCGCCGCCATTACTGTTTTCATTACCACATGGATTACAAACCAAACTTCCCTCCAAGTGTCTGCATGGGCGCAGCCATCTTGGATTCTGTCAGCTGATCATTTCCACCAATCTGTTGTCAGTATTGATAATCTGCATAATTGCCTAGCCAATCCCTTCCTTGCTGCAGGTATAAATACACTGTGCCTGAGCAAGGAAGGCGTCAGTGCTTTGGTTGTCAAACCTAGTTCCTGTTTGTCTCTCTCCTGTGATTGTCTTCCAGGTTCCAGCTCCTGTCTCAAGACTTCCACCATAGAGACCCGCACCAGCATTCCACCTGCGGTGTAGCCTGACTCTCCAATCCATTGTGGATTCATCTGTTTCCAGCTACAACATTACCTGCTTCCAGCTCAGCTTCCAGCAGAGTACAGCTTCCCTTAAAGGGCCGGTGTCCTTTCTACACTTTACCACTCTCCACCGGTATTATTATTTCTCCGCTCTCAAGTTCTACATTTCAGTTCATATTTTATCGCTCCCAAGTTCATTTATTATTTAACTGGTTCCAGCCAGTATCCACTCCGTGCTAACAACAGTCTGGTTCCAGCCAGTATCCACAGCAGCTGTTTTATCTTCAGCAACCCAGCTTTTCCTGGAACACCAGCTGGCACAATCCTGGGTTATCTCCATTGCTACAGTCGGGCCTGGTAAGGACTTTCCATCTAGAAGATCATAAGAACTATCTCACACTACCAGTGCCCTGTGGCTCCTGCCATCCTGTAGTACCCAGGAACTGTATTTATTCTTTGCTGACTTTTACGTTTTCTTTTACTGCTGCTGTGTTGCGGAGTTGTCATAATAAACATCATTGACTTTTATCCAAGTTGTCGTGGTCACGCCTTCGGGCAGTTATTATTCATGTTACTTACATGTCCAGGGGTCTGATACAACCTCCCAGGTTCCGGTACATCTCAGCCCCTACAACTGAGGCTGCCTCCCGTCAGCTCAGGCCCTCAGTTGTGACAGTAAGCACTGACCTAATGAATCCAGCCGGAGACCAGGATCAAGCGGCCAGGCCGATGCAAGAACTGGCAGCCCGACTAGAACATCAGGAGGCTGCACAGGGCCACATCATCCGCTGTCTCCAGGATCTCTCTACTCGGCTGGATGGGATTCAGACAACTCTCCGTGGATCAGGCGCGTCTGGTGCGTCAACCACAGTGACTCCAGCTATAACCCCACCCACCTTACCCATTTCTGCTCCACGTCTTCATCTTCCAACGCCAGCAAAATTTGACGGATCTCCAAGATTCTGCAGGGGATTTCTCAACCAGTGTGAGATTCAGTTTGAGCTACAACCTGGCAATTTTCCCAGTGACCGTACAAAAATTGCCTACATTATTTCTCTTCTCAGTGGCTCAGCCCTTGACTGGGCATCACCGTTACGGGAGAGGTCCGACACCCTGCTATCTTCCTACACTGCCTTCGTGTCAACATTCAGGCGCATCTTCGACGAGCCAGGCCGGGTAACCTCAGCTTCATCCGAGATTCTCCGTTTACGCCAGGGGTCACGTACTGTAGGACAATATCTGATACAGTTCCAGATCCTGGCATCCGAACTGGCATGGAACGACGAGGCCCTGTATGCTGCATTCTGGCATGGCTTATCTGAGCGTATTAAAGATGAGTTAGCTACCAGAGACTTACCTTCTAAGTTAGATGAGCTAATCTCACTCTGCACGAAAGTTGATTTACGTTTCAGAGAGAGAGCAACTGAGCGTGGAAGATCATCTGCTCCAAAATCTTCTGCTCCTCCTCCTCGTCAACTGTCACCATCTAAAGATGAGCCCATGCAACTTGGCCGTTCCCGTTTAACTCCTGCTGAGCGCCGAAGACGTCTCTCCGAGTTTCTCTGTCTCTATTGTGCAGCTCCGTCTCACACCATTAATGCCTGTCCCAAACGTCCGGGAAACTCCAAATCCTAGCTCGCCAAGGAGAGGGCCGGCTAGGAGTAATGATCTCCTCTCCATCTCCTCAAGATTGTAATCTCCCAGTCTCGCTTCAAGTTGCTCAACGTTATCGGAACGTCATTGCCCTCCTTGATTCCGGAGCAGCTGGGAACTTTATTACCGAAGCCTATGTTAAACGGTGGTCCCTACCCACCGAGA
This sequence comes from Pseudophryne corroboree, assembly GCF_028390025.1. Taxonomy (NCBI): domain Eukaryota; kingdom Metazoa; phylum Chordata; class Amphibia; order Anura; family Myobatrachidae; genus Pseudophryne; species Pseudophryne corroboree. The sequence goes on along the minus strand of NC_086447.1, from coordinate 372,803,947 downwards.
GACTTCCTTCGTCCATTTCTTTAACTGCCGTGGATGGCAGCAAAATTTTTGATGCAGTTATTTCTTTAAGGACTCTACCAGTTCGTCTGAGAGTGGGAGTTCTTCATTCCGAACTTATTTCTTTTTTAGTGATTCCAAGAGCCACACATCCTGTGGTCCTGGGCCTTCCATGGCTCCGTCTTCACAATCCTACAATTGATTGGACGACTACGCAAATCCTGGCATGGGGTTCCTCCTGTGCTGAGACATGTTTGTTTAAAGTATTGCCTGTCTGTTCTTCCTCCCCCAGGTCGTCTGATGTTCCACCTCCTCCATATCAAGATTTCACGGATGTGTTCAGTAAAGCTTCTGCTGATATCCTTCCTCCTCATAGAGAATGGGACTGCCCGATTGATCTCGTTCCAGGGAAGGTTCCACCTCGAGGCCGAACTTATCCGTTGTCTCTGCCTGAGACGCATTCTATGGAGGAATATATTAAAGAGAACCTAGCAAAGGGGTTCATTCGACCTTCTTCTTCTCCAGCCGGCGCAGGCTTCTTTTTTGTAAAAAAGAAAGATGGTGGTCTGCGGCCGTGCATCGACTACAGAGGTTTGAACGACATTACCATCAAGAACCGTTATCCTTTACCCCTGATTACTGAGCTCTTTGACAGAGTTAGCGGAGCTACCATCTTTACAAAGCTGGACTTGAGAGGTGCATACAATCTCATCCGGATCCGTGAGGGTGACGAGTGGAAGACCGCCTTTAACACCCGTGACGGACATTATGAGTACCTCGTCATGCCCTTCGGATTGAGCAATGCTCCAGCTGTCTTCCAGCATTTTGTCAATGAGATCTTCAGAGACATTCTATACCGTCATGTCGTGGTCTATCTAGACGATATCCTCATTTTTGCCAACGATTTAGAGGAACATCGTTTTTGGGTTAAAGAGGTTCTGTCCCGTCTCCGTGTCAATCATCTCTATTGCAAATTAGAAAAATGCGTCTTTGAAGTCAAGTCCATTCCGTTTCTAGGGTACATTGTGTCCGGTTCCGGACTAGAGATGGATCCTGAGAAACTACAAGCAATCCAAAATTGGCCGGTACCCTTAACCCTCAAAGGGGTCCAGAGGTTCTTAGGGTTCGCCAACTATTACCGAAAGTTTATACGAGACTTTTCCACCATTGTGGCGCCTATTACTGCTTTCACTAAGAAGGGTGCTAACCCGTCCAAGTGGTCTGAAGAAGCCATGCAAGCATTTCATCTTTTAAAACAAAGGTTCATCTCTGCGCCTGTTCTGAAACAGCCTGACATCGACTCTCCTTTCATCTTAGAGGTGGATGCCTCCTCCGTTGGAGTAGGAGCGGTGTTATCTCAGAGGGCTAAAGATGGCCATTTACACCCTTGCAGTTTCTTCTCCCGGAAGTTCTCCCCAGCTGAGCGCAACTATGCCATTGGCGACCAGGAGTTGCTAGCCATCAAGCTCGCTCTAGAAGAGTGGAGGTATCTGTTGGAGGGAGCTTCTCATTCAATCACCATACTTACAGACCACAAGAACCTTTTATATCTGAAAGGCGCACAATGTCTCAACCCTCGTCAGGCCAGATGGGCACTTTTCTTTTCCAGGTTCGACTTTAAACTCCAGTTCTGTCCGGGCTCTCAGAATCGCAAGGCCGATGCCCTTTCCCGCTCATGGGAGCAAGAAAATGAGTCAGAGTCTTCAGACAAGCATCCTATTATAAATCCGTTGGCATTCTCCACGGTAGGGATGGACTCTACGCCCCCATCAGGGAAAAGTTTTGTGAAACCGATGCTAAGGAAGAAGCTCATGCATTGGGCCCATGCTTCCCGTTTTGCCGGACATACAGGTATCCAAAAAACCCTGGAGTTTATCTCTAGGTCCTATTGGTGGCCAACTCTGAAAAAGGACGTCTTGGAGTTTATTGCATCTTGCCCAAAGTGTGCTCAACATAAGGTATCCCGCCAGTCGCCTGCGGGGCAACTGGTTCCACTATCTGTTCCCCGTCGACCTTGGACCCATTTGTCGATGGATTTTATTACAGATTTACCCATGTGCAACAAGTTCAATACCATCTGGGTGGTAGTTGACCGGTTCACCAAGATGGCACACTTCATTCCTCTCACCGGTCTTCCGTCAGCTTCCAAGTTGGCTCAAGTATTCATACAAGAGATCTTCCGACTCCACGGTCTTCCTGAAGAAATTATCTCAGATCGAGGAGTTCAATTCACAGCCAAATTCTGGCGAAGTTTATGTCAAGTCCTCCAAGTCAAGCTAAAGTTTTCCACGGCTTACCATCCTCAGACCAATGGTCAAACCGAGAGGGTGAATCAGGACTTGGAGGCCTTCCTCCGCATCTATGTGTCCTCCTCTCAAGATGACTGGGTTCAATTACTTCCCTGGGCCGAGTTCTGTCATAACAACCAGTATCATTCTTCATCTGCTTCAACACCATTCTTCACTAACTTTGGATTCCACCCTAAAGTCCCTGAGTTCCAACCGCTTCCAGCAACTTCTGTTCCCGCAGTGGATATCACCTTGCATCAGTTTGCCAATATCTGGAAGAGCGTACGATCAGCTCTGCTCAAGGCATCGTTCAGGTACAAGAAGTTTGCGGATAAGAAGCGTCGAGCAGTTCCTGCTCTCAAGGTGGGTGATCGGGTATGGTTATCCACGAAGAATTTGAGGTTAAGAGTTCCCAGTATGAAGTTTGCACCTCGTTATATCGGTCCTTTCAAGATTGAACAAGTCATCAATCCTGTTGCTTACAGACTCCAGTTGCCTCCCTTCTTAAAAATACCCAGGACATTCCATGTTTCCCTGTTGAAACCGCTGATCTTGAATCGGTTTCATTCCTCACTTCCTCCAACTCCGAAAGTCCAAACTCAACGAGGCGTTGAGTATGAAGTGGCCAAGATCCTGGACTCACGTCACCGTTACGGTCAACTACAATATCTTATTGACTGGAAGGGTTATGGTCCTGAGGAACGTTCATGGACCAATGCTTCTGATGTCCATGCTCCTGCCTTGGTCCGGAGATTCCATTCCAAGTTTCCTCAAAAGCCAAAGAAGTGTCCTGGGGCCACTCCTAAAGGGGGGGGTGCTGTCACGATCCGGGTATCTGGACGCCATTTCTTACCCATCAGATGCCTCCTAAGGCTGGCTCAGCGCTCCAGGACCGGATCCCATCTGTTATCCTGATGTGTACATTCCTGTATCCTCTCCTGTCACTCTGGGACGCTGTCACAGTAAACGCCATATTACACCTGGCATGGCGTCTCCCGCGGCCTCCGCCGCCGTCCCTGAACTTCTGCATGCAGAGTGTCTGAGTGGCGATTACGTCAGCCGCGGCCTCCGCTGTGTCCGCGTGGTTGGATGTGCATCTGTCAGCCTGGCGCCTCCTGTCTCCGGTGGCCGGCGCCGCCATTACTGTTTTCATTACCACATGGATTACAAACCAAACTTCCCTCCAAGTGTCTGCATGGGCGCAGCCATCTTGGATTCTGTCAGCTGATCATTTCCACCAATCTGTTGTCAGTATTGATAATCTGCATAATTGCCTAGCCAATCCCTTCCTTGCTGCAGGTATAAATACACTGTGCCTGAGCAAGGAAGGCGTCAGTGCTTTGGTTGTCAAACCTAGTTCCTGTTTGTCTCTCTCCTGTGATTGTCTTCCAGGTTCCAGCTCCTGTCTCAAGACTTCCACCATAGAGACCCGCACCAGCATTCCACCTGCGGTGTAGCCTGACTCTCCAATCCATTGTGGATTCATCTGTTTCCAGCTACAACATTACCTGCTTCCAGCTCAGCTTCCAGCAGAGTACAGCTTCCCTTAAAGGGCCGGTGTCCTTTCTACACTTTACCACTCTCCACCGGTATTATTATTTCTCCGCTCTCAAGTTCTACATTTCAGTTCATATTTTATCGCTCCCAAGTTCATTTATTATTTAACTGGTTCCAGCCAGTATCCACTCCGTGCTAACAACAGTCTGGTTCCAGTCAGTATCCACAGCAGCTGTTTTATCTTCAGCAACCCAGCTTTTCCTGGAACACCAGCTGGCACAATCCTGGGTTATCTCCATTGCTACAGTCGGGCCTGGTAAGGACTTTCCATCTAGAAGATCATAAGAACTATCTCACACTACCAGTGCCCTGTGGCTCCTGCCATCCTGTAGTACCCAGGAACTGTATTTATTCTTTGCTGACTTTTACGTTTTCTTTTACTGCTGCTGTGTTGCGGAGTTGTCATAATAAACATCATTGACTTTTATCCAAGTTGTCGTGGTCACGCCTTCGGGCAGTTATTATTCATGTTACTTACATGTCCAGGGGTCTGATACAACCTCCCAGGTTCCGGTACATCTCAGCCCCTACAACTGAGGCTGCCTCCCGTCAGCTCAGGCCCTCAGTTGTGACACCGCCGATGCATCTGAAGATGCGACCCGGACCACTTGTCCAACAGATCCCACTGGAAAATCCTTGCATGGGACCTGGCGAATGGAATTTCTTCGTAAGAAGCTACCATCCTTCCCAGGGCTCGCGTGCATTGATGGACCGACACCTGTATACGTATTAGGAGGTCTCTGTCTAGAGACGAGAACTCCTTGAACTTCTCCTCCGGGAGAAACACTTTTTATCCTGTTCTGTGTCCAGAACCATACCCAGGAACAGTAGACGCGTCGTAGGAACCAGCTGCGACTTTGGAATATTCAGAATCCAGCCGTGCTGTTGTAGCACTTCCCGAGATAGTGCTACTCCGCCGAACAACTGCTCCCTGGACCTCGCCTTTATAAGGAGATCGTCCAAGTACGGGATAATTATTTCGGCCATTACCTTGGTAAATACCTCTGTGCCGGGGACAGACCCACGGCAACGTCTGGAATTGGTAATGACAATCCTGTACCACAATTTTGAGGTACTCCTGGTGAAGAGGGTAAATAGGGACATGCAGGTAAGCATCCTTGATGTCCAGTGATACCATGAAATTCTCCAGGCTTGCAATAATCGCCCTGAGCGATTCCATTTTGAACTTGAACCTTCGTATATAAGTGTTCAAGGCTTTCAATTTTAGAATGGGTCTCACCGAACCGTCTGGTTTCGGTACCACAACATTTTGGAATAGTAACCCCGGCCTTGTTGAAGGAGGGGTACCTTGATTTCACCTGCTGGAAGTACAGCTTGTGAATTGCCGCCAGTACTACCTTTCTCCGAGGGCAGCAGGCAAGGCTGATGTGAGGTAACGGCAAGGGGGAGTCGCCTCGAACTCCAGCCTGTATCCCTGTGATACTATTTGCAGAACCTAGGGATCCACCTGTGGGCAAGCCCACTGGTCCCTAAAGTTCCCGAGACGCGCCCCTACCGCACCTGTCTCCACCTGTGGAGCCCCAACGTCATGCGGTGGACTCAGAGGAAGCGGGGGAAGATTTTTGATCCTGGGAACTGGATGCTGGTGCAGCTTTTTCCTTCTTCCCTTGTCTCTGTGCAGAAAGGAAGCGCCTTTGACCCGCTTGCTTTTCTGAAGCCGAAAGGACTGTACCTAAAAATACAGTGCTTTCTTAGGCTGTGAGGAAACCTGAGGAAATTTTTTTTCTTCCCAGCTGTTGCTGTGGATACGAGGTCCCAGAGACCATCCCCAAACAATTCCTCACCCTTATAAGGCAGAATCTCCATGTGCCTTTTATAGGCAGCATCACCTGTCCACTGCCGGGTTTCTAATACCCTCCTGGCAGAATGGACATTGCATTAATTCTGGATGCCAGCCGGCAAATATCCCTCTGTGCATCCTTTATATCTAAGACGACGTCTTTAATATGCTCTATGTTAGCAAACTATTATCCCTGTCTTAGAGTATTAATATTATCTGACTGGGTATCAGACCACGCTGCAGCAGCACTATTTATGCTGAGGCAATTGCAGGTCTCAGTATATAACCTGAGTGTGTATATACAGACTTCAGGATAGCCTCCTGCTTTTTATCAGCAGGCTTCTTCAAGGTGGCCGTATCCTAAGACGGCAGTGCCACCTTTTTTGACAAACGTGTGAGCGCCTTATCCACCCTAAGGGATATCTCCCAACGTGACCTATCCTCTGGTGGGAAAGGGTACGCCATCAGTAACTTTTTAGAAATTACCAGTTTCTTATCGGGGGAACCCACGCTACTTTACACACTTCATTCATTCATCTGATGGGGGAACAAAACACTGGCTGCTTTTTCTCCCCAAAAATAAAACCCTTTTATGTGGTACTTGGGTTCATGTCACAAATGCGTAACACATTTTTCATTGCCGAGATCATGTAACGGATGTTCCTAGTGGATTGTGTATATGTCTCAACCTCGTCGACACTGGAGTCAGACTCCGTGTCGACATCTGTGTCTGCCATCTGAGGTAACGGGCGCTTTTTTGAGCCCCTGATGGCCTTTGAGACGCCTGGGCAGGCGCGGGCTGAGAAGCCGGCTGTCCCACAGCTGTTTTACGTCATCCAGCCTTCTATGTAAGGAGTTGACATTGTCGGTTAATACCTTCCACCTATCCATCCACTCTGGTGTCGGCCCCACAGGGGGCGACATCCCATTTATCGGCCTCTGTTCCACCTCCACGTAACCTTCCTCATCCCACATGTCGACACAGCCGTACCGACACACAGCACACACACAGGGAATGCTCTGACTGAGGACAGGACCCCACAAAGTCCTTTGGGGAGACAGAGAGAGAGTATGCCAGCACACACCAGAGCGCTATATAATGCAGGGATTAACACTATAACTGAGTGATTTTTCCCCCAATAGCTGCTTGTATAAACAATATTGCGCCTAAATTTAGTGCCACCCCTCTCTTTTTAACCCTTTGAGCCTAAAAACTACAGGGGAGAGCCTGGGGAGCTGTCTTCCAGCTGCACTGTGAAGAGAAAATGGCGCCAGTGTGCTGAGGGAGATAGCTCTGCCCCTTTTTCGCGGACTTTTCTCCCGCTTTTTTATGGATTCTGGCAGGGGTATTTATCACATATATAGCCTCTGGGGCTATATATTGTGATGATTTTGCCAGGCAAGGTGTTTATATTGCTGCTCAGGGCGCCCCCCCCCCAGTGCCCTGCACCCATCAGTGACCGGAGTGTGAGGTGTGCATGAGGAGCAATGGCGCACAGCTGCAGTGCTGTGCGCTACCTTGGTGAAGACTGAAGTCTTCTGCCGCCGATTTTCCGGAACACTTCTTGCTTCTGGCTCTGTAAGGGGGCCGGCGGCGCGGCTCCGGGACCGAACATCAATGGCCGGTTCCATGCGGTCGATCCCTCTGGAGCTAATGGTGTCCAGTAGCCTAAGAAGCCCAAGCTGCCACCAGTTAGGTAGGTTCGCTTCTTCTCCCCTTAGTCCCTCGCTGCAGTGAGTCTGTTGCCAGCAGATCTCACTGTAAAATAAGAAACCTAAAATATACTTTCTTTCTAGGAGCTCAGGAGAGCCCCTAGTGTGCATCCAGCTCAGCCGGGCACAAGAATCTAACTGAGGTCTGGAGGAGGGTCTTAGTGGGAGGAGCCAGTGCACACCAGGTAGTCCTAAAGCTTTCTTTAGTTGTGCCCAGTCTCCTGCGGAGCCGCTAATTCCCATTGTCCTTACGGAGTCCCAGCATCCACTTAGGACGTCAGAGAAAGGTAAGTATTTTAACACTTAAGGTCACTGGGAGAGCTGTCGGTACCCTTTCCACAGCAGATAAGCAGTTGCTGACTATCATGCATTTCAGAGTCAAAATATATATCTCTCTTTTCCTCCTATTGCTCTCTGAGAGGTTCGGCAATGTTTAGTTCAAGTGACAGGCTGACCTATGATAATTGAGACACTATCCTCTCCTGACTGGAAATAGGTTGGTTAGATACTTATATCTGAAATCTATATATATAAATGCATATACCGCTGATTCATCACAAAATCTCCTGAACCATAAGGCTGGACTGCCTTGCCAGTGCCAATTGCAGAGCAGTCCATTATTCAAATAAGGGAGCCACACCCAGCGATGTTTGACAGTGTTTAGGGGTGGCAGTTGATGTGGCTCCCCTATTTGAATAATGGACTGCTCTGCAACTGCCACTAGCAAGGAAGTCCAGGAACAGAGCATTCAGCTCCTTAAATACCTGTGTGCCAGGTGTGCCTGGCACACAGCGCAGTTGCCCTGAGGGCGCACGGCCAGCGGATTATAATGAGTCAAATTGACTCATTACAAGACGCCTGTTCTGTGCCGTGCGCCGCGCTGGAGGAGAGCAGCAGCGCTGGAAGCAGGGAAGGAAGAGGAGGAAGGGGGACTGCAGCCGCAGCAGCGCTATGTCATTGTAGTAGCGCCGCTGCAGCAGTCTCCTCTCCTTTCGTATTGGCTGCCCGGCGCTGCTGTGAATGCTGGGATGCGGTTCCCTCATCCCAGTATTCACAGCAGCGGGAAGCCAATGCGGAAGGAGAGGGGGCTGCTGCAGCGGCGCCTCCACCAATGACATAGCGCTGCTGCAGCTCCAGCCCCCCCCCCCCTCCTCCTCCTTCTCCGCTGCCCGGGAATGGATCTGCATGCACGAGGAGCCTGACTGCCAGCGGGGAGAGATGGTAAGTATCTCTCTCTCTCTCTTCTGTCTGCCACAATGTGTAAAAAGGGGGACGCTGGCTGCCGTAATGTGTAAAAAGGGGGACACTGGCTGTCGTAATGTGTAAAAAGGGGGACGCTGTCTGCCATAATGTGTAAAAAGGGGACGCTGCCTGCTGTAATGTGTAAAAAGGGGGACTGTCTGCCGTAATGTGTAAAAAGGGGGACGCTGCCTGTCGTAATGTGTAAAAAGGGGGACGCAGTCTGCCGTAATGTGTAAAAAGGGGGACTGTCTGCCGTAATGTGTAAAAAGGGGGACGCTGTCTGCCGTAAGGTGTAAAAAGGGGAACGCTGTCTGCGTAATGTGTAAAAAGGGGTTCTACCTGGTGTAGTGGCGCTACTGTGCAGCGTAATTTTAAAAATGGAGACTACTGTGCACCGTAGTATGAATTGGTATTATTTTGTGGCCACGCCCCTTCCTCGTGAAGACACGCCCCTATATATTTGTTGCGTGCCTGCGACACGCACTGCCCCTATCTTGCATGGGGGGTGGGGGGGCGCCAATGCCGTTTCTTGCACACAGCGCTAAAATGCCTAGTTAAGGCACTGAGAGCATTGTGTCCTCCCTTCTCCGCGACTTGGTATCACTGGCACCATGCATTCTTTACAGACCCAGCTGGGTGGGCTGTCTTAACTCTCCTCTGTGAGGGGAAAATTCCCAATAATCATCTCACCCCTTTTAACCCCTTTGTGGGTGAAATTTTGAAAAATCCCTTCTTAGTGGGTACCTACGTCACAAAAGCAAGCTACTGTCCAAATGTCAAGATTCTAGGGGCTGATTCAGGTTGAATCGCAGAATGCAATCCAACTGGAAAAATTACAAAAAAGATGCGGTCGCATGCGTAGCCCGTCCCGCACATACGCCCGCATTTTCTGCGTTCATGGGTGGGTGGGGCAGCACTCCGTTTCCTAGACGGAGACGGAGCTTTGCGGGGTGTGGCCTGAAAACGGGGAGCGTGACGGGTGTGTTATTGTGGCGACTGCATTACGTCACACGCAGCCGCTGCGGTTCAAAAGATGGCGGAGGGCCTCCTGCAGGCGCAGCTAAGTTTACCTGTGCAGGCAGGAGGCAACCTTCATTTTTGCTATCAAGCAGAAATTGCGATGAAATAGCAATTTCTGCTTGATAAACGGGAAGAGGCGGCGGTCAGCATGCTGGGCGGCCCTGCCCTGTGATGAACGGCCCCCGAGCATGCAATCTCATGAATTGCAAATTCTGCTACTTAGCAGAATTTGCAATCCAACCTGAATCAGGCCCCTAGTCCAGTGGTGGCCAACGCGTGGCTCTTGAGCCACATGTGGCTCTTTCTTCATTCAAATGTGGCTCCCAACACTCAAAGTCACGTGACCACAAGAGATCTGTAAACCGCTTCACTCCAGCCAGACATGCAGCAGCACTACGTAGACTGAGAACTGAGGGAGCCAAATACACACGGGGGAGCTGGCTGGAGTGACACATGGGGGAAGTGAAGTATATTATGTGAATCTGGCTTTTCAATATATTTTATGCGGATCTGGCTTTTTCAATGATTTGATGTAGAAGTGGCTTTTTCATTGTATTTTATGTTGGATCTGGCTTTTTCAATGTGTTTTATACCAGGGGCGTGGCATAGCAGGCACGAGGTCACACCCCATTTTTGCAAGTGCGCCTTCGGCTCCAAGTCGGCTCTTTGATGTACCTAACAAGATTTCTTGGCTCTTTGTCTCTGACTGGTTGGCCACCCCTGCCCTAGTCCTTATGGTTCGGGAGATTTTGTGATGAGTCAGTGGTATTTGCTATATATACAGTATATAATATTTTATTTTTATTATTTTTCGGGGTCCACGATTTCTGACGGCAGCCCTGGGCACCAAAATCTATATTTGCTTACCAAAAAAATTAATCTGGGGCCTGCCCTGCCAAAGAGGATTTAGTGATCTACAGCTACTTATTCAAAAATAAGATTTTACTTACCGATAAATCTATTTCTCGTAGTCCGTAGTGGATGCTGGGGACTCCGTCAGAACCATGGGGGATAGCGGCTCCGCAGGAGACAGGGCACAAAAGTAAAAGCTTTAGGATCAGGTGGTGTGCACTGGCTCCTCCCCCTATGACCCTCCTCCAAGCCTCAGTTAGGATACTGTGCCCGGACGAGCGTACACAATAAGGAAGGATTTTGAATCCCGGGTAAGACTCATACCAGCCACACCAATCACACTGTACAACCTGTGATCTGAACCCAGTTAACAGCATGATAACAGCGGAGCCTCTGAAAAGATGGCTCACAACAATAATAACCCGATTTTTGTAACAATAACTATGTACAAGTATTGCAGACAATCCGCACTTGGGATGGGCGCCCAGCATCCACTACGGACTACGAGAAATAGATTTATCGGTAAGTAAAATCTTATTTTCTCTGACGTCCTAGTGGATGCTGGGGACTCCGTCAGGACCATGGGGATTATACCAAAGCTCCCAAACGGGCGGGAGAGTGCGGATGACTCTGCAGCACCGAATGAGAGAACTCCAGGTCCTCTTTAGCCAGGGTATCAAATTTGTAGAATTTTACAAACGTGTTCTCCCCCGACCACGTAGCTGCTCGGCAGAGTTGTAATGCCGAGACCCCTCGGGCAGCCGCCCAGGATGAGCCCACCTTCCTTGTGGAATGGGCCTTGACAGATTTAGGCTGTGGCAGGCCTGCCACAGAAAGTGCAAGTTGAAATGTGCTACAAATCCAACGAGCAATCGTCTGCTTAGAAGCAAGAGCACCCAGTTTTTTGGGTGCATACAGGATAACAGCGAGTCAGTTTTCCTGACTCCAGCCGTCCTGGAAACCTATATTTTCAGGGGCCTGACAACATCTAGCAACTTGGAGTCCTCCAAGTCCCTAGTAGCCGCAGGTACCACAATAAGCTGGTTCAGGTGAAACGCTGACACCACCTTAGGAAGAAACTGTGGACGAGTCCGCAGCTCTGCCCTGTCCGAATGGACAATCAGATATGGCTTTTGTGAGACAAAGCCGCCAATTCTGACACTCGCCTGGCCGAGGCCAGGGCCAACAGCATGGTCACTTTTCATGTGAGATATTTCAAATCCACAGATTTGAGCGGTTTAAAATGTGATTTGAGGAATCCCAGAACTACGTTGAGATCCCACAGTGCCACTGGAGGCACAAAAAGGGGGTTGTATATGCAATACTCCCTTGACAAACTTCTGGACTTCAGGAACTGAAGCCAATTCTTTCTGGAAGAAAATTGACAGGGCCGAAATTTGAACCTTAATGGACCCCAATTTGAGGCCCATAGACACTCCTGTTTGCAGGAAATGCAGGAATCGACCGAGTTGAAATTTCTTCGTGGGGCCTTCCTGGCCTCACACCACGCAACATATTTTCGCCACATGTGGTGATAATGTTTTGCGGTCACCTCCTTCCTGGCTTTGACCAGGGTAGGAATGACCTCTTCCGGAATGCCTTTTTCCCTTAGGATCTGGCGTTCCACCGCCATGCCGTCAAACGCAGCCGCGGTAAGTCTTGGAACAGACCTGGTACTTGCTGAAGCAAGTCCCTTCTTAGCGGCAGAGGCCATGAGTCCTCTGTGAGCATTTCTTGAAGTTCCGGGTGCCACGTCCTTCTTGGCCAATCCGGAGCCACGAGTATAGTTCTTACTCCTCTACGTCTTAGAATTCTCAGTACCTTGGTTATGAGAAGCAGAGGAGGGAACACATACACCAACTGGTACACCCACGGTGTTACCAGAACGTCCACAGATATTGCTTGAGGGTCTCTTGACCTGGCGCAATACCTGTCCAGTTTTTTGTTCAGGCGGGACGCCATCATGTCCACCTTTGGTCTTTCCCAACGGTTCACAATCATGTGGAATACTTCCCGATGAAGTCCCCACTCTCCCGGGTGGAGGTCGTGCCTGCTGAGGAAGTCTTCTTCCCAGTTGTCCACTCCCGGAATGAACACTGCTGACAGTGTTATCACATGATTTTTCGCCCAGCGAAGAATCCTTGCAGTTTCTGCCATTGCCCTCCTGCTTCTTGTGCCGCCTTGTCTGTTTACGTGGGTGACTGCCGTGATGTTGTCCCACTGGATCAATACCGGCTGACCTTGAAGCAGAGGTCTTGCTAAGCTTAGAACATTGTAAATTGCCCTTAGCTCCAGTATATTTATGTGGAGAGAAGTCTCCAGACTTGATCACACTCCCTGGAAATTTTTTCCCTGTGTGACTGCTCCCCAGCCTCTCAGGCTGGCATCCGTGGTCACCAGGACCCAGTCCTGAATGCCGAATCTGCGGCCCTTTAGTAGATGAGCACTCTGCAGCCACCGCAGAAGAAACACCCTTGTCCTTGGAGACAGGGTTATCCGCTGATGCATCTGAAGATGCGATCCGGACCATTTTTCCAGCAGATCCCACTGAAAAGTTTTTGCGTGAAATCTACCGAATGGAATCGCTTCGTAATAACCCACCATTTTTCCCAGGACCCTTCTGCAATGATGCACTGACACTTTTCCTGGTTTTAGGAGGTACCTGACTAGCTCGGATAACTCCCTGGCTTTCTTCTCCGGGAGAAACACCTTTTTCTGGACTGTGTCCAGAATCATCCCTAGGAACAGCAGACGTGTCGTCGGAAACAGCTGCGGTTTTGGAATATTTAGAATCCACCCGTGCTGTCGTAGAACTACTTGAGATAGTGCTACTCCGACCTCCAACTGTTCTCTGGACCTTGCCCCTATCAGGAGATCGTCCATTTTCTTTGAAGAAGAATCATCATTTCGGCCATTACCTTGGTAAGGACCCGGGGTGCCGTGGACAATCCAACCGGCAGCGTCTGAAACTGATAGTGACAGTTCTGTACCACGAACCTGAGGTACCCTTGGTGAGAAGGGCAAATTGGGACATGGAGGTAAGCATCCCTGATGTCCCGGGACACCATATAGTCCCCTTCTTCCTGGTTCGCTATCACTGCTCTGAGTGACTCCATCTTGATTTGAACCTTTGTATGTAAGTGTTCAACTATTTCAGATTTAGAATAGGTCTCACCGAGCCGTCTGGCTTCAGTACCACAATATAGTGTGGAATAATACCCCTTTCCTTGTTGTAGGAGGGGTACTTTGATTATCACCTGCTGGGAATACAGCTTGTGAATTGTTTCCACTACTGCCTCCCTGTCGGAGGGAGACGTTGGTAAAGCAGACTTCAGGAACCTGCGAGGGGGAGACGTCTCGAATTTCCAATCTGTACCCCTGGGATACTACTTGTAGGATCCAGGGGTCCACTTGCGAGTGAGCCCACTGCGTGCTGAAACTCTTGAGACGACCCCCCCCACCGCACCTGAGTCCGCTTGTACGGCCCCAGCGTCATGCTGAGGACTTGGCAGAAGCGGTGGAGGGCTTCTGTTTCTGGGAATGGGCTGCCTGCTGCAGTCTTCTTCCCTTTCCTCTATCCCATGGCAGATATGACTGGCCTTTTGCCCGCTTGCCCTTATGGGGACGAAAGGACTGAGGCTGAAAAGACGTTGTCTTTTTCTCCTTTATACGGCAATACTTCCATGTGCCGTTTGGAATCTGCATCACCTGACCACTGTCGTGTCCATAAACAACTTCTGGCAGATATGGACATCGCACTTACTCTTGATGCCAGAGTGCAAATATCCCTCTGTGCATCTCGCATATATAGAAATGCATCCTTTAAATGCTCTATAGTCAATAAAATACTGTCCCTGTCAAGGGTATCAATATTTTCAGTCAGGGAATCCGACCAAGCCACCCCAGCGCTGCACATCCAGGCTGAGGCGATCGCTGGTCGCTGTATAATACCAGTATGTGTGTATATACTTTTTAGGATATTTTCCAGCCTCCTATCAGCTGGCTCCTTGAGGGCGGCCCTATCTGGAGACGGTACCGCCACTTGTTTTGATAAGCGTGTGAGCGCCTTATCCACCCTAAGGGGTGTTTCCCAACGCGCCCTAACTTCTGGCGGGAAAGGGTATACCGCCAATAATTTTCTATCGGGGGAAACCCACGCATCATCACACACTTCATTTAATTTATCTGATTCAGGAAAAACTACAGGTAGTTTTTTCACACTCCACATAATACCCTTTTTTGTGGTACTTGTAGTATCAGAAATATGTAACACCTCCTTCATTGCCCTTAACAAGTAACGTGTGGCCCTAAAGGAAAATACGTTTGTTTCTTCACCGTCGACACTGGAGTCAGTGTCCGTGTCTGTGTCAACCGACTGAGGTAAAAGGACGTTTTAACGCCCCTGACGGTGTTTGAGACGCCTGGACAGGTACTAATTGGTTTGCCGGCCGTCTCATGTCGTCAACCGACCTTGCAGCGTGTTGACATTATCACGTAATTCCTTAAATAAGCCATCCATTCCGGTGTCGACTCCCTAGAGAGTGACATCACCATTACAGGCAATTGCTCCGCCTCCTCACCAACATCGTCCTCATACATGTCGACACACACGTACCGACACACAGCACACACACAGGGAATGCTCTGATAGAGGACAGGACCCCACTAGCCCTTAGGGGAGACAGAGGGAGAGTTTGCCAGCACACACCAAAAACGCTATAATTATACAGGGACAACCTTTATATAAGTGTTTTTCCCTTATAGCATTTTAATATATATAGTCATATCGCCAAATAAGTGCCCCCCCTCTCTGTTTTAACCCTGTTTCTGTAGTGCAGTGCAGGGGAGAGCCTGGGAGCCTTCCCACCAGCATTTCTGTGAGGGAAAATGGCGCTGTGTGCTGAGGAGAATAGGCCCCGCCCCCTTTTCGGCGGGCTTCTTCTCCCGTTTTTCTGAGACCTGGCAGGGGTTAAATACATCCATATAGCCCCCAGGGGCTATATGTGATGTATTTTTAGCCAGAATAAGGTACTATCATTGCTGCCCAGGGCGCCCCCCCCAGCGCCCTGCACCCTCAGTGACCGTTGCTATGAAGTGTGCTGACAACAATGGCGCACAGCTGCAGTGCTGTGCGCTACCTTATGAAGACTGAAAAGTCTTCTGCCGCCGGTTTCTGGACCTCTTCACTTTTCGGCATCTGCAAGGGGGTCGGCGGCGCGGCTCCGGGACGAACCCCAGGGTGAGACCTGTGTTCCGACTCCCTCTGGAGCTAATGGTGTCCAGTAGCCTAAGAAGCCAATCCATCCTGCACGCAGGTGAGTTCACTTCTCTCCCCTAAGTCCCTCGATGCAGTGAGCCTGTTGCCAGCAGGACTCACTGAAAATAAAAAACCTAACAAAACTTTTACTCTAAGCAGCTCTTTAGGAGAGCCACCTAGATTGCACCCTTCTCGGCCGGGCACAAAAATCTAACTGAGGCTTGGAGGAGGGTCATAGGGGGAGGAGCCAGTGCACACCACCTGATCCTAAAGCTTTTACTTTTGTGCCCTGTCTCCTGCGGAGCCGCTATCCCCCATGGTCCTGACGGAGTCCCCAGCATCCACTAGGACGTCAGAGAAATGGTAATATATGGTGTCTGTACCTAGTATGCCGGCAAATGTCATGCCCAAAATCAGGTTGGGCCAGTCAAAATACCAGTGGGTCATATGTAAGTGATCTCCCCCTGTCTGTTTCAAGTGCCAATTTTGTTGCCCAAGACTATTTAACCCTTGCAAAACCACGGCTACTTTCTCAAAATGGCTAAATATGGTTCAGCCAAAATATGTTCAGCCAAAAAATGGATTGTGAAAGTTGTGACCCAAGACTATTTAACCCTTGCAATACTACAGCTACTTATTCAAATTAATAGTGCATGTGCCCACTTTGCCAGCCTATGTCATGCCCAAAACAGTTTTGGACCAGGCAAATACAAGTGGGTTATATGTAAGTGACCACCGTCTGTTGGTTTCAGGTGTCAAATTTGTGGCCCAAGTCTATTTAACACTTGCAAAACTACATAAAGGGTCCTTCAGTCTTTACTGCGTTTGACAGCATATTGTAGTGCTGCGCATAGTGGCACGGTGTAGCGTATGTATTTCTATACTCTGATGGTTCAGCAGTCACACGTATGGGTAAGCTAATAATGTCCTCCAGCCTCTCCTCTATATATACAGGTAGCAAGATGACCCGCTTCAGCTATGTGCTGTCCTATAATTGGAGTAGCAGGCATCTGCATACGCATGTGATGCTACTATATGCTATGCTGCGCATAATAGCCCGCACTGCAAACTCTTCATGGGCAATGATACAAGAGAACACATCGGTACAGTTACTTATTCAAAATAGCCAAATATGGTGCCTGTGCCCCCTTTACCAGCCTATTTCATGCCCAAAACAGTTTGGCACAGGCAAAATACAAGGGGGTCATATGACCCCCTTGTATTTTGCTTCAAAATGGTAAAACATGGTGCCTTTGACCACTTTGCAAACCACTTTCATACCCAAAAGCTTGTTGGGCCAATCAAAATACAAGTGGGTCATATGTAAGTGACCACCCTCTGTTGGTTTTAAGTGTCGCCTTTGTTGCCCAAGACTACTTGACCCTTGCAAAACTACAGCTACTTATTCCAAATGGTAAAATATAGCGTTTGCATCAGAGGAGTAACTAAGGGGGGTTGAGCAGGACATATGCCCTGGGCGCCTTGGCAGGTCCAGCAGAAGGGGTGCTGCCGCCGGCCAGAGCATCATGCCCACTAGCCCCTGCTACTCATAGGCGTGCGCACAGGTCGTGCCTGGTGCGCACAGGCACCTCCTAATGTCCGACACCCCTACACACATGCCTTCTGCTGCTGCCAATTCCCGTCTCTGACGCTAAAGGAAGGAGAGCGCAGTGCACGTCTCTCCTGCCCCTCACTGTGTCCCCATCTCCACCAGTCATTTAAAATGTCTCTTGGCTGTCAGTCAATCAGAGCTCGGGGACCGCCTCTTGATTGGCTGCCGGCCCGTGAGCTTTGATTGGCTGACAGCCAGGGCACAGTGAGTGAGGCACAGGAGAGAAGCGCGCTGCGCTCTCCTACCCTCAGCGCCAGAGACAGAAGTTGGCAGCAGCAGCAGAGGAGGGTGAGTACCGCTGGGGGCATTTTTGCATCTGGCAGCACTGAGGGTATATATGTATCTAGCACCACTGGGGGCATATATGTATCTGGGACCGCTGGAGGCATATGTATCTGGCACCGCTGGGGGCATATATGTATCTGGCACCGCTGGGGGCATATATATCTGGCATTGCTGGGGGCATATATGTATCTGGCACCGCTGGGGGCATATATGTATCTGGCACCGCTGGGGGCATTTGTATATCTGGCACCACGGGGGCATATGTGTATCTGGCACTATGAGGGCATATGTTTATCTGGCACCGCTGGGGGCATATGTGTATCTGGTACCGCTGGGGGCATATGTGTATCTGGCACTGTTTGGGGCATATGTGTATCTGGCACTGTGGGGTAATATGTATCTGGCACTGTGGGCATTTGTGTATATGGCACTGTAGGGCATTTGTGTATCTGTCACAGCGGAGCAATGTGTATCTGGCACCGCTGGGGGCATATGTATTTGGCACCGCTTGAGGCATATGTATCTGGCACCGCTGGAGGCATATGTATATGGCATCGCTGGGGGCATATGTGTATCTGGCACTGCTGGGGGCATATGTGTATCTGGCACTGTTTGGGGCCTATGTGTATCTAGCACTGTGGGGTAATATGTATCTGGCACTGTGGGGCATTTGTGTATCTGGCACTGTGGGGCAATGTGCATCTGGCACTGTGGGGTAATATGTATCTGGCACTGTGGGGCATTTGTGTATCTGGCACTGTGGGACATTTGTGTATCTATCACTGTGGGGCAATGTGTATCTGGCACTGTGTGTACTGTGTAAAAAGGGGACTCTGCCTGTGTACTGTGTAAAAGGGGACTCTGCCTGCGTACTTTGTAACAAGGGGACTCTGCCTGCGTACTGTGTAAAAAAGGGAATTCTGCCTGCATACTGTGTAAAAAGGGGACTCTGCCTGCGTACTATGTAAAAAGGGGACTCTACCTGTGTACTGTGTAAATAGGGAACTCTACTGCTGTAATGTGCAAAAATTTAATGAAGGTGTGCTGAGAGACGACACAAGGGGTAGGTGATAGTGTGCTAAGAGACGACGCAGGGTGAGGTGATAGTTTGCTGAGAGGCGACACAGGGGGTAGGTGATAGTCATGTTGGCACGCCCCATTTTCAGTGACCACGCCCTTCTGGTGTGTGACCACGCCCATTTTTCTGGCACGCACACATAGTTGATTTTATGTTATGCGGGCAGCACTCGGATGCTTGTGTTGGGTCTGTCAGCCCGAAATGTACCAGTAACTGCAAATTATTTCCACTGTACTGTACCATATATAATCTTGAATGGAGTGTAAATGGGTAGGACATGCACATACTGCCCCTGTAAAGCTATACCACTTAGTAAATATGTATACATACAATAATTACAAATAAAAAAAATTTCATAGTTGCTTTTTCATTATCATTCTATTAAATTCGCTGTAATCAAATGAAGGCTGATACCCAAGTAATAAAAATAATAAAATTAGGTGGGGGCATCCGTTACTGTTGTACCTAGGGGTGCCCTCACCCCTAAATACGTCCGTTTATGTCCACATTGCCAGTCTATTTCATGGCCAAAAGTTTTTCGGCACAGGCAAAATACAATTGACATTTTTTGTAAGGTATATGTTTTCGGTTTTTCCAATGTTAACTGAGTGATCCAACTTAATTTCATTGTTTTAATACAACATGCTGTGAATAAGAAGCTGTAGCATTAATAATAAGTGTAAGCTACCTTCTGCCTCGTTTTCCTATGTGTCTTTCATCACCCGTCCGACACTCTATGTCCATCATCATTGCTCTGCCTCCAATGATTACCCCAATGATCTCTCCCCATCACTGCTATGCCTTGCTCCCCAGCCTCTCCGCCCTCTCCCTCCCTTACAATAAGGCAGCAGCGGCAGCAGGGTGTTGCTGTTGATGCTGTAGCCGTGGAGGGAGAGTGACGTCACGGTCTCCGTTCATCAGCAGCTGCAGCTCCGGGGAACCATAGAAGGGACAGGAGGAACCCGAACCCACTCTTCCTCCTCCCGCACGCACACACAGTGACACCCGGTGCTGCTCCTCATCCAGCAGACCCCCACTCCTGAGCACTCCCAGTGCACGGCCCCGGGTCACCTGTCCGCTGTCGGGATGTGCCCGGGCTGCTGAGGATATGGGCTGTATCGGGAGCCGGAGCAGCGGGACCGGTGAGAGGAGGGATATGTGTATGTATTCTATGCGTATCTGTGCGGGGGGGGGGGGGAGAATGTGGTAGCAGCACCTGGGATTCTGCATGCAGCTGCTGTGTATGGGATGTGCTTGTGTAAACAGCCATGTTTACTAAGATGTATGTCCCAATTACTATTCACCTGATGACTAAAACATCACTCCAGTCCTCCAGTAATAACCTCCCACTGCAGTGCATGGAATGCTCTATGCTGCTTTGGCAGGATGTAGTTGATGCTCTGCTTGCACTACTGGGCAAATGCTCTGCAGCCTGTGAATGACTGATGTTAATGCTCTGCAAGTTACAGAAGCATGGTGGGTTTTACTGTTCTGCAGACTTGGTCCAAATAAGCTCTATTATACTATACATTATGGCCGCTCAGAGGGTGGGGTATACGCTCAGTGCTCCGACACCTTGTAATATACAGCCTGTGGCTGCTGTAATTATTTTTGTGGGGATAAATAGTACAAGATTTAGTCATTTTAATATCTGGCATTATGTCACTAAAATGATTGTGTGATTGTATTGTTTACTATACTCCATATAGCCTGACAGGGAAAAGTAGAAGTCTTTGTTAGAATCCTTAAGTGATTAAGGCTACAATATAAGTGACACGGCAAAATAAAATGTTATTTGTGTACTCATATGTTAAATATTAATTATTATTCTGACTTGACTGAACGGGAATGAATCATTACCCACTAAAGTGAAAGGTTAAACAGTCAACTGTTGACAAGGACGTAAATGTTATGTCTGATCTTCCCTATAGAAAATGATTTGGTTGTAAAGTGAAACTAATGATGTACAGGCCATGTCCAAATAAATGGTTAATGTTTTGCAAGCTCTAGATCCAGAAACAATGGCATCAGTACTGTGCATAGCTTGGGAACAGATCGAGGTGCTGCTGTGGATCCAAGTTCATAGTTTAGGACTTTTTACGATTATAACCACGTCCTGATGGACGTTAATTTAATATTCAGTATGGTTGGGTTTATAGCTTAGCCAACACAACAGAAAAGGCAATCTCAATATAGTTTGTGCTAGGGTTTATTTACTGTGAGCTTAATCGCTCACAGTAGAATTGGTTAAGCTCGGTATTACCTGGCTGCATTGGGTTAATGCTTGTGGCTTTCTTGGAATGGGAGATTTGTCTAAGAATCTAGTATGGGCAATTCCAGCAGTAAAAGAAGTTTACATTCATCGCTCTGGAACATGGTTACTGAAGGATCTGTATTCACAATATACAATTAAATAATTGGCCAGTGATAAGGTTCATAAAAAGCACTTATTGGCATCTGGCACAAATTATGATTGCATACAGTTTCCCCAAGGCACAAAAGGATGGAAATTTACTGTTGTGTTGTCAGCTTATGCTGTATAAAGGAATTATAAAGGTATAGCGCAGACAAAGATGAAGACCACATAATACTGGCCTCATGATATACAGCTATATAACTATATAACTATAGCTAACTACTTTTATGGTATTGGATATGGTTGGACATTTGCTAACTCTGGTCTTGTGCTTCCATATGATGCGGGCAGTGTTCTACAGACTGTGGCAAAATATTGTAAATGCTCTGACTGAACAGGATTTGTGCATTTTAGGCTCATTGTGCTTTTAAAGGAAGGTTGGATGGGATCAGTGCTGAGCAGGCTTTGAGAATGGCAGTGATGGGGTTAATACTGTTTTGGCTCTTGCAGTTGAGGGGTAATGTAGTGCTTGCTATGGCAAGGGAGGGGTGCTATGGCAAGGGAGTGAATGCTTAGGCAGCAAGCTGTTATTGCCTTTAACATATTTGATAATTTGGGTAGATGCCTTGTGGAAACTGGATGCTGTTAATTGTGTATTAAATAGTGGTATACACAAATGGCACTCAAAGTAATACTACCACACACATTCTATTGCATATATTTTCTATTGTAGCAGTAACAGCAGGATCTTTTTCTCTTACCTGATAAGTAGTTTCGGCTGTACGGATGGGGTAATGGTTAGGATTACTGCCTCACAGCACTGAGGTCATGGGTTCGATTCCTACCATGGCCCTAACTGTGCGGAGTTTGTGTATTCTGCCCGTGCTTGCGTGGGTTTCCTCCGGGTACTCTGGTTTCCACACACAATCCAGTAGGTTAATTGGCTCCCAACAAAATTAACCCTAGTGAATGTGTGTGCATATACATGTGGTAGGGAATCTAGATTGTAAGCTCCACTGGGGCAGGGACTGATGTGAATGGGCAAATATTCTCTGTAAAGCGCTGCGGAATATGTGTGCGCTATATAAATAACGGGTAATAAATAAATAGTTTAGAGCCATCACTGTTCTTCCTCTTTTGCTATTTTATTTTCTATCACACCTTGAGCCTTCATCCTTTTACTGCTTTGTGCTTTTACTCCACACATCTCCTTTCTCTGATTGGTGTACCTTTTGTCAGTGATTAGTGATAACCTCTGTTCTCGCTGTTTAAATGGCACATCATCTCAAATATTAGGTCTCTCTCATTTCAGTCAATACTAATTGAAGACTCTCCTCTTGTGCTCCTGTTTTTTTAACCATGTTGGTAAGTGTCACTAGGACCTGTGTTTCTATAAGTTGTGTGTTAACTTCTACCAGTTGTTGCCTGGGGCTTATTTTCCTCTCTTCTCCCGGGGCCTCTTTCTCTCTCATGTCCCCCAGGACCTTTCTTTCTGAACTACAGAAGAGAGGAAGATGGCTGTGTTACATTTGTACAGATTTTATTCTCTGTTGTTTGACATATACAGGGGTGCATTGTGCTATGTTTATGCTTACAACCTCAGAGCTTGCGTCAAGAGTTACATGGAAGTCCGGGTAATTCTCCACACTGCACCAAAGAAACAGACTTGGGTGCATAAGAGAATACTAGCGTATAGACTGATGACTGAAGTGTTATTTTAAAGGTGCATTGTTTTATCACAGATATGATCAACATTATACACTGTGATAACAGCTCATAGCATACCGATGTATCCTTATACGTTGTGGCTTCAGTCTCACCAAATAGCCCCCTCGGTGTGCCAGGTCCTGCGCCAAGTGTGTTTCTTGCAGAAATTCTCATAAAAAAAAAACCCGACTGGAAACAATATAATTGGATTGCTAGATTACACTGATCAATCTAGCAATCGGTACATGTGTGTGCGACTGAGTCTGAATCTGTGTAAAAAGGGATCCAGTGTGAGCGACTGCGGCTTTTCTTTATGCCAGGTTCCATTGTGCTTCATCTGCGAATTTGTACATGTGTAAAACCATTACCTGTGTGGTTAATGCCGCAGCCTAGTGTCTCTGGTACACTGTATGCAGCTTTTCTGAGATTCTGCATACAAGTCGCAAAATATAAAGAACAGTATGGTATGCTACTAGTTTTGGAGCATCTCAGTCTCGCCGGGCACCTCACGCCATATGGCGTATAGATGCTTAGTGTATCAGGACACATCTGTAATACAGATTCTGTATGGGAGAGTTGATCACAGTGATGAGGACTAGGAAAGACTGAAACTGGCTTAGTAGAAGACAATACAAAGTAGGTTTTTAATTCTTAATACTGACAAATTTATATAGATGTTTGGTTTGTATGCAGTGCTTCTTAATAGTGGTGCAGGGTTGTATGCAGTGCTTCTTAATAGTGGTGCAGGTTTGTATGCAGTGCTTCCTAATAGTGGTGCAGGTTTGTATGCAGTGCTTCCTAATAGTGGTGCAGGTTTGTATGCAGTGCTTCCTAAAAGTGGTGCAGGTTTGTATGCAGTCCTTCTTTATAGTTATGCAGGTTTGTATGCAGTCCTTCCTAATAGTGATGCATGGTTGTATGCAGTCCTTTCTAATAATCGTGCATGGTTGAATGCAGTACTTCCTAATGGGTTCACTACGGCTGGCCGGCGGTCGGGCTCCCGGCGACCAGCATCCCGGCGCCGGGAGCCCGACCGCCGGCTTACCGACAGCTTGGCGAGCGCAAATGAGCCCCTTGCGGGCTCGCTGCGCTCGCCACGCTACGGGCACGGTGGCGCGCTACGCGCGCCACACTATTTTATTCTCCCTCTATGGGGGTCGTGGACCCCCACGAGGGAAAATAATTGTCAGTATTCCGGCTGTCGGGCTCCCGGCGCCGGTATACTGAGCGCCGGGAGCCCGACCGCCGGCAAACAGAAGACCACCCCTTCCTAATAGTGGTGCAGGTTTGTATACAGTGCTTCCTTATAGTTATGCAGGGTTGTATGCAGTGCTTCTTTATAGTTATGCAGGTTTGTATGCAGTCCTTCCTAATAGTGGTGCAGGGTTGTATGCAGTCCTTTCTAATAGTCGTGCAGGGTTGTATGCAGTACTTCCTAATAGTGGTGCAGGGTTGTATGCAGTACTTCCTAATAGTGGTGCAGGGTTGTATGCAGTACTTCCTAATAGTGGTGCAGGTTTGTATGCAGTGCTTCCTTATAGTTATGCGGGTTTGTATGCAGTCCTTCCTAATAGTGGTGCAGGGTTGTATGCAGTCCTTTCTAATAGTCGTGCAGGTTTGTATGCAGTGCTTCCTAATGATGGTGCAGTTTTGTATGCAGTGCTTAATAGCGGTGCAGGTTTGTATGCAGTGCTTCCTAATAGTCGTGCAGGTTTGTATGCAGTCATTCCTAATGGTGGTGCAGGTTTGTATGCAGTCCTTTCTAATAGTCGTGCAGGGTTGTATGCAGTGCTTCCCACTGGTGTTCCAGGTTTGTATGTAGTGCGTACTACTGGTAGTGCAGGTCAGAGGCGTAACTAGGGTTTTCGGAGCCCAGGGCAAGATGGAAAATGCCCCCCCCTCCCCCCCACACAAAAAAACAAAAAAAAAACAAAAAAAAACAAAAGAAGCATAGGCGCGCACAGTGAAAAAATGGGCGTGGCCACTGAAAATGGCCCACAGTGCCAGTTACATTGCCCCACAGTGCCAGTCACATTGCCCCACAGTGCCGGATACAATGCCCCACAGTGCCGGATACATTGCCCCACAGTGCCGGATACATTGCCCCACAGTGCCGGATACATTGCCCCACAGTGCCGGATACATTGCCCCACAGTGCCGGATACATTGCCCCACTGTGTCGGATACATGCCCCACTGTGCTCCCAACCCCCCCCCCCCCCCCCCCGGTCACTCACCGCTTGTGGCTCGCCTCTGATATGTGAGGGGAGGAGAGCGCAGCGCAGCGCCTCTCCTTCCCCTCACCGCTCCAGGTCTCCGGCGGCTGTGTGGCGCCGGTTCGCTAGCCAATCAGAGCTCGCGGACTGGCAGCCAATCAGGAGCCGGTCTGCAAGCTCTGATTGGCTAACGCCGCCGGAGCGCTGCCTACTGGTGGTGCAGGTTTGTATGTAGTGTTTCCCGCTAGAGGTGCAGGTTTGCACAGTACGCAGTGCTTCCTACTGGTTGTGAAAGTTTGTATGCAGTGCTTCCTAATGAAGGTGTAGGTTTGTATGCAGTGCTTCCTACTGGTGGTGCAGGTTTATATGCAGTGCTTCCTTATAGTTATGCAGGTTTGTATGCAGTCCTTCCTAATAGTGGTGCAGGGTTGTATGCAGTCCTTTATAATAGTGGTGCAGGGTTGTATGCAGTGCTTCCTACTGGTGGTGCAGGCTAATAAGTAGTGCTTCCTACTGGTGGTGCAGATTTGTATACAGTGCTTCCTACTGGTGGTGCAGATTTGTATGCAGTGCTTCCTACTGGTAATGCAGATTTGTATGCAGTGCTTACTACTTGTAGTGCATGTTTGTATGCAGTGCTTCACACTGGTGTTCCAGGTTTGTATGTAGTGCGTACTACTAGTGGTGCAGGTTTGTATGCAGTACTTCCTACTGGTGGTGCAGGTTTGTATGTAGTGCATACTACTGGTGGTGCAGATTTGTATGCAGTGCTTCCTACTGGTGGTGCAGGTTTGTATGTAGTGTTTCCTACTAGAGGTGCAGGTTTGTACAGTATGCAGTTCTTCCTACTGGTTGTGCAGGTTTGTATGCAGTGCTTCCTAATGGAGGTGTAGATTTGTATGCAGTGCTCCCTACTGGTAGGGCAGGTTTGTATGCAGTGCTTCCTACTGGTGGTGCAGGTTTGTATGCAGTGCTTCCTAATGGAGGTGTAGATTTGTATGCAGTGCTTCCTACTAGTAGTGCAGGTTTGTATGTAGTGCTTCCTACTGGTGGTGCAGGTTTGTATGCAGTGCTTCCTACTGGTGGTGCAAGTTTGTATGCAGTGCTTCCTACTGGTGGTGCAAGTTTGTATGCAGTGCTTCCTACTGGTGGTGCAAGTTTGTATGCAGTGCCTTGGCTTGATGGTACAGATTTGTGTGCAGGGCTTTTGCTTGGTGGCACATGTTTATATGAAGTGCTTTAGTTTAAGACAGAGGACGAGACTTTCATATCCAAAAATCCAATATCCAAAATATTCTGAAAGCCAAATTCTTTTGAGCACTACTGAGATAGTGATAGCTCAATGTACACAAAGTATTTCATGACCAAATTATTAAAAATATTGTATAAAATTACCTTCACGCTATGTGTATAAGGCAGAAAACATATGAAATCCCGGCAGACGGGATGCCAGCTGTCAGTATATCGACAGCGGCATCCTGTGTGCCGGAATCACAGCAGTGAGGCAGCGGGTTCGCTCCCCACACCAGGCCCAGTGACTCGCTGCGCTCGCCACAGGTTCTATTCCCACTTGGTTGGTGGCGTGGACCCACCAACCGAGTGAGAATACAGAGCACTTGTTGGGATTCCGTCTGGCGGGATATCACCAGCTGAAAGGATTCTGACGCCAGTCTCCTGAACGCTGAGATCCCAACAGCCGGTATATTAACTGCATCCTTTATAAACATAAATGCATTTAGTGTTGAGACTTGGCTCCCATCCCCAAGATATCATCTTATTATGGTATGCAAATATTCCAAAATATGGGAAAATCCAAAATACTTCTGGTCCCAAGCATTTTGGTTATGGGAGACTCAACCTGTAAAGATTTCTATGTAGACTGTACAGATCTCTTAGTTGTACAGGTGTGTATGTAGTTCTCTGTTTTGTTGTACAGGTTTGTATGCTGGGCTATTGTTCTTTGTTGTACTGTACAGATTTATATGTAGCACTACTGTTCTTGGTTGTGCAGTTCTATATGCAGTGCTTTTTCTTGAGGATGGATGCTTGTATGTATTGCTTCTGCTTGGTGATATGGATTTGTTGCAGGTTTGAATGCAGTACTTATGAAAAATGCTTCTGCATTGCAATCGAGTCCTGTAGGCACTGCAGCTATGTCCAAGATATGAATATGCAGCTTTATAGCACAGCTCAATATGTATTCATGGGGATATAATTTTTTTCCCTCCCTGTACAGTGGTAAGAAACTACTAAAGGCTAATATGCATCAAGAAAGCACTGCTGTGATAGTTTAATTTGACATTGTTTAAATGTAACATCACTCCAGCGTTATATGACCATATTATGACTGTAGGCCGAGCAATACAGTGCCCTGTGTGTGGTCTGTCATTGAGGAAAGAGGAAGAGTAATACAGCTCAGTGTAATTTACCTTGTCAGTGAC
The DNA here is from genome assembly GCF_028390025.1 of Pseudophryne corroboree. Classification (NCBI taxonomy): domain Eukaryota; kingdom Metazoa; phylum Chordata; class Amphibia; order Anura; family Myobatrachidae; genus Pseudophryne; species Pseudophryne corroboree. The sequence goes on along the minus strand of NC_086447.1, from coordinate 372,776,526 downwards.
AGAGTAACACAGAGTTGAGTGCATGTTTTATTTTGTCAGGGGGAAGGGCATGGTGGCCATCTTTGTCTGGGAACCAGGAGGAGGTAAGAGTGCCCGTGAATCCCTGGGGTGCAGGGAGCAGGCAGCGATAATTTTGACAAGGATTTTCAAATTAGTTTTAGTCAAAGGGCGGTATCCAATTAGCTGCTGTAAAACATCCTCATGTTTCACCGATATTTTTTTTATAGGCTATCCAATTAGATCGCCCGTACGAAAATAAAATTTCTCCTGAAAACACACATGTTCAGTGAAACATGTGTTTTCGGTAGTCGCAGCAACGGGATTGTTTTCGGGAATTGGTGTCTGAGGCAGGTGAAAGAAAATCCCCAGCAAACTGCGTCATGTGCCGGATTATCGGGGCTAATTCGATAGCCCCCGGTGAGACAATTAGCCACAGTATTTACTGTGGCTAATTGAATACCTCCCTTAGTCACTTACTTAAAATTGTAGTTGGTTTATTGTAACATTTTAGTCTTTTGCTTCGTTTTAGTCAAGATTCAGTCAATGGATCTCAGTTTTCATTTTATTCTAATTTTAGTCATTGTTTTAGTCATAACTTTTGCAAACAGTTTAATGATACTGTAATGGATTTTGCTGAAGAACATTTCTCTAAAATACTGATCTAGGCACATCAGGCTGAGAGAAAAGTTACATACCGAGTCTGACTTTCCGTAGAGCTCCCATATATCATATGCAAATTAATACCTTAAGTTTGTTAGAACAATCAAGTGCAAAGCACAATCCTATCTCCTTCATAGCAAGTCATATTTATTTTCTGCAAATATCTACAACAGGGGTGGCCAACCAGTCAGAACCAAAGAGCCAAAAAAAATGTGTTAGGTATGTCAAAGAGCCGACATCGAGCCGAAGGCACACATGCAAAAATGGGGTGTGGCCTTGTGCCTTCTAGGCCACGCCCCTGGTATAAAATACATTGAAAAAGCCAGATCCAACATAAAATACACTGAAAAAGCTACTTCCACATAAAATAATTGTAAAAGCCAGACCCACATAAAATATATTGAAAAATCCAGATTCACATAATACACTTCAGCTCCCCCATGTGTCACTCCATCCAGCACCATCTTGTCACTCCAACCAGCACCCTCCTGTCACTTCAACCAGCACCCTCCTGTCACTTCAACCAGCACCCTCCTGTCACTTCAACCAGCACCCTCCTGTCACTTCAACCAGCACCCTCATGTATCACTTCAGCTTCCCCCAATTCATGCCACTGCAGCAGCCCCTTATGTGTCCTCTGTTTGCTGGTGGGTGTCTCATCTCTAGTATCTGGCTCCCTCAGTTCTAAAGGTCCATACACACTGAGCGCTTTTCCCCGCTGCCAAGTGATGTCAGCGGGGGTGAGCGGCTTTCCATAGCAGGACGCTATGGAAAGCTGCTCACCCCGCCGTTCATCTACTGGTAATACCAGCAGATGAACGGCGGCTGCCAGCGATGAAGCGGGAGCGTGCATCAGCCCTCACCGCTCATGGTTTGGCCATACATACTGGGCGGCTCTGAGCTGAAAGCAGCTCAAAACACCAAAAGTGAGCAGCTTTCAGCTCCAAATCGCCCATTGTGTATGGGACTTAAGTCCCCATAGTGCTGCTGCGTGTTTTTCTGGAGAGCAGTGGTTACCTGATCTGTTGTGGTCATGTGACTTTCTGTGTTAGGAGCCACATTTGAACAAGAAAAGAGCCGCATGTGGCTCAAGAGCCACAGGTTGGCCACCGCTGATCTAGAACATATAATTGAATTTAAAACTACTTCCAGTGTTAATTCCAGGTCCTGGTGGTCGTGATTCCGGCAGTCAGAATACCGATGCAGAATACCGATGCCGATGAATCCCGGCAACTACTCGGAATGCTAACACTGGCATCTCGAATAGGGTCACCAGGCCACGCCTAGAATCCCATCTGCCGGGATCGCAAACAAGCATTGGCCGGGCCGCCGGAGAAATAAGCCGCACACGAGGGTGTGTGTATTGGTAATGGAGGTTAGGTTTAGCCTGCAGAGGGAGGATTAGGTTTAGGATGCGGCCCGGGGGGTTAGGTTGCAGGGAAGGTGTTTAGGTTTAGCCACTCCCAGGGAGGGTTAAGGTTAGGCTGTGGGGGGGAGGGCGGTAGTTTTAAGTACCACACTCTCCCAGGATTCTTATCATCGGGATGCCGCGGTCGGTATTCCCAGCCCTTACTAAAGAGAGGTGACATCGCTATGCATAAAGCCCACAGCAGCCAGTAAAAATAATAATAATAATTTTATTTATATAGCGCTATTTCTCCAATAGGACTAAAGGTGCAGTAAGGGGTATCCAGTCAGAATGTTAACATGGACATAAGGTCGAGAAGTACATGGACATAATGTCGAAATTTAACATGTCGAAAAACCAGAATGTTAACAGTACATTTTTGTTTTATTTTTAGGGTTAGGTTTAGGGTTAGTGTTAGGTTTAGAAATATTATTAAAGTACTACATGTCGACATTCTGGTGTTGACATGTTAATTGCTGACATTATGAACATGTCAACATATTGCTTGTCAACTTATTGTCCATGTCGTAATTCTGACTGTCGATATTCTAGTAATTCTTTTCATACTACACCTATTAAGGTGGGTGTCACTGTAGATTCAAGCAATGTGGCTAAAGAGCGCAGCAGGGTGGTGCCTCATGAAGAGGGAAGCCATGTGTAGTGGAGAGAGGGTTGGCAGCAGAAGAGCCCCATTAGTGTCATGGGACCTATGAAGGTTGCTTGTGATAGCCTGTGTGTGGAGAGGTGAGTGACAGCTGAAAGTGACACTAGGGAGGGTATCAGAGCTGCATATTAAAAAAAAAGAAATACAAAGAACTTGTACATGCCAAAAGCAGGAGAACAGCCTGGAGCGTGATCTTCAACTGAGAGACTGAGGTAGAGGCTGAGCTAAGCTGTGAGAGCTTAATATTGTGGCTCTACAGGTACCTGCCTGCAGACTGACAGGTGTAAGGTAAACCTGCTAAACATGTCATGTGTAACTGTTCTTTCTCTATCGTCCTAGTGGATGCTGGGGTTCCTGAAAGGACCATGGGGAATAGCGGCTCCGCAGGAGACAGGGCACAAAAAGTAAAGCTTTAGGATCAGGTGGTGTGCACTGGCTCCTCCCCCTATGACCCTCCTCCAAGCCTCAGTTAGATTTTTGTGCCCGGCCGAGAAGGGTGCAATCTAGGTGGCTCTCCTAAAGAGCTGCTTAGAAAAGTTTAGCTTAGGTTTTTTATTTTACAGTGAGTCCTGCTGGCAACAGGATCACTGCAACGAGGGACTTAGGGGAGAAGAAGTGAACTCACCTGCGTGCAGGATGGATTGGCTTCTTTGGCTACTGGACATTAGCTCCAGAGGGACGATCACAGGTACAGCCTGGATGGTCACCGGAGCCTCGCCGCCGGCCCCCTTGCAGATGCTGAAAAGAGAAGAAGGTCCAGAATCGGCGGCAGAAGACTCCTCAGTCTTCTTAAGGTAGCGCACAGCACTGCAGCTGTGCGCCATTGCTCTCAGCACACTTCACACGGCAGTCACTGAGGGTGCAGGGCGCTGGGAGGGGGGCGCCCTGGGAGGCAATGTAAACCTATTTTTTGGCAAAAAAAATACCTCACATATAGCCTCCGGGGGCTATATGGAGATATTTAACCCCTGCCAGAATCCGTTGAAGAGCGGGAGACGAGCCCGCCGAAAAAGGGGCGGGGCCTATCTCCTCAGCACACAGCGCCATTTTCCCTCACAGAAAGGCTGGAGGGAAGGCTCCCAGGCTCTCCCCTGCACTGCACTACAGAAACAGGGTTAAAACAGAGAGGGGGGGCACTAATTTGGCGTTAGAAATATATAAAAAGATGCTATAAGGGAAAACACTTATATAAGGTTGTCCCTATATAATTATAGCGTTTTTTTGGTGTGTGCTGGCAAACTCTCCCTCTCCAAAGGGCTAGTGGGTCCTGTCCTCTATCAGAGCATTCCCTGTGTGTGTGCTGTGTGTCGGTACGTGTGTGTCGACATGTATGAGGACGATGTTGGTGAGGAGGCGGAGCAATTGCCTGTAATGGTGATGTCACTCTCTAGGGAGTCGACACCGGAATGGATGGCTTATTTAGGGAATTACGTGATAATGTCAACACGCTGCAAGGTCGGTTGACGACATGAGACGGCCGACAAACAATTAGTACCGGTCCAGACGTCTCAAAAACACCGTCAGGGGTTTTAAAACGCCCGTTTACCTTAGTCGGTCGACACAGACACAGACACGGACACTGAATCCAGTGTCGACGGTGAATAAACAAACGTATTCCTTATTAGGGCCACACGTTAAGGGCAATGAAGGAGGTGTTACATATTTCTGATACTACAAGTACCACAAAAGAGGGTATTATGTGGGATGTGAAAAAACTACCTGTAGTTTTTCCTGAATCAGATAAATTAAATGAAGTTCCCCCCGATAGAAAATTATTGGCGGTATACCCTTTCCCGCCAGAAGTTAGGGCGCGTTGGGAAACACCCCTTAGGGTGGATAAGGCGCTCACACGCTTATCAAAACAAGTGGCGGTACCGTCTATAGATAGGGCCGTCCTCAAGGAGCCAGCTGACAGGAGGCTGGAAAATATCATATAAAAGTATATACACACATACTGGTGTTATACTGCGACCAGCGATCGCCTCAGCCTGGATGTGCAGAGCTGGGGTGGCTTGGTCGGATTCCCTGACTAAAAATATTGATACCCTTGACAGGGACAGTATTTTATTGACTATAGAGCATTTAAAGGATGCATTTCTATATATGCGAGATGCACAGAGGGATATTTGCACTCTGGCATCAAGAGTAAGTGCGATGTCCATATCTGCCAGAAGATGTTTATGGACACGACAGTGGTCAGGTGATGCAGATTCCAAACGGCACAAAGGTGTATTGCCGTATAAAGGAAGAGGAGTTATTTGGGGTCGGTCCATGGGACCTGGTGGCCACGGCAACTGCTGGAAAATCCACCGTTTTTACCCTAAGTCACATCTCTGCAGAAAAAGACACCGTCTTTTCAGCCTCAGTCCTTTCGTCCCTATAAGAGTCATATTTGCCCAGGGATAGAGGAAAGGGAAGAAGACTGCAGCAGGCAGCCCATTCCCAGGAACAGAAGCCTTCCACCGCTTCTGCCAAGCTCTCAGCATGACGCTGGGACCGTACAGGACCCCTGGATCCTACAAGTAGTATCCCAGGGGGTACAGATTGGAATGTCGAAACGTTTCCCCCTCGCAGGCTCCTGAAGTCTGCTTTACCAAGGTATCCCTCCGACAAGGAGGCAGTATGGGAAAAAATTCACAAGCTGTATTCCCAGCAGGTGATAATCAAATTACCCCTCCTACAACAAGGAAAGGGGTATTATTCCACACTATATTGTGGTACTGAAGCCAGAAGGCTAGGTGAGACCTATTCTAAATCTAAAAAAATTTGAACACTTACAAAGGTTCAAATCAAGATGGAGTCACTCAGAGCAGTGATAACGAACAGGAAGAAGGGGACTATATAGTGTCCCGGGACATCAGGGATGCTTACCTCCATGTCCCAAATTTGCCCTTCTCACTAAGGGTACCTCAGGTTCGTGGTATAGAACTGTCACTGTCAGTTTCAGACGCTGCCGTTTGGATTGTCCACGGCACCCCGGGTCTTTACCAAGGTAATGGCCGAAATGATGATTCTTCTTCGAAGAAAAGGCGTCTTAATTACCCCTTACTTGGACGATCTCCTGATAAGGGCAAAGTCCAGGGAACAGTTGGAGGTCGGAGTAGCACTATCTCGGATACTGCTACAACAGCACGGATGGATTCTAAATATTCCAAAATCGCAGCTGATCCTGACGACACGTCTGCTGTGCCTAGGGATGATTCTGGACACAGTCCAGAAAAAGGTGTTTCTCCCGGATATGAGAGCCAGGGAGTTATCCGAGCTAGTCAAGAACCTCCTAAAACCAGGAAAAGTGTCAGTGCATCATTGCACAAGGGTCCTGGTAAAAATGGTGGCTTCCTACGAAGCAATTCCATTCGGCAGATTTCACGCAAGAACTTTTCAGTGGGATCTGCTGGACAAATGGTCCGGATCGCATCTTCAGATGCATCAGCGGATAACCCTATATCCAAGGACAAGGGTGTCTCTCCTGTGGTGGTTACAGAGTGCTCATCTTCTAGAGGGCCGCAGATTCGGCATTCAGGATTGGATGCTGGTGACCACGGAGGCCAGCCCGAGAGGCTGGGGAGCAGTCACACAAGGAAAAAATTTCCAGGGAGTGTGATCAAGTCTGGAGACTTTTCTCCACATTAATATACTGGAGCTAAGGGTAAATTTATAATGCTCTAAGCTTAGCAAGACCTCTGCTTCAAGGTCAGCCGGTATTGATCCAGTGGGAAAAACATCACGGCAGTCGCCCACGTAAACAGACAGGGCGGCACAAGAAGCAGGAGGGCAATGGCAAAAACTGCAAGGACTTTTCGCTGGGCGGAAAATCATGTGATAGCACTGTCAGCAGTGTTTCATTCCGGGAGTGGAAACTGGGAAGCAGACTTCCTCAGCAGGCACGACCTCCACCCGGGAGAGTGGAAACTTCATCGGGAAGTTTTTCCACATGATGGTGAACCGTTGGGAAATACCAAAGGTGGACTTGATGGCGTCCCGTCTGAACAAAAAACGGGACAGGTATTGCGCCAGGTCAAGAGACCCTCAGGCAATAGCTGTGGACGTTCTGGTAACACCGTGGGTGTACCAGTCGGTGTATGTGTTCCCTCCTCTGCTTCTCATACCTAAGGTACTGAGAATTATAAGACGTAGAGGAGTAAGAACTATACTCATGGCTCCGGATTGGCCAAGAAGGACTTGGTACCCGGAACTTCAAGAGATGCTCACAGAGGACTTATGGCCTCTGCCGCTAAGAAGGGACTTGCTTCAGCAAGTACCATGTCTGTTCCAAGACTTACCGCAGCTGCGTTTGACGGCATGGCGGTGGAACGCCGGATCCTAAGGGAAAAAGGCATTCCGGAAGAGGTCATTCCTACCCTGGTCAAAGCCAGGAAGGAGGTGACCGCACAACATTATCACCACATGTGGCGAAAATATGTTGCGTGGTGTGAGGCCAGGAAGGCCCCGCGAAGAAATTTCAACTCGGTCGATTCCTGCATTTCCTGCAAACAGGAGTGTCTATGGGCCTCAAATTGGGGCCCATTAAGGTTCAAATTTCGGCCCTGTCGATTTTCTTCCAGAAAGAATTGGCTTCAGTTCCTGAAGTCCAGAAGTTTGTCAAGGGAGTATTGCATATACAACCCCCTTTTGTGCCTCCAGTGGCACTGTGGGATCTCAACGTAGTTCTGGGATTCCTCAAATGACATTGGTTTAAAACCAGTCAAATCTGTGGATTTGAAGCATCTCACATGAAAAGTGACCATGCTCTTGGCCCTGGCCTGGGCCAGGCGAGTGTCAAATTGGTGGGGTTTTTCTCAAAAAAGCCCATATCTGTTTGTCCATTCGGACAGGGCAGAGCTGCGGACTCGTCCCCAGTTCTCTCCCTAAGGTGGTGTCAGTGTTTCACCTGAACCAGCTTATTGTGGTGCCTTGCGCCTACTAGGGACTTGGAGGACTCCAAGTTGCTGGATGTTGTCAGGGCCCTGAAAGTATAGGTTCCAGGACGGCTGGAGTCAGGAAAACTGACTTGCTGTTATCCTGTATGCACCCAACAAACTGGGTGCTCTTGCTTCTAAGCAGACTATTGCTAGTTGGATGTGTAATACAATTCAGCTTGCACATTCGGTGGCAGGCCTGCCACAGCCAAAATATGTAAATGCCCATTCCACAAGGAAGGTGGGCTCATCTTGGGCGGCTGCCCGAGGGGTCTCGGCTTTACAACTTTGCCGAGCGGCTATTTAGTCAGGGGCAAACACGTTTGTAAAATCCTACAAATTTGATACCCTGGCTAAGGAGGACCTGGAGTTCTCTCATTCGGTGCTGCAGAGTCATCCGCACTCTCCCGCCCGTTTGGGAGCTTTGGTATAATCCCCATGGTCCTTTCAGGAACCCCAGCATCCACTAGGACGATAGAGAAAATAAGAATTTACTTACCGATAATTCTATTTCTCGGAGTCCGTAGTGGATGCTGGGCGCCCATCCCAAGTGCGGATTATCTGCATTACTTGTACATAGTTACAAAAATCGGGTTATTATTGTTGTGAGCCATCTTTTCAGAGGCTCCGCTGTTATCATACTGTTAACTGGGTTCAGATCACAGGTTGTACAGTGTGATTGGTGTGGCTGGTATGAGTCTTACCCGGGATTCAAAATCCTTCCTTATTGTGTACGCTCGTCCGGGCACAGTATCCTAACTGAGGCTTGGAGGAGGGTCATAGGGGGAGGAGCCAGTGCACACCACCTGATCCTAAAGCTTTACTTTTTGTGCCCTGTCTCCTGCGGAGCCGCTATTCCCCATGGTCCTTTCAGGAACCCCAGCATCCACTACGGACTCCGAGAAATAGAATTATCGGTAAGTAAATTCTTATTATTAGACTGTGCGGGACATGAAGAAGGAGCTGTGTATACATTTTTCTAATTAAGTACTGATCTGGGCAGAGGAGGTGGAAGAGTAAATACATACCCTCCAACATGACCCGCCCCACTAGGTACAAAATGCTCTGTTTCAGGACTTCCCTCTTAATTTATTATTGCCATCACCTGTGAAGAAACAGCTTTCTTATCATTTAACTAGTTCAACACAGGTGATGGAAATCATAAATTAAGAGGGAAGTCCAGAAACAGAGCATTTTGTACCTAGTGGGGCGGGTCATGTTGGAGGGTCTGGAAATATGCACTACCAACCCATGCACTTTGTACCACCTACACAGTGATAAGGGGTCACTAAGGTATTTAGGTGCGGTTTCACCAGCTGTGAAGCCTGAGGTAATTGCCTGGCATTGTAGGATACAGGGGTAGCTTTTACAAGCACTGCTATATATGGAACCTAATGTGGGGCGTCTTGTGTTGAGCCTTCCTGCCATAGTACTGTAAGCTAACTGCAATATAATCTTATCTAAAGAGTGTGTTTTATTTGTTTCGTGTTACGACATTTGTGCAACAGTTTATAAATGTAATAAACTGCAGATTAATTGCATTGAAAAGTAATGACCACAAGGTCATTTTACCACTTTAAAGTTGCAATGTTACCTACACATTTGCAATATGATACTGTATCACAGCGTATATATTGTCCAAAATCATAATGGTTTTCTAAGATAACATTCTGGGAGGCAATGCAATCTATTTAAAATAATAATGTTATACTGAAACTATTGCTAAAGATAACTGCTGTAAAGTAACAAGGTAATCATTATTTACGTGGTACTAGACTTAGCTCTGCACAAGAAAGGCAGCTAGATAGTATGTGATATAAATACATTAAATTACAGCAAAGAGAGAATGGTCTTGCCTGCATTATTTTTATCCATCCCACATTACTTGGCACTGTCATTTCCTGTCACATAGCACTCGCTGGCTATGGGAGCTCTGAGAGCAGCTGGTCAATTAATGGCTACAGGCATGAGCAAAAAGACCTGAATGTGATTATTATTGAAGATCTCTGTCACTAACATGCAGTCATCACTCCTCACTCTCTCATTCTCCTACTTTGCACATGCTAAGTAGTTTTTGGAACACATCATCCGTTCTATGTTTCTTTTAATGTACTGTAAACAGATTTCATTCTATTTGAAATACAGTGCATCTGGAAAGTATTCACGGCGCTTCACTTTTTCCACATTTTGTTATGTTACAGCCTTATTCCAGAATGGAATACATTTATTTTTCCCCCTCAAAATTATACACACAATACCCTATAATGACAACGTGAAGAAAGTTTTTTTTGGGATTTCTGCAAATTTATTAAAAATAAAAAACTAAGAAATCACATGCTCAATATTGAGCTCAGGTGCATCCTTTTTTCCACTGATCATCCTTGAGCTTAATTGGAGTCCACCTGTGGTAAATTCAGTTGATTGGACATGATTTGGAAAGGCACGCACCTGTCTATATAAGGTCTCACACTTGACAGTGCATGTCTGAGCAAAAACCAAGCATGAAGTCAAAGAAATTGTGTGTAGACCTCTGAAACAGGATTGTCTCGAGGCACAAATCTCGGGAAGGGTACAGAAAAATATCTGCTGCTTTGAAGGTCCCAATGAGCATAGTGGCCTCAATCATTTGTAAATGGAAGAAGTTCGGAACCACTAGGACTCTTCCTAGAGCTGGCCAGCCATCTAAACCAAGCGATCAGGGGAGAAGGGTCCTAGTCAGGGAGGTGAACCTGATGGTCACTCTGTCAGAGCTACAGCATTCCTCTGTGGAGAGAGAAGAACCTTCCAGAAGGACAACCATCTCTGCAGCAATCCACCAATCAGGCCTGTATGGTAGAGTGGTCAAACCGAAGCCTCTCCTTAGTAAAAACCACATGGAAGCCCGCCTGGAGTTTGCCAAAATGCACCTGAAGGACTCTCAGACCATGAGAAACAAAGTTCTCTGCTCTGATGAGACAAAGATTGAACTCTTTAGTGTGAATGCCAGGCGTCATGTTTGGAGGAAACCAGGTATGGCTCATCACCAGGTCAATACCATCCCTACAGTGAAGCATGGTGGTGGCAGCATCATGTTGTGGGGATGTTTTTCAGCTGCAGGAACTGGGAGACTAGTCAGGATAGAGGGAAAGATGAATGCAGCAGAGACATCCTGGATGAAAACCTGCTCCAGAGTGTTCTTGACCTAAGCCTGGGGTGACAGTTTGTCTTTCAGCAGGACATCGACCCTAAGCACACAGCCAAGATATCAAAGGAGTGGCTTCAGGACAACTCTGTGAATGTCCTTGAGTGGCCCAGCCAGAGCCCAGACTTGAATCCGATTGAACATCTCTGGAGAGATCTGAACATGGCTGTGCACCGGTGCTTCCCATCCAACCTGATGGAGCTTGAGAGGTGCTGCAAAGAGGAATGGACAAAACTGCCCAAAGATAGGTGTGCCAAGCTTGTGGTATCATATTCAAGACTTGAGGCTGTAATTGCTGCAAAAGGTGCATCAACAAAGTATTGAGCAAAGGCTGTGAATACTTATGTACATGAGATTTCTTAGTTTTTTATTTTTAATAAATTTACAAAAATCTCCAAAAAACTGTTTTCATATTGTCATTATGGGGTATTATGTGTAAAATTTTAAGGGAAAAAAATAAGTTATTCCATTTTGGAATAAAGCCGTAACATAACAAAATGTGGAAAAAGTGAAGTGCTGTGAATACTTTCCGGATGCACTGTATATTTGTAAGCCAATTGAGTGTTACTTATTTTAGCAAATTTTTGTATATTTGCTGACCTATCTGCAGGATTATTGGCATGCAGGAAGCCTGAAATTCTGCACAGAACTGTGGCCTAATTTTCCCCCCTCGCTCCTATCTACAACATACAACAACACTCCCAAGAGCCGCACCCTAACATCTCTCTAAAGCTGAGTACACACCTTTTCAGTCACTCGGGTGATGGGGTAAACGCTTCTGATTGGCGAAGTGCTGCATACCCAGCTTGACCCCCTGTGAGCCCTGTTAGAAATAGCTCAGTGTGCGCTTCTGTGGGATCTGAAGGTTGCGCAGATAAATATTAAACAGCATAGAAGATGCGACTTCACGATCCCGACTCTTGCAGGAGCATTTTAATGCTTCAGTAACGGTCCTGCATACACACCTATATAATCATCAGTCTGTTCAACTGGTCAGTCTGTTCAACCGTTATTGGAATGGGTCAAAGATTTTATAGGTGTGTACTCATCTTTAGTCTGTCTCTCCAATTTATCCATGACCACTCAAGGACGGGCATTTACTAAAGGTCGATTTTGATCAATTTAAAATTGCTGAAGACAGATTAAAATTGATCTCAGTTGATGTTGTTTTTCAGGGGCTGAGACACACATTTGCTAACGGGATTTTTTATATTAATTTCTTAATATTAAGAAATGTGTGTTTTGGCCCTGGAAGTACCACATTGAGTTTGTTCGATTTTAAATGTCCAAAATCAATGAAAATCGACCTTTAGTAAATTCCTTCCCCAGCAAGGGGATAGACTGGCTATCCTTTCCAACAACTGCCCCCCCGTAGCCTATTCATAAGGGGGGGGGGGGGGGGTACTCACGGAGCGATCGCTGCTTAAAATCTAAGCAATCTGACCAGATTGCTTAGATTTTAAGCAGTGATCTCTCCGTGTGTACCCCCACAGCGATAGCGATGCGCAGCCCCGCGCATCGCTATCGCTGGTGCTAGATTGGCCTGGTGCTAGATTGCTAGCAGGTCGCTCATTTCACCCACTGGGTGAAATGAGCGCTCCCCCCGCACGCTCAGCACACATCGCGCTGTGCTGAGCGGGGGAGCGATGTGTGGTGAGCGGTTCGCTCAGCACACATCTCCCCCCAAATAATGTCTCCCTTAATCTGGCTCTTATTGTTATGTTCGACGTACTCGGAACCCGAGAGACAGGGTGGTAATAGATGAGTTCCAAGTACTGAAACGTGATGCTGCAGTTCTCCCTAGTGGTCGGTCAACGCCTGCGAGACTATGGTTTCTTGGGCCCACGGCAGCCGTGTTTGAACGGGCGGATTAGGTCTGCCCGAACTCCGATGCCCCCCGGTCCTAGTTGGTGACAAGGCGTTAACCGAGACAGAGAGAGAACAACTAACTAAGACAGACACGAAAGAGATAGGGGAACCAATGCAAAAACAATAAACTAATTTATGTGCGGCGCAGCATACGTCGTAGTTCGGCAAGACAACAGTGGCGGAACCTCCGCAAAAACGCAAAAGATAAGGATAATACGGACAAAGCCGTAAGGTGCGGCAGAGCCTCTATTCACGACACCGGAAAAGGTGCACGTGGAAGGAACAGGACCCTAGGGCTGAAGATTCAGGAACTCAGGACTCGGAAGGCTGGATCAGATTCCCAGGAACAGGCTCCGGACACCAGGATACTGGACACAGGATTGAACTGGCTGTACAGGAACACTCCAGGGGCAGGACACAGCTTCACAGGAAGCTATCACTGGTGAGGCTGCCTGATCTTGGCTCCCATAAAAAGGTCCTATTGACCTATCACAGGAGAGCCAGCAGACCAGCCCCCCCAGACCTAATTGCCCAGCTGTTGACAGGCGCAGCTGCTTAGTAACAGCCGGGACGGGAGTGCAGGGCGGCCGCCGGGCGGCCCCGGACGCTCAGCGGCGGAAGTGATGCGCCGGTCCCGTTGCCTAGCAACGGCCGGGAGCCGCCGCGCCCCACAACACCCACCGCCACTGACACTTATCTTTAACACTTGTCTTCTGACTAGCCATATATAATCCTAATTGCTGGACTGTACTTGACCTCTCCCTTCTCCTTATCATACTGACTCCCCCCCCCCCCCCCCCCCCCCCCCTCCCCCCCATCCATCGGCCACGCTATATGTCAACTAGGCGGGCATTTAAATCTGCCTGACCAGCGGTGAAATCATTGTTGTTGGTGTCTGCAGTCAGCATATGGGACAGCTGGCAGGTTGCCAGTACACACATTGTCGTATCTATGGGCCTAATTCCGAGTTGATCGCAGCAGCAAATTTGTTAGCAAATGGGCAAAACCATGTACATTGCAGGAGTGGGGGATGGGGGGGCAGATATAACGTGTACAGAGAGAGTTAGATTTGGGTGGGGTTTGTGCAAACTGAAATCTAAATTGCGGTGTAAAAATAAAGCAGCCAGTATTTACCCTGTACAGAAACAATATAACCCACCCAAATCTAACTCTCTCTGCAAATGTTACAATTGCCACACCTGCAGTGCACATGGTATTGCCCATCTGCTCACAAATTTGCTGCTGCTATCAACTCTGAATTACCCCTTATATTGGGTACAGGGAGGCCCATACTACACACCCTGCACCCATATACTGTAATTATAATTACTCTTCCAGAGTCCATCGGCAGCCGACAGTGGTGACATAAATCACTGGGGAAATAGCATGGCGGCCATTTTCCCAATGATTCGCTACTGCGGGGTAGATTTGTCCTCAGGAATAAGGCACGGGTGCTGTTTTTATCGAGGACCTGCGCATGCGCACTAGGCTTTGCTGCGCCTGCTGACAGAGAGCAGGGGGCCCACAAGGATCTTGCAAATGGGCCCTCTATTCTCTTAATCTGCCCCTGCATACATACAGCTAGACATGCCAATATATCCGAATGATATATCTGCATCGGCTCTGCTGCACTGCCGCCCTGATATGTCTGTTAGCGACATTGTTCACAGACATATCGGGTGAATACACCCACTGATGAACTACTGCTATATCGTTCATCGGACAATTATTTATCGTTAGGTGTGTACCAGTTTATGAGTTAAAATGCACCTGACAGATTAGAGAAACAGTCCACGATTTGTAAACAAAACAAAACAAAATTGAGAGGTGAAATGATCCAATGAACATCATCTTTCCAGTGTAAAAACTACACAATTATTGTTCCTAACTGAACGATAATTATGCCTAAAAATTGTTGAGACAACATTTTTAAATGCACTGTGGGCCTAATTCAGACCTGATTGCAGCAGCAAAATTGTTCTCTAATGGGCAAAACCATGGGGGGTAATTCAGATCTGATCGCTGCTGTGTGTTTTCGCACAGCATGCGATCAGATCTGAACTGCGCATGCGTCTGAGCCGCACTGCGCCAGTGCGACAGACGTCTGCTACGGGGATCGGCGCGAAGGATCCAGTCACACGGGTGTTTGCAAGTAGATTGACAGGAAGAGGTCGTTTGTGGGTGGCAACTGACCATTTTCCGTGAGTGTCAGGAAAAACGCAGGCGGGCTCAGGCGTTTTGAGGGAGGATGTCTGAGGTCCGCTCCGGCCTCGATCAGGAGGATTCAATCGCAGTGGCTGAGTAAGTCCTGGGCTGCACAGAGACTGCACAAATAGATTTTTGTACAGCTCTGCTAATGAAGCAATTGCACACTTGCACAGGCTTTTCCCCTCCCCCTGTAGGTGGCGACTATCTGATCTTAGGGCAGCAAAAAAACAGCCCAGCGATCAGATCTGAATTACCACATATGTGCACTGCAGATGGGGCAAATATAACACGTGCAGAGAGAGTTAGATTTGGGTGGGGTGTGTTTAATCTGAAATCTAAATTGCAGTGTAAACATAAAGGAGCCAGTATTCACCCTGCACAGAAACAAAATAAACCACTCAAATCTAAATTTATCTGCACATGTTATATCTGCCCCCCCTGCAGTGCACATGGTTTTGACCATTCGAGAACAATTTTGCTGCTGCAATCAGGTCTGAATTAGGCCCTATGTTGGGCAGGTGACATTTGCTGTATAGTGGCCCTCATTCCGAGTTGTTCGCTCGTTCTTTTTCATCGCATCGCAGCGATTTTCCGCAAACTGCGCATGCGCCATGTTCGCACTGCGACTGCGCCAAGTAAATTTGCTAAGAAGTTTGGTATTTTACTCACGGCATTACGAGGTTTTTTCTTCGTTCTGGTGATCGTTGTGTGATTGACAGGAAGTGGGTGTTTCTGGGCGGAAACTGGCCGTTTTATGGGAGTGTGTGAAAAACCGCTGCCGTTTCTGGGAAAAACGCGGGAGTGGCTGGAGAAACGGGGGAGTGTCTGGGCGAACGCTGGGTGTGTTTGTGACGTCAAACCAGGAACGAAACTGACTGAACTGATCGCAGTGGCAGAGTAAGTCTCGAGCTACTCAGAAACTGCTTAGAAATTTCTATTCGCAATTTTGGGAATCTTTCGTTCGCAATTTTGGTAAGCTAAGATTCACTCCCAGTAGGCGGCGGCTTAGCGTGCGCAATGCTGCTAAAAGCAGCTTGCGAGCGAACAACTCGGAATGAGGGCCAATAGCAGCTCATTGTGCAGTCAGATGTCAGGAGCTGTTGGAACAACCGTTGGAATCGGGTGTTGTGTACACAGTGCAATCGGACCAAGCAGCCGAGAATTGACTGTTCGGCACACTTATTGCACAGTATGTACATAGCTTTACTCCAGACCTAAACCGATTTTGGAGCACTGGAGAGATTGTAATTAATCCTATGGTGTGGTGTCCTCTGGAGGTCTTACGGAGCTGAGCACCAGGGCCATAAATTAAATAGGTACTCCGAAATTCTGGAGCCTACTCTCCTGGAACCGTAGGGCAGATGTATTAAGCCTGGAGAAGTGATAAAGCAGTGATAAGTGTAAGTTGATAACGCACCAGCCAGTCAGCTCCAATATGTAAATTGACAGTTAGCTGACTGGCTGGTGCATTATCACCTTGCACTTATCACTGCTTTATCACTTCTCCAGGCTTAATACATCTGCCCCCATATTTGGTAGGGAGGGGGGACCCTAGAGACCCATATCATAGAACTAATTTGGGCAGGAGTTTTAGAGTTTCATGTTCCATCTGTCCATCATTGTTTGCTAATATGTGTATAAATGGCAAAATAGTCCCATTTGAACTATATGTGTACATCCACTACATTTTAAATGGGTGTTAAGTCAATAAGCTGTTTATTTTTTAGGTTGCAACAAACATTACTATTGTCAATGTCCTGCTCTCTTCCTTAAAAGGATATTATGTGGACTGAAATCCTACCAACAGTTAAGAGCTAACACTTCTTCATCCTCCAGCTGCTATGGAACCCAGCATCCGGTAGTCAGTGTTTAGCCCACTACCTTGCAGCCCTGATCCAAAGTAAGTACCAGGAGGACCCAATAAAGAATGTGCTGCAGCAGCTACACACAATGGGGGTAATTCCAAGTTGATCGCAGCAGGAATTTTTTTAGCAATTGGGCAAAACCATGTGCACTGCAGGGGAGGCAGATATAACATGTGCAGAGAGAGTTAGATTTGGGTGGGGTTTGTTCAATCTGCAATCTAATTTGCAGTGTAAAAATAAAGCAGCCAGTATTTACCTTGCACAGAAACAAAATAACCCACCCAAATCTAACTCTTTCTACACATGTTATATCTGCCTCCCCTGCAGTGCACATGGTTTTGCCCAATTGCTAAAAAAAATCCTGCTGCGATCAACTTGGAATTACCCCCAATACCCACAAGCAAGCTGTTCCAGTGAATGAACCTGGTGGCGGCAGTGACTACTTTCCTACTGTTGGGAGCACCACAGTGGTATCAGTAGGCACTCCCTGTCAGTGAGTGGTTAGTGACTGTGTAGCATCAGTAGAATGGACAGGAAAAGCAGGTTACTTGTGATAGGCGGAACTACTTAATTTCTCTGACGTCCTAAGTGGATGCTGGGGACTCCGTAAGGACCATGGGGAACAGCGGCTCCGCAGGAGACAGGGCACAAAAGTAAAAGCTTTAGGATCAGGTGGTGTGCACTGGCTCCTCCCCCTATGACCCCCCTCCAAGCCTCAGTTAGGTTTTTGTGCCCGGCCGAGAAGGGTGCAATCTAGGTGGCTCTCCTAAAGAGCTGCTTAGAATAAAAGTTTTGTTAGGTTTTTTATTTTCAGTGAGTCCTGCTGGCAACAGGCTCACTGCAACGAGGAACTTAGGGGAGAAGAAGTGAACTCACCTGCGTGCAGGATGGATTGGCTTCTTAGGCTACAGGACACTAGCTCCAGAGGGACGATCACAGGTACAGCCTGGACGGGTCACCGGAGCCGCGCCGCCGACCCCCTTGCAGATGCCGAAGAGAGAAGAGGTCCAGAAACCGGCGGCTGAAGACTTCTCAATCTTCATGAGGTAGCGCACAGCACTGCAGCTGTGCGCCATTGCTCTCAGCACACTTCACACCAACGGTCACTGAGGGTGCAGGGCGCTGGGGGGGGCGCCCTGGGCAGCAATGAAAGTACCTATGCTGGCTAAAAATACATCACATATAGCCTCTGGGGCTATATGGATGTATTTAACCCCTGCCAGGTTGTCAGAAAAACGGGAGAAGAAGCCCGCCGAAAAGGGGGCGGGGCCTATTCTCCTCAGCACACAGCGCCATTTTCCTACACAGCTCCGCTGCTAGGAAGGCTCCCAGGCTCTCCCCTGCACTGCACTACAGAAACAGGGTTAAAACAGAGAGGGGGGGCATTTTATGTGGCGATATTATTATATATTAAGATGCTATAAGGGAAAACACTTATATAAGGTTGTCCCTGTATAATTATAGCGTTTTGGTGTGTGCTGGCAAACTCTCCCTCTGTCTCCCTAAAGGGCTAGTGGGGTCCTGTCCTCTATCAGAGCATTCCCTGTGTGTGTGCTGTGTGTCGGTACGTGTGTGTCGACATGTATGAGGACGATGTTGGTGAGGAGGCGGAGCAATTGCCTGTAATGGTGATGTCACTCTCTAGGGAGTCGACACCGGAATGGATGGCTTATTTAGGGAATTACGTGATAATGTCAACACGCTGCAAGGTCGGTTGACGACATGAGACGGCCGGCAAACCAATTAGTACCTGTCCAGGCGTCTCAAACACCGTCAGGGGCTTTAAAACGCTCATTACCTCAGTCGGTCGACACAGACACGGACACTGACTCCAGTGTCGACGGTGAAGAAACAAACGTATTTTCCATTAGGGCCACACGTTACATGTTAAGGGCAATGAAGGAGGTGTTACATATTTCTGATACTACAAGTACCACCAAAAAAGGGTATTATGTGGGGTGTGAAAAAACTACCTGTAGTTTTTCCTGAATCAGATAAATTAAATGAAGTGTGTGATGATGCGTGGGTTTCCCCCGATAGAAAATTATTGGCGTTATACCCTTTCCCGCCAGAAGTTAGGGCGCGTTGGGAAACACCCCCTAGGGTGGATAAGGCGCTCACACGCTTATCAAAACAAGTGGCGTTACCGTCTCCAGATACGGCCGCCCTCAAGGAGCCAGCTGATAGGAGGCTGGAAAATATCCTAAAAAGTATATACACACATACTGGTGTTATACTGCGACCAGCGATCGCCTCAGCCTGGATGTGCAGTGCTGGGGTGGCTTGGTCGGATTCCCTGACTGAAAATATTGATACCCTTGACAGGGACAGTATTTTATTGGCTATAGAGCATTTAAAGGATGCATTTCTATATATGCGAGATGCACAGAGGGATATTTGCACTCTGGCATCAAGAGTAAGTGCGATGTCCATGTCTGCCAGAAGATGTTTATGGACACGACAGTGGTCAGGTGATGCAGATTCCAAACGGCACATGGAAGTATTGCCGTATAAAGGGGAGGAGTTATTTGGGGTCGGTCCATCGGACCTGGTGGCCACGGCAACAGCTGGAAAATCCACCTTTTTTACCCCAAGTCACATCTCAGCAGAAAAAGACACCGTCTTTTCAGCCTCAGTCCTTTCGTCCCCATAAGGGCAAGCGGGCAAAGGCCAGTCATATCTGCCCTGGGGTAGAGGAAAGGGAAGAAGACTGCAGCAGGCAGCCCCTTCCCAGGAACAGAAGCCCTCCACCGCTTCTGCAAGTCCTCAGCATGACGCTGGGGCCGTACAAGCGGACTCAGGTGCGGTGGGGGGTCGTCTCAAGAGTTTCAGCACGCAGTGGGCTCACTCGCAAGTGGACCCCTGGATCCTACAAGTAGTATCCCAGGGGTACAGATTGGAAATTTGAGATGTCTCCCCCTCGCAGGTTCCTGAAGTCTGCTTTACCAACGTCTCCCTCCGACAGGGAGGCAGTATTGGAAACAATTCACAAGCTGTATTCCCAGCAGGTGTTAATCAAAGTACCCCTCCTACAACAAGGAAAGGGGTATTATTCCACACTATTTGTGGTACTGAAGCCAGACGGCTCGGTGAGACCTATTCTAAATCTGAAATCTTTGAACACTTACATACAAAGGTTCAAATCAAGATGGAGTCACTCAGAGCAGTGATAGCGAACCAGGAAGAAGGGGACTATATGGTGTCCCTGGACATCAAGGATGCTTACCTCCATGTCCCAATTTGCCCTTCTCACCAAGGGTACCTCAGGTTCGTGGTACAGAACTGTCACTATCAGTTTCAGACGCTGCCGTTTGGATTGTCCACGGCACCCCGGGTCTTTACCAAGGTAATGGCCGAAATGATGATTCTTCTTCAAAGAAAAGGCGTCTTAATTATCCCTTACTTGGACGATCTCCTGATAAGGGCAAGGTCCAGAGAACAGTTGGAGGTCGGAGTAGCACTATCTCAAGTAGTTCTACGACAGCACGGGTGGATTCTAAATATTCCAAAATCGCAGCTGATTCCGACGACACGTCTGCTGTTCCTAGGGATGATTCTGGACACAGTCCAGAAAAAGGTGTTTCTCCCGGAGGAGAAAGCCAGGGAGTTATCCGAGCTAGTCAGAAACCTCCTAAAACCAGGCCAAGTGTCAGTGCATCAATGCACAAGAGTCCTGGGAAAAATGGTGGCTTCTTACGAAGCGATTCCATTCGGCAGATTTCACGCAAGAATTTTTCAGTGGGATCTGCTGGACGAATGGTCCGGATCGCATCTTCAGATGCATCAGCGGATAATCCTGTCTCCAAGGACAAGGGTGTCTCTTCTGTGGTGGCTGCAGAGTGCTCATCTACTAGAGGGCAGCAGATTCGGCATTCAGGACTGGGTCCTGGTGACCACGGATGCCAGCCTGAGAGGCTGGGGAGCAGTCACACAGGGAAGAAATTTCCAAGGAGTGTGGTCAAGTCTGGAGACTTCTCTCCACATAAATATACTGGAGCTAAGGGCAATTTACAATGCTCTGAGCCTAGGAAGACCTCTGCTTCAAAGTCAACCGGTGCTGATCCAGTCGGACAACATCACGGCAGTCGCCCACGTAAACAGACAGGGCGGCACAAGAAGCAGGAGGGAAATGGCAGCAAGGATTCTTCGCGGGGCGAAAAATCATGTGATAACACTGTCAGCGGTGTTCATTCCGGGAGTGGACAACTGGGAAGCAGACTTCCTCAGCAGGCACGACTTCCACCCGGGAGAGTGGGGACTTCATCTGGAAGTCTTCCACATGATTGTGAACCGTTGGGAAAGACCAAAGGTGGACATGATGGCGTCCCGTCTGAACAAAAAACTGGACAGGTATTGCACCAGGTCAAGAGAACCTCAGGCAATAGCTGGGACGCTCTGGTAACACCGTGGGTGTACCAGTCGGTGTATGTGTTCCCTCCTCTGCCTCTCATACCCAAGGTACTGAGAATTATAAGACGGAGAGGAGTAAGAACTATACTCGTGGCTCCGGATTGGCCAAGAAGGACGTGGTACCCGGAACTTCAAGAGATACTAAGAAGGGACTTGCTTCAGCAAGGATCATGTCTGTTCCAAGACTTACCGCGGCTGCGTTTGACGGCATGGCGGTTGAACGCCGGATCCTAAGGGAAAAAGGCATTCCGGAAGAGGTCATCCCTACCCTGGTCAGAGCCAGGAAGGAGGTGACCGCACAACATTATCACCGCATTTGGCGAAAATATGTTGCATGGTGTGAGGCCAAGAAGGCCCCCACGGAGGAATTTCAACTCGGTCGATTCCTGCATTTCCTACAAACAGGAGTGTCTATGGGCCTCAAATTGGGGTCCATTAAGGTTCAAATTTCGGCCCTGTCGATTTTCTTCCAGAAAGAATTGGCTTCAGTTCCTGAAGTCCAAAAGTTTGTCAAGGGAGTACTGCATATACAACCCCCTTTTGTGCCTCCAGTGGCACTGTGGGATCTCAACGTAGTTCTGGGATTCCTCAAATCACATTGGTTTAAACCGCTCAAATCTGTGGATTTGAAATATCTCACATGGAAAGTGACCATGCTGTTGGCCCTGGCCTCGGCCAGGCGAGTGTCAGAATTGGCGGCTTTGTCTCACAAAAGCCCATATCTGATTGTCCATTCGGACAGGGCAGAGCTGCGGACTCGTCCCCAGTTTCTCCCTAAGGTGGTGTCAGCGTTTCAACTGAGCCAGCTTATTGTGGTACCTGCGGCTACTAGGGACTTGGAGGACTCCAAGTTGCTAGATGTTGTCAGGGCCCTGAAAATATAGGTTTCCAGGACGGCTGGAGTCAGGAAAACTGACTTGCTGTTATCCTGTATGCACCCAACAAACTGGGTGCTCTTGCTTCTAAGCAGACGATTGCTAGTTGGATGTGTAGTACAATTCAGCTTGCACATTCTGTGGCAGGCCTGCCACAGCCAAAATATGTAAATGCCCATTCCACAAGGAAGGTGGGCTCATCTTGGGCGGCTGCCCGAGGGGTCTCAGCTTTACAACTTTGCCGAGCTGCTACTTGGTCAGGGGCAAACACGTTTGCAAAATTCTACAAATTTGATACCCTGGCTGAGGAGGACCTGGAGTTCTCTCATTCGGTGCTGCAGAGTCATCCGCACTCTCCCGCCCGTTTGGGAGCTTTGGTATAATCCCCATGGTCCTTACGGAGTCCCCAGCATCCACTTAGGACGTCAGAGAAAATAAGAATTTACTTACCGATAATTCTATTTCTCGTAGTCCGTAGTGGATGCTGGGCGCCCATCCCAAGTGCGGATTGTCTGCAATACTTGTACATAGTTATTGTTACAAAAATCGGGTTATTATTGTTGTGAGCCATCTTTTCAGAGGCTCCGCTGTTATCATGCTGTTAACTGGGTTCAGATCACAGGTTGTACAGTGTGATTGGTGTGGCTGGTATGAGTCTTACCCGGAATTCAAAATCCTTCCTTATTGTGTACGCTCGTCCGGGCACAGTATCCTGACTGAGGCTTGGAGGGGGGTCATAGGGGGAGGAGCCAGTGCACACCACCTGATCCTAAAGCTTTTACTTTTGTGCCCTGTCTCCTGCGGAGCCGCTGTTCCCCATGGTCCTTACGGAGTCCCCAGCATCCACTACGGACTACGAGAAATAGAATTATCGGTAAGTAAATTCTTATTTTTGTTTACATGAAACAATTTTTGAAACCTCAAGAATTGTAAATCTGTATTTCCCACATTACTGTTCACTACATTTGTTTAAACTGAAAATAAAACTATAGCTCACATATGCTTTCCTTTACAGGTATAGACTTTCATATTGTTATAAGAGGTTGGGTTTGAAATGCTGGATGTCGGGATGCCGCAGTCAGAATACAGACCGCAGCATCCCAACAGTGAGAATCCCGACAGGGGGAAGGTCGGTTAACTTACCTTCCCCCAATGGCCCCCTAACCCTCCCTTCCTGTAGCTTACACCTAACTCTCCTACCCGCAACCTAACCCTAACCCTCCCCGGTGGTGCCTAAACCTAATCCCCCCCTTCCCGCAGCCTAAACCTAACCCTCACCCCCCCCCATTCCCCGCAGCCTAACTCTGCCCTTCCCGCACACACACCCACACCCACACACCCACTCACCACAGCCTCCACCTAACCTCCACCTACTATGTTGCATTGGGTTAGAGTTCCCTATGACACTGCTTTTTTTGTGTGTCCTATTATCACCTGGGTGTCCCACCCCTCCATTACAGTGACTTTTTTAAGTTCCACATCCTGAATGTCACAGCGAGTGCCCCTATGTGTATTCCAGGTTGAGGACCACCGCTCTAAAATACTATTTCTCTAACGTCCTAGTGGATGCTGGGGACTCCGTAAGGACCATGGGGAATAGCGGGCTCCGCAGGAGACTGGGCACTCTAAAGAAAGATTTAGTACTATCTGGTGTGCACTGGCTCCTCCCTCTATGCCCCTCCTCCAGACCTCAGTTAGAATCTGTGCCCGGCCGAGCTGGGTGCTCCTAGTGGGCTCTCCTGAGCTTGCTAGAAAAGAAAGTATTTTGTTAGGTTTTTTATTTTCAGTGAGCTTCTGCTGGCAACAGACTCTCTGCTACAAGGGACTGAGGGGAGAGAAGCAAACCTACTCACGGCAGCTAGGTAGCACTTCTTAGGCTACTGGACACCATTAGCTCCAGAGGGATCGAACACAGGTACCTAACCTTGATCGTCCGTTCCCGGAGCCGCGCCGCCGTCCCCCTCGCAGAGCCAGAAGAACAGAAGCAGCAGAAGCAAGAAGACATCGAAATCGGCGGCAGAAGACTCCTGTCTTCACTTAAGGTAGCGCACAGCACTGCAGCTGTGCGCCATTGCTCCCACAGCACACCGCACACTCCGGTCACTGTAGGGCGCAGGGGGGGGGGGGGGCGCCCTGGGCAGCAATTAAGTACCTTTTTGGCAAAAAGAGGCATATATACAGTCTGGGACTGTATATATGCCCTAGCCCCCGCTATTTTTTACACATTAAAGCGGGACAGAAGCCTGCCGCTGAGGGGGCGGAGCCTTCTTCCTCAGCACACCAGCGCCATTTTCTCTTCACAGCTCCGCTGGAAGGACGCTCTCCCCTGCAGTATACAGGTGCATTAAAGGGTAAAAAAGAGAGGGGGGGCACATAAATTTAGGCGCAGTATATATATTAACAGCAGCTACAGGGTAAACACTAAGGTACAGTGTAATCCCTGGGTTATATAGCGCTGGGGTGTGTGCTGGCATACTCTGTCTCCCCAAAAGCCTTTGTGGGGTACTGTCCTCAGTCAGAGCATTCCCTGTGTGTGTGCTGTGTGTCGGTACGCCTGTGTCGACATGTTTGATGAGGAAGGATACGTGGAGGCAGAACAAGTGCAGCTGAGTGGTGTCGCCGCCGACGGTGCCGACACCTGATTGGATGGATATGTGGAAGGTGTTAAATGATAATGTAAACTCCTTGCATAACAGATTGGATAAAACTGTAACCGGGGGACAGTCAGGGTCTCAACCCATGCCTGATCCTACAGCGCAGAGGCCGTCAGGGTCTCAAAAGCGCACACTATCCCAGGTAGTTGACACAGATGTCACCACGGAATCTGACTCCAGTGTCGATGACGATGAGGCAAAGTTGCAGCCTAAAATGACTAAAGCCATCCGCTACATGATTGTAGCAATGAAGGATGTATTACACATTTCTGAGGAAAATCCTGTCCCTGACAAGAGGATTTATATGTATGGGGAGAAAAAGCATGAAGTGACTTTTCCCCCTTCACATGAATTAAATGAATTATGTGAAAAAGCGTGGGATTCCCCTGACAGGAAGGTGATAGTTTCCAAGAGATTACTTATGGCGTATCCTTTCCCGCCAACGGACCAGTTACGCTGGGAATCCTCCCCTAGGGTAGACAAGGCGTTGACACGCTTGTCCAAGAAGGTGGCCCTGCCGTCTCCGGATACGGCCGCCCTAAAGGATCCTGCGGATAGAAAGCAGGAAGCTATCCTGAAGTCTGTTTATACACATTCTGGCACACTGCTGAGGCCAGCAATTGCTTCGGCCTGGATGTGTAGTGCGGTAGCTGCATGGACGGATTCTCTGTCTGAGGAGTTGGATAGCCTGGACAGGGACACTGTTCTACTGACCCTGGCACATATCAAGGACGCGGTCCTATATATGCGGGATGCCCAGAGGGACATTTGCCTGCTGGGCTCTAGAGTTAACGCAGTGTCCATTTCTGCCAGAAGGGTCTTATGGACTCTGCAATGGACAGGGGATACCGACTCTAAAAAACACATGGAGGTTTTACTTTATAAGGGTGAGGAATTGTTTGGGGACGGTCTCTCTGACCTAGTTTCCACAGCTACGGCTGGGAAGTCAAATTTCTTGCCTTATGTCCCTCCACAACCTAAGAAATCACCGTATTACCAAATGCAGTCCTTTCGTTCTCAGAGGAGCAAGAAGGTCAGAGGTTTCTTGCCAGAGGCAGGGGTAGAGGAAAAAAGCTGCACCATGCAGTTAGTTCCCAGGAACAAAAGTCTTCCCCGGCTTCCACTAAATCCACCGCATGACGCTGAGGCTCCACAGGCGGAGCCAGGAGCCGTGGGGGCGCGTCTCCGACTTTTCAGCCACCAGTGGGTTCGCTCACAGGTGGATCCTTGGGCTATACAAATTGTGTCTCAGGGATACAAGCTGGAATTCGAGGTGATGCCCCCTCACCGTTACCTAAAATCGGCCTTACCAACTTCCCCCATGGAAAGGGAGATAGTGTTGGAGGCAATTCACAAACTTTTTCTCCAGCAGGTGGTTGTAGAGGTCCCCCCC
The DNA here is from genome assembly GCF_028390025.1 of Pseudophryne corroboree. Lineage (NCBI taxonomy): Eukaryota > Metazoa > Chordata > Amphibia > Anura > Myobatrachidae > Pseudophryne > Pseudophryne corroboree. The sequence continues at coordinate 372,750,420 of NC_086447.1, read as the reverse complement.
CCCCCCCCCCCCCCCTGCAACGGGGAAGGGGCTACTATTCCACTATGTTTGTGGTACCGAAACCGGACGGTTCGGTCAGACCCATTTTAAATTTAAATTCCTGAACATTTATCTGAAGAAATTCAAGTTCAAAATGGAATCGCTCAGAGCGGTCATTGCAAGCCTGGAGGAAGGGGATTTTATGGTGTCTCTGGACATCAAGGATGCTTACTTGCATGTCCCCATTTATCCGCCTCATCAGGAGTACCTCAGTTTTGTGGTACGGGACTGTCATTACCAATTCCAGACGTTGCCGTTTGGCCTGTCCACGGCACCGAGAGTTTTTACCAAAGTGATGGCGGAAATGATGGTGCTCCTTCGGAAGCAAGGGGTTACAATTATCCCGTACGTGGACGATCTCCTCATAAAGGCGAGGTCCAGGGAGCAGTTGCTGATCAGCGTAGCACACTCTCAGGAAGTGTTGCGTCAGCACGGCTGGATTCTGAACATTCCAAAGTCGCAGCTGATTCCTGCGACGCGTCTGCCCTTCCTGGGCATGATTCTGGACACAGACCAGAAGAAGGTGTTTCTCCCGGAGGAGAAGGCTCAGGAGCTTGTGACTCTGGTCAGAGACCTCCTAAAGCCAAAACAGGTGTCGGTGCATCGCTGCACGCGAGTCCTGGGAAAGATGGTGGCGTCATACGAAGCCATTCCCTTCGGCAGGTTCCATGCGAGGATCTTTCAGTGGGATCTGCTGGACAAGTGGTCCGGATCGCATCTTCAGATGCATCGGATGATCACAGTGTCCCCCAGGGCCAGGGTGTCTCTTCTGTGGTGGCTACAAGGTGCACACCTCCTCGAGGGCCGCAGATTCGGCATACAGGACTGGGTCCTGATGACCACGGATGCAAGCCTCCGAGGGTGGGGGGCAGTCACTCAAGGAAGAAACTTCCATAGGGTTGTGGTCAAGTCAGGAGACTTGTCTGCACATCAATATCCTGGAACTAAGGGCCATATACAACGCCCTGAGTCAAGCGGAGCCTCTGCTTCGAAACCAACCAGTGCTGATTCAGTCAGACAACATCACGGCAGTGGCCCATGTAAACCGCCAGGGCGGCACAAGAAGCAGGGTGGCAATGGCAGAAGCCACCAGGATTCTTCGGTGGGCGGAGAATCACGTACTAGCACTGTCAGCAGTGTTCATTCCGGGAGTGGACAACTGGGAAGCAGACTTCCTCAGCAGACACGACCTCCACCCGGGAGAGTGGGGACTTTATCAAGAAGTCTTCACGCAGATTGCAAATCGATGGGAACTGCCACAGGTGGAAGAAATGCTCACAGAGGACCCATGGCCTCTGCCTCTCAGACAGGACCTGTTACAACAAGGGCCCTGTCTGTTCCAAGACTTACCGCGGCTGCGTTTGACGGCATGGCGGTTGAACACCGGATTCTAGCAGAAAAGGGCATTCCGGAAGCAGTTATTCCTACGCTGATAAAGGCTAGGAAGGACGTGACAGCAAAACATTATCACCGTATATGGCGAAAATATGTTGCTTGGTGTGAGGCCAGTAAGGCCCCTGCAGAGGAATTCCAGCTTGGTTGATTCCTGCACTTCCTAAAGTCAGGTGTGACTATGGGCCTAAAATTAGGGTCCATAAAGGTCCAGATTTCGGCCCTATCCATTTTCTTTCAAAAAGAACTGGCTTCACTGCCTGAGGTTCAGACGTTTGTTAAGGGAGTGCTGCATATTCAGCCTCCTTTTGTGCCACCAGTGGCACCTTGGGATCTTAACGTGGTCTTGGCTTTCCTGAAATCCCACTGGTTTGAGCCACTTAAGATGGTGGAGCTTAAGTATCTCACGTGGAAAGTGGTCATGCTGTTGGCCCTAGCCTCAGCTAGGCGTGTGTCAGAATTGGCGGCTTTGTCATGTAAAAGCCCCTATCTGGTTTTCCATATGGACAGGGCAGAATTGCGAACTCGTCCGCAGTTTCTGCCAAAGGTGGTGTCATCTTTTCATCTGAACCAACCCATTGTGGTGCCTGCGGCTACTCGTGACTTGGAGGATTCCAAGTTGCTTGATGTAGTCAGGGCTTTGAAGATCTATGTTGCCAGGACGGCTGGAGTCAGGAAGACTGACTCGCTGTTTATCCTGTATGCATCCAACAAGCTGGGTGCTCCTGCTTCAAAGCAAACCATTGCTCGCTGGATCTGTAACACGATTCAGCAGGCTCATTCGGCGGCTGGATTGCCGCATCCAAAATCGGTAAAAGCCCATTCCACAAGGAAGGGGGGCTCTTCTTGGGCGGCTGCCCGAGGGGTCTCGGCATTACAGCTTTGCCGAGCTGCTACTTGGTCGGGTTCAAACACATTTGCAAAGTTCTACAAGTTTGATACCCTGGCTGAGGAGGACTTGGTGTTTGCCCATTCGGTGCTGCAGAGTCATCCGCACTCTCCCGCCCGTTTGGGAGCTTTGGTATAATCCCCATTGTCCTTACGGAGTCCCCAGCATCCACTAGGACGTTAGAGAAAATAAGAATTTACTCACCGGTAATTCTATTTCTCGTAGTCCGTAGTGGATGCTGGGCGCCCGTCCCAAGTGCTGACTTTCTGCAATACGTGTATATAGTTATTGCTTAATAAAGGGTTATGTTATGTTGGCATCCATTGGTTGATGCTCTGTTGGTTGTTCATACTGTTAACTGGGTAAGTTTATCACAAGTTATACGGTGTGATTGGTGTGGCTGGTATGAGTCTTACCCGGGATTCCAAAATCCTTTCCTTGTAATGTCAGCTCTTCCGGGCACAGTTTCCTTAACTGAGGTCTGGAGGAGGGGCATAGAGGGAGGAGCCAGTGCACACCAGATAGTACTAAATCTTTCTTTAGAGTGCCCAGTCTCCTGCGGAGCCCGCTATTCCCCTTGGTCCTTACGGAGTCCCCAGCATCCACTACGGACTACGAGAAATAGAATTACCGGTGAGTAAATTCTTATTTTTGCTTACATTATTTACTAAATGTATGTGCTTTGCTAACAAGGCTAGCCTTCTGCAAAGATGTGGTATAGTTTCATGTTACACCAGAATATCGACATGAATGAGAGGTCACATATTGATACCTGTGTTGATATTCACTACCGGCCGGATCGAACAGATAATTATATAATGTATGCGCATGACAGATCCAAAAATATTGATCAGTCTGACATGCCAGACCGTTCAACATGTCCGTCTGTTGCAATATTTTGAAGTGTTAAGTTGGCCGCATCGGGCGGTGAATGCACTGCTGCAGACAACTGACGTACATTTCCCCTGTTCCTTCGCTGGGGAGGAACTGGAAAACTGCTGTGGTATGGAAGGGGAAGGTAAATAGTAACTAGGTCGACCACTATTGGTCGACAGGGTCTCTAGGTCGACAGTCTTTAGGTCGACAGGTCAAAAAGTCGACATGCGTTTTTTAATGGGTTTTTTGTGTCGTTTTCTTCGTAGAGTTCACGGGAACCCCAATTAGTGCACCGTGTCCCCTCTCATGGCTTGCTTCGCTCGCCATGCTCGGGCAAGGTGCCTCGCTGCGCTCGGCACAGGTTTCCGTTCCCGATTGTAGTCCACGTGGATCGTTAAGTATGAAAAGGTTAAAAAAAAGAAAAGAAAAAAAAAACGTGAAAAACTCATGTCGACCTTTTGACCTGTCGACCTACAATATGTAAACCTAGAGACCCTGTCGACCTAGAAACCCTGTTGACCTAGTTACTGTCGACCAATAGTGGTTGACCTAGATAGTGACAACCTAGTTACTGTCAACCTAGGGACCGGATCACCTGGAAAACTCCCCAGGGGTGGAACACAGATATTGTGTGGCCATGGCCATATACCATGAGATGGAATACATACTATTTATCGGCGGGTAAGATGCCCGCTGTCAAGATACTGACAGCGGCATCCCAGCCGACAGTATGCCAGCTGTGCTCTCCACGCTGCAGGCATGGTGGCTTGCTATGCTCGCCACAGGTTATATCCTCCCTCTATGGGTGCCATGGACACCCACAGAGGGAGAAAAGCCTGTGGTTCCGGTATTCCGGCGGCGGCAGTTCACCGCCTGTTGGGATTCCAGCATCAGCATTGTGATCGTCGGGAATCTGACAGGCTGTCTTATGATTGCCTCCCCATGATATATCTCAGTGTATGCCCATGTTATCTGATGGGTATCCGGCTGTCAGATAAAATGTTGGTTGGTCTGACAGGCATTTGATGTGACTGTGGGGCTCATTTATCAACGTGTTATAAAACTTGTTGTGAATGATAAACGGTGCTCCAGCCAATCAGCTCCCAACTGTAATTTTTCAAACACATAACAGGAGCTGAACACATGACAGTTAGGAGTTGATTGGCTGACAATTGATCATACGCAGTGAGCCCCTATATACAGTATGACCAGCATTAGTAACAGCTGCATTACAGCTGCTGACAGTTGATATGAACGCTTCCCCTTCTCTCGCCAGAGTCATTACCTGAGGCTTCCGACACCTACTCAGCATGTCACACAAAAGATTAGACAATGTCACCTTTGCCCTAGGACCACTAATGTGGTCTTGAGTGTCAACGTTACCACGGATTGTGAAGTATTGATGTTTATCATGAAATGCTGTTATACAGTATATCACAAATGAGGATGCAGTTAGTTTAGATATAATTAATATAGGTGGAACAACTGTTGTATGGGGTGGTCTTCAGTATACCGAATGTCGGGATCCTGGCGCACAGTATACCGGCGCCGGAATCCTGACACCCGGCATACCGACAGATATTCTCCCTCGTGGGGGTCCACGACCCCCCTGGAGGGAGAATAAATAGCGTTGTGCCCGCAGCGTGGCGAGCGCAGCAAGCCCGCAAGGGGCTCATTTGCACTCGTCACGCTGTCGTTATGCCGGCGGTCGGGCTCCCGGCGCTGGTATGCTGGTCGCCGGGAGCCCGGCCTCCGGCATACCATACTACACCTGTTGTATGTAGTATGAAAACGGCTTGAGACGTATGAAGTTGCTGCTTTGTGACATAATATTTGAAAATAATCTAAAATGTGTAAACATTTGAAATTTATTGTATTTTTTGGAGAAGGGGGCCCAGGCAGTCAAAATAAGAAATGTATAACCCAGTTCATGCTCAGTGCTATGTTGTGGTGATTGCTGTGACATTTATTGTTGTCAGAAGGTGTTTTTTCTATTACTGTCTTCAACTGATCACTTTTTATGTGATTACTGACAGTTTGACGTATTTTGTGTCTGTCAGTAAATCCACCTTCATTTGCCAGCTATGACCTAACAGCTACAGGTGACATGTGCCACTATAAGCTACAGTTTTTGTAATTGTATTGGTTATTACATACTTGTCCCAGATAACTGGAGGGAGTGTTTGCAATGTTAGACCATAGTTTGTGCATTGTCTGGCTAGCAGAAGTCTGTGTGCAGCGACATCAGCTACTGCTGGATAATTGTGTCAGAGGACTGCTTATATCTGCAGGGTTATAGCGAAAAGCTTGAGCTTTGTTCTGTTACTGAGCAGCCCTGGAGGTACAGCTCAGTGTTGTCACACAGAATTGGTGATAGCTGTGCTGCTGTCCTATCTCGTTCCTGTAAAATGCCATTATCAGGCGGAAGGCCCAGAGATTGCTCATGAGTTGTTTTCCATGCTGGAGAGAGAATCAAATTATTGAAAATGCTCTGAACTGTTGCCGATTTGAGAGCCTCAGACCTGTTCACGATACAATTGTGATTGTCTGGCCATTGGACTTGAGTTTGACTACTGCGGACGCACTATAAGTAAAATATGAATACCAGCGCTGTTAATAAGGGACTGCGAGCAATCATGCAGGACCCGTTAGGCACTTTAACAGAACGGGTCCGGCATGCGCAGTTCCTCAGTTATCGTATTTGTATGTAACCCATCGGGTTTACGTACAAATGGGAAAACCCCAGGTCAGATATCGGTGTGAACGGGTCATCTAAGACTATGTGACCTGCATTTATGCCCATGGTCATGACCTGGGATATTCCTGGGTCTAAGCTGGATAGATTGTGGTAAGAGAGGGTGTTTCTGGGTTACTGTACCCAGTTTTTGCTCAGAGAACCTCATTGGAGGATCGGAAGCACGTAATGACATAGCAACTTGATGAGCCTGTTCTGCAGGACATACATGGTCCACAGTGAAAGGCGATGACCCAGGATTTACCCGAGATCAAAGTGTGTGGTGAAAAGATGCATGAGTTGATCCCGTGTTCATTATACCGTCTCTGACCCTCGGTTTGTGTGTAAAAGGTGTATAAAGCCATACTGCTATTTATTTTGGTTTCTTTAATTATTTTAATTCTTACCAGTAACACATTACTGTTGCTGAGAAGTTTCTCAAAGTTCTTAGATACTCTTCAATATTGCTTTTTAGTGGAACTAAAGGTCTGTAATTTGCTATGTGCATATTCAATCTGTGTTGATTGGCTATATGTAAGAGCACATTATACAATTTTGTGCATTTTTATCCAGTTTTAATACTGTTTTGGAGTTAAAATATTACAGGTTGAGTATCCCATATCCAAATATTCCGAAATATGGAATATTCCGAAATACGGAATTTTTGGAGTGAGAGTGAGATAGTGAAACTTTTGTTTTCTGATGGCTCAATGTACACAAACTTTGTTTAATACACAAAGTTATTAAAAATATTGTATTAAATGACCTTCAGGCTGTGTGTATAAGGTGTATATGAAACATAATTGAATTGTGTGAATGTACACACACTTTGTTTAATGCACAAAGTTATTAAAAATATTGGCTAAAATTACTTTCAGGCTGTGTGTATAAGGTGTATATGAAACATAAATGCATTCTGTGCTTAGACTTGGGTCCCATCGCCATGATATCTCACTATGGTATGCAATTATTCCAAAATACGGAAAAATCCGATATCCAAAATACTTCTGGTCCCAAGCATTTTGGATAAGGGATACTCAACCTGTATATGCAAATATTTCTGTAGCAAATTTACGGAATCTGTATCCAAGATTATCCTTGTTAAATTTGCAAGGATGAATTCTTACATTGCTATAGCAACTGCAGTTGCGTTCATGTATTTCTGCTCTATTTGAAAAGTAACTGTAGTGTGAAATATATTAAATGTAATATATTGTGCACAATATGCAAAAGTACATATTTAAAGTAAAGTATATCACTTACTTGGCTCCAGCAATTCATTATTGCAGTTAAACTCCCAGCCCTTTGGGGGGAATTCAGTTAGACGCAAGGATATGTAGCTCCCAGGATTAGTGCCCATTGACTGTTCTATTGACTGCATTGTCCCCAGCAGAGGTTAAAGTGTGTGTGTGTGTGTGTGTGTGTGTGTGTGTGTGTGTGTGGTGGGGGGGGTAGGGGGTGGAACTGGGTTCTACCACCTGTAATGGGGGTGGGGGTAGGGGGTGGAACTGGGTTCCACCATCTGTAATGGATGTGGATACTAGTTCCACCTCCTCTATTGCCCTGCACAGTAATTCCAACAGAAAATCCCACCCCATCACCTATGTAAATCAATGATGCAGGCGGCGCTAGTGCTACTGATGAGCTGCAGCAGCCACCTCCTCCTTCCTTAGGTCCTGGTGGCTCCATGGTACTCCTCTATCTACAGCCCATCCCTCCTGGTACTCACACGTGCTGTGTCTGTTTGACAGCATTCATCACCTCCTCAGGTCCCAGTGGATTCCTTTTCCGGCACGGCGTATGTGATGCCATGCTGTCACCACTACTAAAGTGAGGAAGAGCCATGAAGAGGAACAGGCTCTGTCCATCTTGGAAGATAAGATGAGAAGGGGCTGGATGGACAAGCGAGGTGGGGGGTGTTGCTGGAGGGATACAGCTAATAAAGCTACTGGAGGGACACAGGCGGTGAGTTGCTGTAATAAGAGGCAGAGATGTGTATAAGTGGCACTACTGTAGGCATTATGTATATAAGCGGTACTACGGTGGTCATATGTATGGAGCACTACTGTTGTGTGCATTATGTGAAAGGGTGCACTACTACTGTGGGCATTGTGTATAAGCGTCACTTCTGTGGGCATTTTGTGTACAAGTGGCACTACTGTGGTAATTATGTGAAAGGGGCACTACAACTGTGGGCATTATTTGTAAGGGGCACTACTACTGTGGGAATTGTGTATAAGGGGCTCTGCTGTGGGCATTGTATATACGGACACTGCTGTGTGGCATAACATGTATAAAGGGTACCATTGTGTAACGCAATGTAAATAAAGGGCACTACTGAGTGATGTAACCAGAATAAGGGAAATCACTATGTGGTATACTATGAATCAGGGGCACTACATGCGGTGTAATGTAAATAAGATTGCTACTGTTTAGTGTAATTTGAATTAGGGCTTCTATTGTGTGACCACGTTGCTTCTTTGCGAGATCAATGTTTCTTTATAAATTATGGGAAGTAGGGCACTAATTTATAGTTTGCAGGGGGGTACAAAAAACACTAGCACTGACCCTGACTTCGCTTAATGTGAGGAGGTGGGAGTAGATGGCGGGGTAAATTAGTTCCCCCACCTCTCCAGGACCACTTTAAGCCCTGGTCCCTAGCACATAATTCGGGAGATGCAGTTTGCAGCAACTAATGCCTTGGCACAAAGCTACTACCATGCACATTAATATTGCGACTAGCCCCAAGGCACTAGTAGGTGTGCATTTCTGCTTACACCTCATGAGGGTGCAAGCAGAAATAAGATAGTTAATGGTTTACAGCGCAGGAAATTGAATAGCTCCGGGTACTCATCTGGGGATCTACATTCCTCACTTCTAATTGAATTCCCCCCTTTATTTCCTAGTAAATTTAGTCAGTGTTTGTATGTGAGAACCAGCTTGTTATTATTTTAGGGATTCACTAACAGTAGAAAAAGATCTTGATGAAGTTTCCCTCTCCCAATTTTGAGCATCGGAAAAAACACCAGTCACGCCACTACAATGTCTGTATCACAGTATAATATGCTACAGTAATATAGCAAATTAAGGCTATTGCTGGCCACAAAGTGCCTTCGTCCAACCATAGTATTGATTTCTCCTCTATAAAGACCCCAATCTGGAAGAATATACCAGCAAGCATTTTATTATAGTACTAGCCGCAGTACCCGGCTCCGCTCGGTTACATAGAATTTTCAGATTTTGATAATATATAGGAATGCGGTGGAGGGTGTAGTGAAAGTGTGTTATACGTAAAAAGGTATTGATTGGGCGTATTCTAGCAATTTTTCTCCCTATTTATACAGGTACGCCCTCTTTGTGAAGAGAGGCGAGCCACATTTTCTACCTTTTTAGCCTGGTTCGCTCTCTATGTAAGGATAGGCAAGTACTTCTCTGCTGCAGAGTTTGTTTGACGCTGAGAAGCATGTCGCTCTAAGTGGCGATGTTTCTCTGCAGGCTGTCCTGATTTTTTTCTCGCAATGTGCGCCCTTTTACCCACAGCACTGTCACGACCAAGTGAAGATTTTCTCCTAGGCATTGTGTAAGCAACAACAAAAACAATCCGGTTAAAAAATAATTTATAGCTCTTTTACCTACATTTATAGATTTTAGTCCAAAGAAGTACTAATTAATGACTCTTATCTACGAATAAGTCTATCACGGTACACAGTACACATGTGCAGCAGTGTTCTGATCAGTTGCTATTCAGGCGTGTATGCCTGTCACTTCCAACTTGCCGAGAGCGGTGCAGGGGACCACTCCTCATGGAGCCCCACCAACAGCCCCCTGATGACCAATCGTGATCATACTTAGCCTATTACCTGCCTGGGAAAATTACCTACACAATGGTGAAAACCATATCGCAATCGATTCAGTGGTCTGGGAGTTGATCGCAGTCAGACAAATAAACAAATAAATAAACAGACGTTCTAATTTATTAGATGTATAGAAGATATAAAGGTTTTACAAATTTTAACAGCCAGATCTGACAGTCCCATGTGACTTCTGGGTGACTAGGTTTCTGTTAGCTTATGAAAGTTAGGTCTAGCCTGGAAAAGGCTCAATTCAGTTTGGGAAACGCTTGTTATTTTTAAATATGTTTGTATAAGTGGAACCAAAATAAATGACAACTTTACAGCACAATGTGAAAGTAATAGGATATGCCTAATGCCTAAAAACTCCTTTCCTTGCTGTAATGAAACAAGCAGGGATCACACTGCTATTTTCTGCATTACTGCTTTATTTATACGTATAATGACAAACTATGATGCAGCTCTCTACAGAGAATGTCATTGCTCACCTTAGTTCCTGCCCCATTGGAGCTTACAGTCTGAGTTCTCCACCACATACACACACAAAGCTATTTTTCTAAGAAGCCAATTAACCTACTAGAAAGTTTTTGGAATCTAGTTGGAGTACCTAACCACAATTAAAACATATATGGCCTGATTCAGAGGTGGACACAGATGTGACTGCATCTGTTTGCTGTCACCTCTCTCTGACTATGCAACTGACACTGCAAAGCCCTTCCCTGGTATTCTTCTTTGCTTTTAAATATGGAAGCACTGAGGTGCTGAAATACCAATTGGTGCATCTTCAGACCCAAATATTGGTCGCACCATCGGGACTTGCACCAGGACTATGGAATCTGAGTATGGCCACCTGTGTGATCAGTTGAACACCTGTGTTCGCAACTATTTTCACTAACACGTCCGTGACACTCCCATGACACGCCCATAAGGATGGACCATTTCCATGCGTCTGTTTTGTGACTGCCCAGGAACACCCAGCACTTTCCAAGTCCTTTCTGTTACTATGTGTCTCGATCGCAACAGCTCCAAAGTGTGTACACACTGAGTAATGCATGTACCATAGGCGCACGTGCAGTAGTAAAGACTTGCTCACCTACATGAACATCGGCATTGCCTGCTACTCTGAATCAGGCCCCTAGTGACAAGTAGAGCAAAGTGTACTAGAAATCAGATGCAACAGCAGAGAACTCATTAGGTAAATAACAGTGTTTAAATAGACAATTACAAAGTAAAATAATAAACCATTTGATCGGAGAAACGGTCCATTCAACAACTAATGTCAACCTTGAAATTCAGGAAACCAAGAGATACAGAAGGGCTAAGTGGTACATTGCTGCATCACAGCAATCCTATGGCGGCAGGAAAGTAAGTAACGCATTGGCAACTTCATCACTGAAAATTAGAGGGCCCTCCATTAAGATCCTTGTTTTGTATGGTTAGTCATCAAGGCCCTACTTATGATTGGTTGACCCTCGATACCGCCCCGTTAGGGCTCTTACAGTTGCCTCTGCTACTGTCCGCCCCTCTTCCCGTTTTTCTACGTAACAGTACTGATGGGCTCACAGTTCCCTCCCTCCTTTGCTCCCCTTTCTCCCATACCCTCCCTTTTGTGTATTGTGTTTACAATAGTCTGTTTCCAATTGTTTCTAATAATTATTGTGTTCTATACTGGATATTTTTAGACTTCTGTTGTTTAGTTATGCATGTACAGTAGTTCTCTGACTAGCCTATGTTGTATGTGGCGTTTATTACACATTTTTATGTGCTTCATTTGGCTATTTTGTATTTGTTTATGAAAACAATAAACATTTATTGCAAAAAAAGGAAGAAAAAAAAAAGATCCTGGTTTCGTACCTAGTGCTCCTATAAAAACCTCCTATGTAGCTGCAATTTTAAAAGTAATGGTAGAGCATAAAAAAAAAAAAAAAGTTCTCCAATGTCTCCTGGAGAGTCAAGTAACATAGAAATATGGAAACATAGAATTGAGCCTCTTGGCCCATCTAGTCTGCCCTTTTTCATTTATCCATTTGGCAACTTCAAAACTATTGGTTCCTTTCGTCTTCATACGGATATTCTTATGCCTATCCAAAGCGAGTTTAAATTGCTGTACTGCCTTAGCCTCTACCACCTCGGACGGGGTACTATAACACTTACCCACTACTTTTTGGTTGTGTTCATGTACTTTTCTTCCTTTGAAGAATGTTGTTAAAACCCTTGATATATTTGAAAGTTTCTATTATGTCCCCCTTTCCCTTCTCTGCGCCAAACTATACATATTAAGATCTTTTAGTTTTCCTGGTAAGTTTTGTGGTGTAAGCTATGCACCATTTTAGTTTATTTTTTTATAGTCTCTAATGTATTTATTTCCTGGTGGAGATATGGGCCGGGATGTAATGGGGGCCGATAAAGTCAAAATGTCTGAGGGTATTAGCGGTTGCAAAACTGCTTTTTTCGGATGCCTTCGGCTCTAAAGTAGAGAGCCCAATAAAAAGTTAGATCCAGATGTTTTGCCCATGTTAAGTATACATCTCGGCCACTGTAATGAAGTCCAATATTGCATGTCTGACACAAAACAGCTCTAAAGGTGCATACACACTGTGCGTTTTTGCCCAGCGTGTATGCACAGCGATGATCGCTGACATCGATGGGCTGAAAATTGCTCAGTGCATACACACTGAGCTATTTTCCTCCCTGCCCAGCGATGTCAGCAGGGGTGAACGGCTTTCCATAGCAGGACGCTATGGAAAGCCGTTCACCGCGCCGATGCACGGCTGCTGCCGGCGATGAAGCGGGAGCGCGCATCAGCGCTCATCTCCGGGGCATACACACTGGGCGGCTTTGAGCTGAAAACAGCTCAACGCAACAAAAATGATCTGCTTTCAGCTCAAAATCGCCCAGTGTGTATGGGTCTTAAAACTCTCAAAGACTTTAGAGGTGTTTTTTTTTGGCTGAGTTGGTTATGAAAATGTTGGAAATCAATTATAAATACACTTTTCAAGCACATTTGCAATAAATAAACACGTTTCAATACATTTTGACACAGAAAAAAACAAAAACAAAACTTTGATCAGTAGAAATAGTTGATATAGTGTACATGCCGTTTTTGCACATTTTGCACAGAAAAATGCATCTGATACCCAAATGGATGTATGAGGATGCACAAGTAACTTATGCTGATTTAAATGATATGCGGCATGGGTATTTTCAGTGTGTAATTGCGACTGTATCAGCATACCTAATTATGTTACAGTGTTTGGCTGGAATACACTGTAGCATAATATTTTGTATGCAGATACGGTTGCTACTACATACAGAATATAGGCATGCTGTATATAATTTTAAGCAGCAGGAGCTGCTTGTGTGTCCTATTCGTAGCAACTCTGCTAATGATGGGCATCATATTCTGACTAAATGGTCATTTTTTTTGCTGTCTGTATATGGACCAGAATAGACATTATATTGGGAAAACAACTGCGGCTGCTGCATTGTAGCACTTTGTGTACAGATTCAGAGACTCAGTCGCACACAGATATACAAGTGTCTTAACCAGCACCGTCTCCTCGTGCTTTATGTTGGACTAAGATCACCTGGCATTCCAGGGGGGCTGTTTTGTGTGACTGCAGCAAGCTGTTTGAGGCCACGTTCATTTTTACATTTTAAAAGATAGGTATTATTATTATTATTATTATTATTATTATTTCTCTGACGTCCTAAGTGGATGCTGGGACTCCGTAAGGACCATGGGGATTAGCGGCTCCGCAGGAGACTGGGCACAACTACAAAGAAAGCTTTTAGACTACTGGTGTGCACTGGCTCCTCCCACTAAGACCCTCCTCCAGACCTCTGTTAAGATTCTTGTGCCCGGCCGAGCTGGATGCACACTAGGGGCTCTCCTGAGCACCTAGAAAGAAAGTATATTTAGGTTTTTTATTTTCAGTGAGATCTGCTGGCAACAGACTCACTTCAGCGAGGGACTAAGGGGAGAAGAAGCGAACCTACCTAACAGGTGGTAGTTTGGGCTTCTTAGGCTACTGGACACCATTAGCTCCAGAGGGATCGACCGCAGGACCCGACCTTGGTGTTCGTTCCCGGAGCCGCGCCGCCGTCCCCCTTACAGAGCCAGAAGCATGAAGAGGTCCGGAAAATCGGCGGCAGAAGACTTCGGTCTTCACCAAGGTAGCGCACAGCACTGCAGCTGTGCGCCATTGCTCCTCATGTACACCTCACACTCCGGTCACTGATGGGTGCAGGGCGCTGGGGGGGGCGTCCTGAGGGCAATATATGACACCTTGGCTGGCAAATCTACATCATATATAGTCCTAGAGGCTATATAGATGTAAAAATACCCCTGCCAGTATTCCAGAAAAAGCGGGAGAAGTCCGCCGGAAAAGGGGCGGGGCCATCTCCCTCAGCACACTGGCGCCATTTTTCCCTCACAGCTCCGCTGGAAGGAAGCTCCCTGGCTCTCCCCTGCAGTCTGAACACTACAGAAGGGTAAAAAAGAGAGGGGGGGCACTAAATTTAGGCGCAGGATATATATATATATATCTATATATATAGATATATATATATATATATTGATATATAAAAAGCAGCTATAAGGGAAAACACTCATTTACAGTGGGATCCCTGTGTTATATAGCGCTCTGGTGTGTGCTGGCATACTCTCTCTCTGTCTCCCCAAAGGGCTTTGTGGGGTCCTGTCCTCTGTCAGAGCATTCCCTGTGTGTTTGCGGTGTGTCAGTACGGCTGTGTCGACATGTTTGATGAGGAGGCTTATGTGGAGGCGGAGCAGATGCCTGTAAATGTGATGTCACCCCCTGCGGGGTCGACACCTGAGTGGATGGTGCTGTGGAAGGAATTACGCGACAGTGTCGACTCCTTGCATAAAAGGTTTGACGACATACCTAATGTGGGACAACCGGCTTCTCAGCCTGTGCCTGCCCAGGCGTCTCAAAAGCCATCAGGGGCTCTAAAACGCCCGCTACCTCAGATTGTAGACACAGATGTCGACACGGATACTGACTCCAGTGTCGACGACGATGAGACTAATGTAACTTCCAGTAGGGCCACACGTTACATGATTGAGGCAATGAAAAATGTGTTGCACATTTCTGATGTTACCCCCGGTACCACAAAAAAGGGTATTATGTTTGGAGAGAAAAAACTACCAGTAGCTTTTCCTCCATCTGAGGAGTTAAATGAAGTGTGTGAAGAAGCGTGGGCTTCCCCTGATAAAAAGCTGGTAATTTCTAAGAGGTTACTAATGGCGTACCCTTTCCCGCCAGAGGATAGGTCACGCTGGGAAACATCCCCTAGGGTGGATAAAGCGCTCACACGCTTGTCAAAGAAGGTGGCACTACCGTCTCCGGATACGGCCGCCTTGAAGGAATCTGCTGATAGAAAGCAGGAGGCTATCCTGAAATCTATATATACACACACAGGTGTTATACTGAGACCGGCTATTGCTTCAGCCTGGATGTGCAGTGCTGCTGCTGCATGGTCAGATTCCCTGTCAGAAAATATAGATACCCTAGACAGGGACACTATATTGCTAACCGTAGAGCATATAAAAGACGAACTTTTATACATGAGGGATGCACAGAAGGATATTTGCCGGCTGGCATCCAAAATTAGTGCAATGTCCATTTCTGCCAGGAGAGGGTTATGGACTCTGCAGTGGACAGGAGATGAAGATTCCAAAAGACACATGGAAGTTCTGCCTTATAAGGGTGAGGAGTTGTTCGGGGATGGTCTCTCGGACCTCGTTTCCACAGCAACAGCTGGGAAGTCTACATTTTTACCCCATGTTCCCTCACAACCAAAGAAAGCACCGTATTATCAGGTACAGTCCTTTCGGCCCAATAGGGCCAAGCGGGTTAAAGGCGCATCCTTTCTGCCCAGAGGCAGAGGTAGGGGAAAGAAGCTGCAGCATACAGCCAGATCCCAGGAGCAAAAGTCCTCCCCCGCTTCCTCTAAGTCCACAGCATGACGCTGGGGCTCCACAGGCGGAGCCAGGTACGGTGGGGGCCGTCTCAAATATTTCAGCAATCAGTGGGCTCGCTCACGAGTGGATCCCTGGATTTTTCAGATAGTATCTCAGGGGTACAAGCTGGAATTCGAGACGTCTCCTCCCCGCCGTTTCCTCAAATCTGCCTTGCCAACCACTCCCTCAGGCAGGGAGGCAGTGTTACAGGCAATTCACAAGCTGTATTCACAACAGGTGATAGTAAAGGTACCCCTACTTCAACAAGGAAGGGGTTACTATTCCACAATGTTTGTGGTACCGAAACCGGACGGTTCGGTGAGACCCATTTTAAATTTGAAATCCTTGAACACATATATAAAAAAATTCAAGTTCAAGATGGAATCGCTCAGGGCGGTTATTGCAAGCCTGGACGAGGGGGATTACATGGTATCACTGGACATCAAGGATGCTTACCTGCATGTCCCCATTTACCATCCTCACCAGGAGTACCTCAGATTTGTGGTACAGGATTGTCATTACCAATTCCAGACGTTGCCGTTCGGTCTATCCACGGCTCCGAGGGTCTTTACCAAGGTAATGGCCGAAATGATGATACTCCTTCGAAAGAAGGGAGTTTTAATTATCCCGTACTCCTGATAAAGGCGAGGTCCAGAGAGCAGTTGTTGGTCGGGGTAGCACTATCTCAGGAAGTGCTACAACAGCACGGCTGGATTCTAACACAGCTGGTCCTACTGTTCTACTGTTCCTGGGGATGGTTCTGGACACAGAACAGAAAAAAGTGTTTTCTCCCGGAGGAGAAGGCCAAGGAGCTGTCATCTCTAGTCAGAGGCCTCCTAAAACCAAAACAGGTGTCGGTGCATCACTGCACGCGGATCCTGGGAAAAATGGTAGCTTCCTACGAAGCGATTCCATTCGGCAGGTTTCATGCAAGAACCTTTCAGTGGGACCTGTTGGACAAGTGATCCGGATCGCATCTTCAGATGCATCGACTGATAACCCTGTCTCCAAGGACAAGGGTGTCTCTGCTGTGGTGGCTGCAGAGTGCTCATCTTCAAGAGGGCCGCAGATTCGGCATACAGGACTGGGTCCTGGTGACCACGGATGCCAGCCTTCGAGGCTGGGGGGCAGTCACACAGGGAAGAAACTTCCAAGGACTATGGTCAAGTCAGGAGACTTCCCTGCACATAAATATTCTGGAACTAAGGGCCATTTACAATGCCCTAAGTCAGGCAAAACCCCTGCTTCAAAACCAGCCGGTACTGATCCAGTCAGACAACATCACGGCGGTCGCCCATGTAAACCGACAGGGCGGCACGAGAAGCAGGACGGCAATGGCAGAAGCCACAAGGATTCTCCGATGGGCGGAAAATCACGTGTTAGCACTGTCAGCAGTGTTCATTCCGGGAGTGGACAACTGGGAAGCAGACTTCCTCAGCAGGCACGACCTCCACCCGGGAGAGTGGGGACTTCATCCAGAAGTCTTCCAAATGATTGTAAACCGTTGGGAAAGGCCACAGGTGGACATGATGGCGTCCCGCCTAAACAAAAAGCTAGAAAAGTATTGCGCCAGGTCAAGAGACCCTCAGGCGATAGCTGTGGACGCTCTAGTGACACCGTGGGTGTACCGGTCGGTTTATGTGTTTCCTCCTCTTCCTCTCATACCAAAGGTACTGAGGATAATACGGAGAAGAGGAGTAAGAACTATACTCATTGTTCCGGATTGGCCAAGAAGAGCTTGGTACCCGGAACTTCAAGAAATGTTCTCAGAGGACCCATGGCCTCTACCGCTCAGACAAGACCTGCTGCTGCAGGGGCCCTGTCTGTTCCAAGACTTACCGCGGCTGCGTTTGACGGCATGGCGGTTGAACACCGGATCCTGAAGGAAAAGGGCATTCCGGAGGAAGTCATTCCTACGCTGGTTAAGGCTAGGAAAGAAGTAACCGCAAACCATTATCACCGCATATGGCGAAAATATGTTGCGTGGTGTGAGGCCCCAACGGAGGAATTTCAGCTGGGCCGTTTCCTGCACTTCCTACAGTCAGGGATGACTATGGGCCTTAAATTGGGTTCCATTAAGGTCCAGATTTCGGCTCTATCGATTTTCTTCCAGAGAGAACTGGCTTCACTACCTGAAGTTCAGACTTTTGTTAAGGGAGTGCTGCATATTCAGCCCCCTTTTGTGCCTCCAGTGGCACCTTGGGATCTCAACGTGGTGTTGGATTTCCTAAAGTCACATTGGTTTGAGCCACTGAAAACCGTGGATTTGAAATATCTCACGTGGAAAGTGGTCATGTTGTTGGCCTTGGCTTCGTCCAGGCGTGTATCAGAATTGTCAGCTTTGTCATGTAAAAACCCTTATCTGATTTTCCATATGGATAGGGCAGAATTGAGGACTCGTCTCCAATTTCTCCCTAAAGTGGTATCAGCGTTTCATCTGAACCAACCTATTGTGGTGCCTGCGGCTACAAAAGACTTGGAGGCTTCCAAGTTGTTGGACGTAGTCAGGGCCCTGAAAATATATGTTTCCAGGACAGCTGGAGTCAGAAAGACTGACTCGCTATTTATCCTGTATGCGCCCAACAAGTTGGGTGCACCTGCTTCAAAGCAGACTATTGCTCGCTGGATCTGTAGTACGATTCAGCTTGCACATTCTGCGGCTGGACTGCCGCATCCTAAATCAGTGAAAGCCCATTCCACGAGGAAGGTGGGCTCTTCTTGGGCGGCTGCCCGAGGGGTCTCGGCTCTTCAACTTTGCCGAGCAGCTACTTGGTCGGGGTCAAACACGTTTGCTAAATTCTACAAGTTTGACACCCTGGCTGAGGAGGACCTAGAGTTTGCCCATTCGGTGCTGCAGAGTCATCCGCACTCTCCCGCCCGTTTGGGAGCTTTGGTATAATCCCCATGGTCCTTACGGAGTCCCAACATCCACTTAGGATGTCAGAGAAAATAAGAATTTACTCACCGGTAATTCTATTTCTCGTAGTCCGTAGTGGATGCAGGGCGCCCATCCCAAGTGCGGATTGTCTGCAATACTACATACTATATACTTGTATATAGTTATTGCTTAACTAAAGGGTTATTGTTGAGCCATCTGTTGAGAGGCTCAGTTGTTATCATACTGTTAACTGGGTATTGTATCACGAGTTATACGGTGTGATTGGTGTGGCTGGTATGAGTCTTACCCGGGATTCAAAATCCTTCCTTCTTGTGTCAGCTCTTCCGGGCACCGTGTCCTAACTGAAGTCTGGAGGAGGGTCATAGTGGGAGGAGCCAGTGCACACCAGTTAGACCTAAAGCTTTCTTTATAGTTGTGCCTAGTCTCCTGCGGAGCCCCTATTCCCCATGGTCCTTACGGAGTCCCAGCATCCACTACGGACTACGAGAAATAGAATTACCGGTGAGTAAATTCTTATTTTTTCTCTTGCGTCCTAGAGGATGCTGGGGACTCCAAAAGGACCATGGGGTATAGACTGATCCACAGGAGCTTGGGCACACTATAAAGACTTAAACTGGGTGTGAACTGGCTCCTCCCTCTATGCCCCTCCCCCAGACCTCCGTTAGACTTTGTGCCCAGGAGTGAATGGACACACTAGGGGAGCTCTACTGAGTTTCTCTAAAATACTTTGTTAGGTTTTTTATTTTCAGGGAGACCCACTGGCTACAGGCTCCCTGCAGCGTGGGAGTGAGGGGCGAGTAGCAGGACCTACTTCTTCTTAGTTTAAGGGCTCTGCTTCTCAGGCTACTGGACACCATTAGCTCCAGAGGGTTCGATCACTTGGTGCGCCTAGCTGCTTGTTCCTGGAGCCGCGCCGTCAACCCCCTCACAGAAGATAGAAGCCGGGTGAGTATTAGAAGAGAAGAAGACTTCAGTGACTGCAGAAGACTTCAGTAACGGAGGTAACATGCAGCGGTCGCGCTGCGCTCCATGCGCCCACACACCAACGCACTCACAGGCTGCAGGGCGCTGGGGGGGGAGCGCCCTGGGCAGCAAGTTACTGAGGCTCTTTTAAACAAACAAGGCTGGCTTGAGTTGTTATTCGGTGCCCGGGCACCGTGTCCGCTACCCCCGCCAGCATGTCGCAGCGGTCCCGCTGCGCGCCATTGCTCCCACACACCAACGGCTGGTATCGGGTGCAGGGCGCAGGGGGGAGCGCACTGGGCAGTATGTTTTTCATTATTTTTACGCTCCCAGAACACATATACAGTGGGTTCCCTGCCTGCATATAACAGTTTTAATAAAGGGGGCTACCGCGCGCCGATAAGGGGCGGGGCTTAGCCCTCACAGCAAGAGACAGCGCCATTTTTAATCAATGTCCCCGCCAAAACATGTGTACAGCACAAACAAGGTGGGGGGCACATATTGTTAGTGTTTTGTAGGAATGTATAACACTATTTCTCTGACGTCCTAGTGGATGCTGGGGACTCCGTAAGGATCATGGGGAATAGACGGGCTCCGCAGGAGACTGGGCACTCTATAAGAAAGATTTGGTACTATCTGGTGTGCACTGGCTCCTCCCTCTATGCCCCTCCTCCAGACCTCAGTTAGATTTCTGTGCCCGGCCGAGCTGGATGCACACTATGGGCTCTCCTGAGCTCCTAGAAAGAAAGTATATGTTAGGTTTTTTTATTTTACAGTGAGACCTGCTGGCAACAGGCTCACTGCAACGAGGGACTAAGGGGAGAAGAAGCGAACCTACCTGCTTGCAGCTAGCTTGGGCTTCTTAGGCTACTGGACACATTAGCTCCAGAGGGATCGACCGCAGGACCCGTTGGTGTTCGTTCCCGGAGCCGCGCCGCCGTCCCCCTTACAGAGCCAGAAGCAAGAAGATGGTCCGGGAAATCGGCGGCAGAAGACTTCAGTCTTCACCAAGGTAGCGCACAGCACTGCAGCTGTGCGCCATTGCTCCTCATACACACTTCACACTCCGGTCACTGAGGGTGCAGGGCGCTGGGGGGGGGGGGGCGCCCTGAGCAGCAATAAAAACACCTTGGCTGTCAAAATAACCACAATATATAGCCCCAGAGGCTATATATGTGGTAATTACCCCTGCCAGAATACAGAAAAAAGCGGGAGAAAAGTCAGCCGAAAAAGGGGCGGAGCCATCTCCCTCAGCACACTGGCGCCATTTCTCCCTCACAGTTCCGCTGGAAGGAAGCTCCCTGACTCTCCCCTGCAGTCTACACTACAGAAAGGGTAAAAAAGAGAGGGGGGGACACTAAATTTAGGCGCAGTATAACTTTTATAGCAGCTATAGGGGACATAATTCAGTTAGTAAAAAAAAAAAAAAAAAAAAACACTCTTAGTGCAGCGCCTAACGATAGTATAGATAAAATAATAAACTGCTGAGACACTGCGCTTGCCTTGACCACTATGTGAAGAATGGAGAGAGTAGACTGAAACAACAAGAGAGGCTGCGCTGTGTGTCAGTAGTTAAGTACAAAAAGAGCAAACGTGTACTATAAAGGTATTAAATTTATTAAAAATGACATGTGGTTAATAAAACAAACTTTAAAATAAAAGCACACCTGTATCTGTCTCAAAGGTATATGGAGTAGTGATAACTGATATATGGTATATGGCAATAAAGGTCCAATATAAAGTTCAGAAAAAAGAAACTCAATGCGGTGCAGTCCCAGAGAAATGGTTACCTCGTATATGTCACCCGGCAGATGGTGATGTGTGTGTATAGTACCTCTCCGATTGGGCTGGTATAAATTTCGGCCGAGCGTCCCCGGCCAAAACAATCCTGCTTTGCCCAAATTGTTGCACAGCGGAGGGACGATATCTAGTAGACAGCCTGTCAGTAGTCACTCGTCGCGGTGAGGAGATGGTATAAGCTTGCGGCTGGATGGAAGCAAAGTCCGATAATGCTCACCAGTTGCAGTGGTGAGATGGACGGCAGCCTGTACGGTGACGAGCCGGTAATAGGCTGAAATTGGAAACCAAGGAGGGTTTGCACGGCAGTGTAACACCTTGGACCAGGTGTGCTAGTTTGGAGGCGGAGTCCTGACGCGTTTCGTCACGATCACGTGACTTTTTCAAAGGTATGATCCTGCCTCCACATTTACCAGTATTTAAAGCCTGAGCTACTGATGACATGCAGATGTCAGTGATTAACAATTAAGGCAACTGCCCTATGAAACACATTACATACACGTTCGCTCTCAAAATAACACAGTTTAAAAAACACATTGTTATAGAAAACAATCGAAGCATATGGCAGAATTGACCCGTGAACAGAAACAATATAAATCCACAGATTAAACCTCTGCATAGGGATTGCAATGTTGTGCAGAAGGTTTTCTAATGGACAATTACTACAATGAGAAGCAGGAGCTAATTAGCCGTCACCTGTGATGACATTTAAACATAGTTTACTTATTTGATGTTGACAATCTACTATAGTTCTGAGCAGAGGACATATATTATCTAATAGAATAGGATAGAATAAAATAAAGCAGATGATGAAACATAGTTTCAAAAATAATAATAATAAATCAAGAGTAAAAATAAATAAAAAGATAAAGAATAAATGATTAAACTGTATCCATCTGACCATCATGGATTCGAACTGGGGTCTGTGGAGGGATGCTATTCAGTGATCTAACTCAGTGTGCCACTGGCCCTGCTGTGTGTGGAAGAGATTCAGACCTGTATTTGTAAGCTGACAGACACTCGGAAGTACAAGTAGAACTTGATATTTAATATTATCTCCATAGCTAAAATAAAATAAATATAGGAAAAAAGAAGAAAGAGAGACACAAAAAGTGGTCAAAGTAAAACAAACGTCAGGATGAAGGTCATGAGTAACCTATATTCTTGTTAGCTCATAACGTCATGAGTCCTTATGTCGCTCGTGTATAAACGTGAGGAATAAAATAAATTTATTCTCTATTGACTGCGCACTGGTGACTGCCATGAGTTCGTATCCCACGTCCAACTGAGGCACCAAATAGTGTCTCAACCCGACGTGCCACTGACCTCACTACAACACACCATAGCTGCAAGAAGACTATTCATTATGGGTAATCTTAAAATTTCACAAAAAAACTTAGAGAAAATATCAAAATATAGTACCCATCTATAACCTTCATTAATAGAGATTGTGTAAAGGGTTTAAAGCAGAAAGAAACTGGGTACCCGAAACATCTATAGCATGATTTTTTTGATTAATAAATATTGACTTTTCTCATCCTAGGTCGAATTCAATGCATTCATTAAGGCCCTCCGGCATTAGGGTCCTCAACTTGTGGATCCAGTAGTTCTCCCTCAGGCATAACTTTCTATATCTATCTCCTTCGCGTGCTGTCGGTGGTATTGTCTCAATACCAATTAATTTTATATCTTCTGGATTTTTTTGGTGTTTGTCTGAAAAATGTCTAGAGACGCTATGGAACACAAAACCTTTTTGAATATTGCGTCTGTGTTCAAGAAACCTAGTTCTTAATTTTCGTGTCGTCCTACCCACATAGATAAGACCACAATTGCAGCTCAATAGATATATCACAAAAGAACTGTTACAATTGATATGTGAGCGGATCTCTACCTTAAGGGAGTTAGGAGTATTGAAAACTTTAACATTGTTTAAAATATATGAGCAGGTGATACATTGCTTGGCTCCACATCTGAAACATCCTACAATTTTGGGGAGCCATTGAGCCATATTAGAGGAGTTGATATTCGCCTCTGTTTTTCTTTTGTCTATAAAAAGACTAGGTGCAAGAAGATGTTGTAGATTGTTAGACTTTTTGAAAATAACAGACGGTTTATCTTTCAACTCTGTTTTTAGAATCTGATCTGTCAAAAGTATAGTATAATTATTATTAATGATATTCTTGACCTTGTATGAAGAGCTATTAAATTGTGTTAAAAAGTGTGGTTGATCTGAATCAAACTTGCAGTGATGTGCTTTATGTACCAATAAATCCTTCCTGTCTATAGAGTCTGCCCTATCTCTGGCTGATTTAATCAGGGATTCAGGATATCCTCGGTTCTTAAATGCAGTTGATAACTCATCTGCTTGTGAATGATAATCTGTTAAACTGCTGCAATTACGTTTAATACGTCTTAATTGTCCAAATGGAATATTGTTTAACCATGGTTTGTGGTGGGAACTTTTGTAATGTAAAAAATTCAGAGTGTCAACCTCTTTACGAAAAGTTTTGGTAGTAATTCTACCATCCACTATATTGAGTGAGATATCAAGGAAAGAGATGGATGTATTACTAGACTCACCAGTAAAACATAAATTAAAATCATTCGAATTTAATTGTGTGATCAACTCAGAAGAAAGAGAGATATCACCATCAAAAACAAAAAACATGTCATCTATGTAACGGCCATAGTAGACGAGGTCCGCGCCAAAGCTCCGCCCCCACACATGGCAGTCCTCAAAGGCACCCATGTATAAGTTAGCGAAGCTCGGCGCGAACCTCGTCCCCATGGCCGTCCCAAGTGTTTGTAAATAATACTTCCTGTCAAACACAAAAAAATTGTGTGACAAGATGAAAAAAATAGAGTCCACTAGAAATTTTTGTAACTCAGGTTCTACATAATTGCTCTTTGAAAGGTGATCTGCTATAACGGATAAACCCTTCTGATGTGGAATATTGGAGTATAGTGCCTGTACATCACAGGTCACAAAGAAAAAAGAGCTTTGCCATTTGATCTTAGAAATGGCATTGAGAAACATAGTTGTGTCCTTTATATGTGAACGTAATGACGATGCAAGTGGCTGTAAAAAGAAATCAACAAATTGTGACAAATTAGAAGTGAGGGACCCAACACCAGAAATAATGGGACGACCAGGGGGTGCAGTGAGAGATTTGTGGATTTTAGGTAAATGATAATATGTGGGGGTGATGGGATGTGATGGTATGAGGAACCTATATTCCTCTTTAGTGATAATATCTTTATCCAGTGCTTCCTTGACTAAAATGGTCAAAGATCTGTGAAAATTCTGAGAGGGGTTATTGAGTAATTTGGTGTATGTATTACTGTCATTAAGTTGTCTGGAAGCCTCCAATAGATAATCATCTGTGTTTTGTATGACAATGGCCCCTCCCTTGTCAGCCGGCTTGATAACGAGGGAGGGGTCATTGACCAGTTTTTGTAAAGCAAGTCTCTCTTGGACCGTGAGATTTTGTCTAAATTTAAATCTCCTATGTTCCCTCTGACAGAGAGTATTCAGATCATCCAAAGTTTTCTTATAAAAAATTTCTATGGGTGGGCTTCTATAATGCAAAGGAAAAAATTGTGATTTGTTCTTGAATTTAGAGAGACGTTCATTCTTATGGTCTAAACTATAAATGGGAACAGTGGAATCAGAAGGAGGATTTTCCCAGAGGAGGGATTCTAATGTCTCTATACTGGTCCTATCATGATCATCCAGTACAATAGGGAATCCATCTATTTTACGTTGTGCTAATCTTTTGGTAGCAAAATATCTCTTTCGTGTTAATGTGCGAATGTAAGTGTTTAGTTCAATGAACAGGGTGAAAAAAGAGGGGGGTTTGGAAGGCGCAAATTTTAGACCTTTGGCTAAAAGACGTATTTCTGAGTCTCCAATAGTAGCAGAGGATAAATTATAAATGTTATCAGTGCTTATGTTCTCAAATCTCTCTTTTTTTCTTTGTAACCTACGGCCTCCTCTGCATCCTCTGTGTTTTCTTCTCTGGCCCTCTTTGGTGATTCGTGTCTTAGGACTTCGTATCGATTGGACATGTGGTCTATTGGTCTGTATTTGTGGACCCTCTGATCCTTCTCTAAAAAATTGTTAGCATAAGTGCCTGTAAACCCAGGTTTGGTGGGGGAGTTGTGATCTGATGCCCCTTTAGGTCTCACTGCTGCATCGGTAGACGTGACTGCTTGTGTAAGATGATGTCCATCAATCTGTTTATGTACATGAGGGGAGTTGAATTCCCTGTCTGAATTTTGTTTCTGATATCTGTTGGCTGATCTGTTATGAAAACTGTTAGTTCTCTTGGATCTCCGATTCGAAATACTCCTAGATCTACCCCTATTGGTCATGTAGCGTTGTTTGTTGTAATTGCGAACTTTGTTTAAACTGTAGTCTTCTATGTCTCTATTGAATTTTCTATTCTTACCATCTATGATCTCTTTCTCATATATCTGTATTTTGTTGTTTAATTTTATATCATTATGTTTGAATTGAGGATGGCCAGAAAAAGAGCTAAGCTTCTTCTTAGTGTCTTCTATCTCTAAAGCTAATGAGGTTACTTTATCTCTACGATAAGTAACTAACAACTCCATTAATGAGAAGGAACAATCATCCAATAGAGAGTCCCATTTATTTTTCAGATTGAGATCATCAACAAAGGATAGAGTTTTGAAGATCCTGAGACCCCTTGGTATCCTCTTGTTTCTTATGTATTTTTGCAAAGTGACCATGTCCCACCAATGGCGGGTTTCTGTTTTCATCTGATCTTCTAATTTGAAGAATAGAGTATTAAATTCTTTTTCATGGTCATTCGTACTAAAAGAGGATCCAGTGGTGTCAGGGTTTTCAATATAGTCTGCTTCATAACATTGTCTCCTTCTGGCGCATTCAGAAACACAGGTCAACTCTGCCATATTGCTTCAACTGACAACACAAGTGTATATATCAATAATTAGAATCAACAAAGAATCAATGAAAAAAGGCTGCTGCACAAACAACAAATATATCCAAACAAAAAAACACTCTTAGTGCAGCGCCTAACGATAGTATAGATAAAATAATAAACTGCTGAGACACTGCGCTTGCCTTGACCACTATGTGAAGAATGGAGAGAGTAGACTGAAACAACAAGAGAGGCTGCGCTGTGTGTCAGTAGTTAAGTACAAAAAGAGCAAACGTGTACTATAAAGGTATTAAATTTATTAAAAATGACATGTGGTTAATAAAACAAACTTTAAAATAAAAGCACACCTGTATCTGTCTCAAAGGTATATGGAGTAGTGATAACTGATATATGGTATATGGCAATAAAGGTCCAATATAAAGTTCAGAAAAAAGAAACTCAATGCGGTGCAGTCCCAGAGAAATGGTTACCTCGTATATGTCACCCGGCAGATGGTGATGTGTGTGTATAGTACCTCTCCGATTGGGCTGGTATAAATTTCGGCCGAGCGTCCCCGGCCAAAACAATCCTGCTTTGCCCAAATTGTTGCACAGCGGAGGGACGATATCTAGTAGACAGCCTGTCAGTAGTCACTCGTCGCGGTGAGGAGATGGTATAAGCTTGCGGCTGGATGGAAGCAAAGTCCGATAATGCTCACCAGTTGCAGTGGTGAGATGGACGGCAGCCTGTACGGTGACGAGCCGGTAATAGGCTGAAATTGGAAACCAAGGAGGGTTTGCACGGCAGTGTAACACCTTGGACCAGGTGTGCTAGTTTGGAGGCGGAGTCCTGACGCGTTTCGTCACGATCACGTGACTTTTTCAAAGGTATGATCCTGCCTCCACATTTACCAGTATTTAAAGCCTGAGCTACTGATGACATGCAGATGTCAGTGATTAACAATTAAGGCAACTGCCCTATGGAACACATTACATACACGTTCGCTCTCAAAATAACACAGTTTAAAAAACACATTGTTATAGAAAACAATCGAAGCATATGGCAGAATTGACCCGTGAACAGAAACAATATAAATCCACAGATTAAACCTCTGCATAGGGATTGCAATGTTGTGCAGAAGGTTTTCTAATGGACAATTACTACAATGAGAAGCAGGAGCTAATTAGCCGTCACCTGTGATGACATTTAAACATAGTTTACTTATTTGATGTTGACAATCTACTATAGTTCTGAGCAGAGGACATATATTATCTAATAGAATAGGATAGAATAAAATAAAGCAGATGATGAAACATAGTTTCAAAAATAATAATAATAAATCAAGAGTAAAAATAAATAAAAAGATAAAGAATAAATGATTAAACTGTATCCATCTGACCATCATGGATTCGAACTGGGGTCTGTGGAGGGATGCTATTCAGTGATCTAACTCAGTGTGCCACTGGCCCTGCTGTGTGTGGAAGAGATTCAGACCTGTATTTGTAAGCTGACAGACACTCGGAAGTACAAGTAGAACTTGATATTTAATATTATCTCCATAGCTAAAATAAAATAAATATAGGAAAAAAGAAGAAAGAGAGACACAAAAAGTGGTCAAAGTAAAACAAACGTCAGGATGAAGGTCATGAGTAACCTATATTCTTGTTAGCTCATAACGTCATGAGTCCTTATGTCGCTCGTGTATAAACGTGAGGAATAAAATAAATTTATTCTCTATTGACTGCGCACTGGTGACTGCCATGAGTTCGTATCCCACGTCCAACTGAGGCACCAAATAGTGTCTCAACCCGACGTGCCACTGACCTCACTACAACACACCATAGCTGCAAGAAGACTATTCATTATGGGTAATCTTAAAATTTCACAAAAAAACTTAGAGAAAATATCAAAATATAGTACCCATCTATAACCTTCATTAATAGAGATTGTGTAAAGGGTTTAAAGCAGAAAGAAACTGGGTACCCGAAACATCTATAGCATGATTTTTTTGATTAATAAATATTGACTTTTCTCATCCTAGGTCGAATTCAATGCATTCATTAAGGCCCTCCGGCATTAGGGTCCTCAACTTGTGGATCCAGTAGTTCTCCCTCAGGCATAACTTTCTATATCTATCTCCTTCGCGTGCTGTCGGTGGTATTGTCTCAATACCAATTAATTTTATATCTTCTGGATTTTTTTGGTGTTTGTCTGAAAAATGTCTAGAGACGCTATGGAACACAAAACCTTTTTGAATATTGCGTCTGTGTTCAAGAAACCTAGTTCTTAATTTTCGTGTCGTCCTACCCACATAGATAAGACCACAATTGCAGCTCAATAGATATATCACAAAAGAACTGTTACAATTGATATGTGAGCGGATCTCTACCTTAAGGGAGTTAGGAGTATTGAAAACTTTAACATTGTTTAAAATATATGAGCAGGTGATACATTGCTTGGCTCCACATCTGAAACATCCTACAATTTTGGGGAGCCATTGAGCCATATTAGAGGAGTTGATATTCGCCTCTGTTTTTCTTTTGTCTATAAAAAGACTAGGTGCAAGAAGATGTTGTAGATTGTTAGACTTTTTGAAAATAACAGACGGTTTATCTTTCAACTCTGTTTTTAAAATCTGATCTGTCAAAAGTATAGTATAATTATTATTAATGATATTCTTGACCTTGTATGAAGAGCTATTAAATTGTGTTAAAAAGTGTGGTTGATCTGAATCAAACTTGCAGTGATGTGCTTTATGTACCAATAAATCCTTCCTGTCTATAGAGTCTGCCCTATCTCTGGCTGATTTAATCAGGGATTCAGGATATCCTCGGTTCTTAAATGCAGTTGATAACTCATCTGCTTGTGAATGATAATCTGTTAAACTGCTGCAATTACGTTTAATACGTCTTAATTGTCCAAATGGAATATTGTTTAACCATGGTTTGTGGTGGGAACTTTTGTAATGTAAAAAATTCAGAGTGTCAACCTCTTTACGAAAAGTTTTGGTAGTAATTCTACCATCCACTATATTGAGTGAGATATCAAGGAAAGAGATGGATGTATTACTAGACTCACCAGTAAAACATAAATTAAAATCATTCGAATTTAATTGTGTGATCAACTCAGAAGAAAGAGAGATATCACCATCAAAAACAAAAAACATGTCATCTATGTAACGGCCATAGTAGACGAGGTCCGCGCCAAAGCTCCGCCCCCACACATGGCAGTCCTCAAAGGCACCCATGTATAAGTTAGCGAAGCTCGGCGCGAACCTCGTCCCCATGGCCGTCCCAAGTGTTTATTCTTTATCTTTTTATTTATTTTTACTCTTGATTTATTATTATTATTTTTGAAACTATGTTTCATCATCTGCTTTATTTTATTCTATCCTATTCTATTAGATAATATATGTCCTCTGCTCAGAACTATAGTAGATTGTCAACATCAAATAAGTAAACTATGTTTAAATGTCATCACAGGTGACGGCTAATTAGCTCCTGCTTCTCATTGTAGTAATTGTCCATTAGAAAACCTTCTGCACAACATTGCAATCCCTATGCAGAGGTTTAATCTGTGGATTTATATTGTTTCTGTTCACGGGTCAATTCTGCCATATGCTTCGATTGTTTTCTATAACAATGTGTTTTTTAAACTGTGTTATTTTGAGAGCGAACGTGTATGTAATGTGTTTCATAGGGCAGTTGCCTTAATTGTTAATCACTGACATCTGCATGTCATCAGTAGCTCAGGCTTTAAATACTGGTAAATGTGGAGGCAGGATCATACCTTTGAAAAAGTCACGTGATCGTGACGAAACGCGTCAGGACTCCGCCTCCAAACTAGCACACCTGGTCCAAGGTGTTACACTGCCGTGCAAACCCTCCTTGGTTTCCAATTTCAGCCTATTACCGGCTCGTCACCGTACAGGCTGCCGTCCATCTCACCACTGCAACTGGTGAGCATTATCGGACTTTGCTTCCATCCAGCCGCAAGCTTATACCATCTCCTCACCGCGACGAGTGACTACTGACAGGCTGTCTACTAGATATCGTCCCTCCGCTGTGCAACAATTTGGGCAAAGCAGGATTGTTTTGGCCGGGGACGCTCGGCCGAAATTTATACCAGCCCAATCGGAGAGGTACTATACACACACATCACCATCTGCCGGGTGACATATACGAGGTAACCATTTCTCTGGGACTGCACCGCATTGAGTTTCTTTTTTCTGAACTTTATATTGGACCTTTATTGCCATATACCATATATCAGTTATCACTACTCCATATACCTTTGAGACAGATACAGGTGTGCTTTTATTTTAAAGTTTGTTTTATTAACCACATGTCATTTTTAATAAATTTAATACCTTTATAGTACACGTTTGCTCTTTTTGTACTTAACTACTGACACACAGCGCAGCCTCTCTTGTTGTTATAATTCAGTTAGTCCCTGCATTATATAGCGCTCTGGTGTGTGCTGGCATACTCTCTCTCTGTCTCCCCAAAGGGCTTTTGTGGGGTCCTGTCTCCTTTAAGAGCATTCCCTGTGTGTGTGCGGTGTGTCGGTACGGCTGTGTCGACATGTTTGATGAGGAGGCTTATGTGGAGGCGGAGCAGATGCCTATAAATGTGATGTCACCCCCTGCGGGGCAGACACCTGAGTGGATGGACTTATGGAAGGAATTACGTGCAAGTGTCGACTCCTTACATAAAAAATTTGACGACATGCCAAATGCGGGACAGCCGGCTTCTCAGCTCGTGACTGCCCAGACAATTCAAAAGCCATCAGGGGCTCTGAAACGCCCACTACCTCAGATGGCAGACACAGATGTCGACACGGATACCGATACCAGTGTCGACGACGATGAGTCAAATTTAATGTCCACTAGGGCCATTCGTTGCATGATTGAGGCAATGAAAGAGGTATTACACATTTCTGATATAAACCCAGGTACCTCAAAAAAGGGTATTATGTTTGGGGAGAAAAAAGTGTTTCTCCCGCAGGAGAAAGCCAAGGAGCTGTCATCTCTAGTCAGAGACCTCCTAAAACCAAAACGGGTATCGGTGCATCACTGCACACGAGTCCTGGGAAAAATGGTGGCTTCATACGAAGCAATTCCATTCGGCAGGTTCCATGCAAGGACCTTCCAGTGGGACCTCTTGGACAAGTGGTCGGGATCGCATCTTCAGATGCATCAACTGATAACCCTGTCTCCAAGGACCAGGGTGTCTCTACTGTGGTGGCTGCAGAGTGCTCATCTTCTAGAGGGCCGCAGATTCGGCATACAGGACTGGGTCCTGGTGACCACGGATGCCAGCCTTCGAGGCTGGGGCGCAGTCACACAGGGAAGAAATTTCCAGGGACTTTGGTCAAGTCAGGAGTCGTCCCTACACATAAATATTCTGGAACTGAGGGCCATTTACAATGCCCTAAGTCAGGCAAGGCCCCTGCTTCAAAACCAGCCGGTTCTGATCCAATCAGACAACATCACGGCAGTCGCCCATGTAAACCGACAGGGCGGCACAAGAAGCAGGATGGCGATGGCAGAAGCCACAAGGATTCTCCGATGGGCGGAAACTCACGTACTAGCACTGTCAGCAGTGTTCATTCCGGGAGTGGACAACTGGGAAGCAGACTTCCTCAGCAGGCACGACCTACACCCGGGAGAGTGGGGACTTCATCCAGAAGTCTTCCTACTGTTGGTAAACCGTTGGGAAAGGCCACAGGTGGACATGATGGCGTCCCGCCTCAACAAAAAGCTAAAGAGATATTGCGCCAGGTCAAGGGACCCTCAGGCGATAGCTGTGGACGCTCTGGTAACACCGTGGGTGTACCAGTCGGTTTATGTGTTCCCTCCTCTGCCTCTCATACCAAAGGTACTGAGAATAATAAGAAGGCGAGGAGTAAGAACGATACTCGTGGTTCCGGATTGGCCAAGAAGAGCTTGGTACCCAGAACTTCAAGAAATGTTCTCAGAGGACCCATGGCCTCTACCGCTCAGACAGGATCTGCTACAGCAGGGGCCCTGTCTGTTCCAAGACTTACCGCGGCTGCGTTTGACGGCATGGCGGTTGAATTCCGGATCCTAAAGGAAAAGGGCATTCCGGAGGAAGTCATTCCTACGCTGATAAAAGCCAGGAAAGAAGTAACCGCAAACCATTATCACCGCATTTGGCGAAAATATATTGCGTTGTGTGAGGCCAGGAAGGCTTCTACAGAGGAATTTCAGCTGGGTCGTTTTCTGCACTTCCTACAGTCGGGAGTGACTATGGGCCTAAAATTTGGTTCCATTAAGGTCCAGATTTCGGCTCTGTCGATTTTCTTGCAGAAAGAACTGGCTTCACTGCCTGAAGTTCAGACTTTTGTAAAGGGAGTGCTTCATATTCAGCCCCCTTTTGTGCCTCCTGTGGCACCTTGGGATCTCAATGTGGTGTTGAGTTTCCTAAAATCACATTGGTTTGAACCACTTAAAACTGTGGATCTGAAATCTCACGTGGAAAGTGGTCATGTTATTGGCCTTGGCTTCGGCAAGGCGTGTGTCAGAATTGGCGGCTTTGTCATGTAAAAGCCCTTATCTGATTTTCCATATGGATAGGGCAGAATTGAGGACTCGTCCCCAGTTTCTCCCTAAGGTGGTATCAGCTTTTCACTTGAACCAACCTATTGTGGTGCCTGCGGCTACTAGGGACTTGGAGGATTCCAAGTTACTGGACGTAGTCAGGGCCTTGAAAATTTATGTTTCCAGGACGGCTGGAGTCAGGAAAACTGACTCGCTTTTTATCCTGTATGCACCCAACAAAATAGGTGCTCCTGCTTCTAAGCAGACTATTGCTCGCTGGATTTGTAGCACAATTCAGCTGGCGCATTCTGCGGCTGGATTGCCGCATCCTAAATCAGTGAAAGCCCATTCCACGAGGAAGGTGGGCTCATCTTGGGCGGCTGCCCGAGGGGTCTCGGCTTTACAACTTTGCCGGGCTGCAACTTGGTCAGGGGCAAACACGTTTGCTAAATTCTACAAATTTGATACCCTGGCTGAGGAGGACCTTGAGTTCTCTCATTCGGTGCTGCAGAGTCATCCGCACTCTCCCGCCCGTTTGGGAGCTTTGGTATAATCCCCATGGTCCTTACGGAGTCCCCAGCATCCACTAGGATGTCAGAGAAAATAAGAATTTACTCACCGGTAATTCTATTTCTCGTAGTCCGTAGTGGATGCTGGGCGCCCATCCCAAGTGCGGATTGTCTGCAATACTTGTATATAGTTATTGCCTAACTAAAGGGTTATTGTTGAGCCATCTGTTGAGAGGCTCAGTTATATTTCATACTGTTAACTGGGTATAATATCACGAGTTATACGGTGTGGCTGGTATGAGTCTTACCTGGGATTCAAAATCCTTCCTTATTGTGTCAGCTCTTCCGGGCACAGTATCCTAACTGAGGTCTGGAGGAGGGGCATAGAGGGAGGAGCCAGTGCACACCAGATAGAACCAAATCTTTCTTATAGAGTGCCCAGTCTCCTGCGGAGCCAGTCTATTCCCCATGGTCCTTACGAAGTCCCCAGCATCCACTACGGACTACGAGAAATAGAATTACCGGTGAGTAAATTCTTATTTTCTCTGACGTCCTAGTGGATGCTGGGGACTCCGTAAGGACCATGGGGAATAGACGGCTCCGCAGGAGACTGGGCACATCTAAAGAAAGATTTAGGTCTATCTGGTGTGCACCAGCTTCTCCCCCTATGACCCTCCTCCAAGCCTCAGTTAGATTTCTGTTCCCGGCCGAGCTGGATGCACACTAGGGGCTCTCCTGAGCTCCTAGAAAGAAAGTATAGTTTTAGGTTTTTTATTTTACAGTGAGACCTGCTGGCAACAGGCTCACTGCAGCGAGGGACTAAGGGGAGAAGAAGCGAACCTACCTAAGTGGTGGTAGCTTGGGCTTCTTAGGCTACTTGACACCATTAGCTCCAGAGGGATCGCACACAGGACCCGACCTCGTCGTCCGTTCCCGGAGCCGTGCCGCCGTCCCCCTTGCAGAGCCAGAAGCAAGAAGGTCCGGAAAATCGGCGGCTGAAGACTTCTGTCTTCTCCAAGGTAGCGCACAGCACTGCAGCTGTGCGCCATTGCTCCTCATGCACACCACACACTTCGGTCACTGATGGGTGCAGGGCGCTGGGGGGGCGCCCTGAGCAGCAATATTAACACCTTGGCTGGCAAAACTGACACCATATATAGCCCCAGAGGCTATATAGGTGTAATTTACCCCTGCCAGAATAACACAAAAAGCGGGAGAAAGCCCGCCAAAAAAGGGGCGGAGCCATCTCCCTCAGCACACTGGCGCCATTTTCCCTCACAGCTCCGCTGGAAGGATCGCTCCCTGGCTCTCCCCTGCAGTCCTGCACTACAGAAAGGGTAAAAAAGAGAGGGGGGGCACAAATTTAGGCGCAGTATAATATATATATGCAGCTATAAGGGAAAACACTCTTTATAGGTGATATCCCTGTGGTATATAGCGCTCTGGTGTGTGCTGGCATACTCTCCCTCTGTCTCCCCAAAGGGCTTTGTGGGGTCCTGTCCTCTGTCAGAGCATTCCCTGTGTGTGTGCTGTGTGTCGGTACCGCTGTGTCGACATGTATGATGAGGAAAATGATGTGGAGGCAGAGCAAATGCCTGTAAATGTGTTCTCACCCCCTGAGGGGTCGACACCTGTGTGGATGGACTTATGGAAGGAATTACGTGACAGTGTCAGCTCCTTACATAAAAGGTTTGACGACATAGGACAGCCGGCTACTCAGCTTGTGACTGTTCCAGCGTCTCAAATGTCATCAGGGGCTTTAAAACGCCTGCTACCTCAGATGGCAGACACAGATGTCGACACGGATACCGACTCCAGTGTCGACGACGATGAGACTAGTGTACCCTCCAATAGGTCCACCCGTTACATGATTGAGGCAATGAAAAATGTATTACACATTTCTGATAGTACCCAGGTACCACAAAAAAGGGTATTATGTTCGGTGAGAAAAAACTACCAGTAGTTTTTCCTGCATCTGAGGAATTAAATGAGGTGTGTGAGGAAGCCTGGACTTCCCCCGATAAGAAATTGATAATTTCTAAACGGTTATTGGCAGCGTACCCTTTCCCGCCAGAGGATAGGTCACGTTGGGAAACGTCCCCTAGGGTAGATAAAGCGCTTACACGTTTATCAAAACAGGTGGCACTACCGTCTCCGGATACGGCCGCCCTAAAGGATCCTGCTGATAGAAAGCAGGAGGCTACCCTAAAAGCTATATATATACACACACGGGCATTATATTGCGACCAGCGATTGCATCAGCATGGATGTGCAGTGCTGCTGCTGCGTGGTCCGATTCCCTGTCCGATAATATTGATACCCTGGATAGGGACACTATTTTGCTGACAGTAGAGCATATAAAGGACGCTGTCTTATACATGCGTGATGCACAGAGGGATATTTGCCGGCTGGCATCAAAAATAAGCGCAATGTCCATTGCCGCCAGAAGGGGGTTATGGACTCGGCAGTGGTCAGGTGATGCCGATTCAAAAAGGCACATGGAAGTTTTGCCTTATAAGGGGGTGGAACTGTTTGGGGATTGTCTTTCAGACCTCGTTTCCACAGCTACAGCTGGGAAATCGACATTTTTGCCACAGGCTACCCCACAGCAAAAGAAGGCACCGTATTATCAAGTACAGTCCTTTCGGCCCCATAAACACAAGAGGGCTCGAGGCGCATCCTTTCTGCCGAGAGGCAAAGGTAGAGGGAAAAAGCTGCAGCATACAGCCAGTTCCCAAGAGCAAAAGTCCCTCCCCGCGTCCGGTAAGTCCACAGCATGACGCTGGGGCTTCACAGGCGGATCCGGGTACGGTGGGGGCCCGTCTCAGAAATTTCAGCACACAGTGGGCTCTCACAGGTGGATCCCTGGGCCCTTCAAGTAGTATCTCAGGGGTACAGGCTGGAATTCGAGACGTCCCCCCCCCCCCCCCCCCCCCTCGCCGTTTTCTAAAATCTGCCTTACCAGCAACTCCCTCTGCCAGGGAGGCAGTGTTGGTGGCTATCCAAAAACTGTATTCACAGCAAGTGATTGTCAAGGTACCCCTCCTTCAGCAAGGGAAGGGTTACTATTCCACAATGTTTGTGGTACCGAAACCGGACGGTTCGTTGAGACCCATCTTAAATCTAAAATCCTTGAACACTTATATCAAAAGGTTCAAGTTCAAGATGGAATCGCTCAGGGCGGTTATTGCGAGCCTGGACGAGGGGGATTACATGGTCTCCCTGGACATCAAGGATGCGTACCTGCATGTCCCCATTTACCCTCCTCACCAGGAGTACCTCAGATTTGTGGTACAGGACTGTCATTATCAGTTCCAGACGCTGCCGTTTGGGTTATCCACGGCACCGAGGGTCTTTACCAAGGTAATGGCCGAAATGATGATACTCCTTCGCAAGAAGGGAGTTTTAATTATCCCGTACTTGGACGATCTCCTGATAAAGGCGAGGTCCAGGGAACAGTTGGTAGTGGGGTAGCACTTTCTCGGGAAGTGCTACAACAGCACGGCTGGATTCTCAATATTCCAAAGTCACAGCTGGTCCCGACGACACGTCTTCTGTTCCTGGGAATGATTCTGGACACAGACCAGAAAAAAGTGTTTCTTCCAGTGGAAAAAGCCGAGGAGTTGTCATCTCTAGTCAGAGACATCCTAAAACCGGGACAGGTGTCGGTACATCAATGCACACGAGTCCTGGGAAAAATGGTAGCTTCGTACGAAGCAATTCCATTCGGAAGGTTCCACGCAAGGTCTTTCCAGTGGGACCTGTTGGACAAATGGTCCGGGTCCCATCTCCAGATGCAACAGCGGATAACCCTGTCGGCAAGGACCAGGGTATCGCTGCTGTGGTGGCTGCAGAGGGCTCATCTACTAGAGGGCCGCAGATTCGGAATACAGGACTGGGTCCTGGTGACCACGGATGCCAGCCTTCGGGGCTGGGGCGCAGTCACACAGGGAAGAAATTTCCAAGGACTGTGGTCAAATCAGGAGATTTCGCTTCACATAAATATTCTAGAGCTAAGGGCCATTTACAATGCCCTAAGCCAAGCAAGGACCCTGCTTCAGAACCAGCCGGTACTGATCCAATCAGGCAACATCACGGCGGTCGCCCATGTAAACAGACAGGGCGGCACAAGAAGCAGGAGGGCAATGGCAGAAGCCACAAGGATTCTCCGATGGGCGAAAAATCATGTGTTAGCACTGACAGCAATGTTCATTCCGGGAGTGGACAACTGGGAAGCAGACTTCCTCAGCAGGCACGACCTCCACCCGGGAGAATGGGGACTTCATCCAGAAGTCTTCCAAATGCTGGTAAACCGGTGGGAAAGACCACAGGTGGACATGATGGCGTCCCGCCTCAACAAAAAGCTAAAAAGATATTGCGCCAGGTCAAGGGACCCTCAGGCGATCGCTGTGGACGCTCTAGTAACACCGTGGGTGTACCAGTCGGTTTATGTGTTTCCTCCTCTGCCTCTCATTCCCAAGGTACTGAGAATAATACGAAGGCGAGGAGTGAAAACTATACTCGTGGTTCCGGATTGGCCAAGAAGAGCTTGGTACCCGGAACTTCAAGAGATGCTTTCAGAGGACCCTTGGCCTCTGCCGCTCAGACAGGACCTGCTGCAGCAGGGGCCCTGTCTGTTCCAAGACTTACCGCGGCTACGTTTGACGGCATGGCGGTTGAACACCGGATCCTGAAGGAAAAGGGCATTCCGGAGGAAGTCATCCCTACCCTGATCAAAGCCAGGAAGGATGTCACCGCAAAACATTATCACCGCATTTGGCGGAAATATGTTGCTTGGTGTGAGGCCAGGAAGGCCCCAACGGAGGAATTTCAACTGGGTCGATTCCTGCATTTCCTGCAAGCAGGGGTGACGTTGGGCCTCAAATTGGGGTCCATTAAAGTCCAGATTTCGGCCCTGTCGATTTTCTTCCAGAAAGAACTGGCTTCACTGCCTGAAGTTCAGACTTTTGTCAAAGGAGTTCTGCGTATTCAGCCTCCTTTTGTGCCCCCAGTGGCACCTTGGGATCTCAATGTGGTTTTGGAGTTCCTGAAATCACATTGGTTTGAACCACTTAAGACTGTGGATTTGAAATATCTCACGTGGAAAGTGGTCATGCTGTTGGCTCTGGCTTCGGCCAGGCGTGTGTCAGAATTGGCGGCTTTGTCCTATAAAAGCCCTTATCTGATTTTCCATATGGATAGGGCAGAGTTGAGGACTCGTCCTCAGTTTCTCCCGAAGGTGGTATCAGCGTTTCACTTGAACCAGCCTATTGTGGTGCCTGCGGCTACTAGGAACTTGGAGGATTCCAAGTTACTGGACGTAGTCAGGGCCCTGAAAATGTATGTTTCCAGGACGGCTGGAGTCCGGAAAACTGACTCGCTGTTTATCCTGTATGCACTGGGTGCTCCTGCTTCTAAGCAGACTATCGCGCGCTGGATTTGTAGCACTATTCAGCTGGCGCATTCTGCGCTGGGACTACCGCAGCCTAAATCTGTAAAAGCCCATTCCACAAGGAAGGTGGGCTCATCTTGGGCGGCTGCCCGAGGGGTCTCGGCTTTACAACTTTGCCGAGCTGCTACTTGGTCAGGGGCAAACACGTTTGCAAAATTCTACAAATTTGATACCCTGGCTGAGGAGGACCTGGAGTTCTCTCATTCGGTGTTGCAGAGTCATCCGCACTCTCCCGCCCGTTTGGGAGCTTTGGTATAATCCCCATGGTCCTTACGGAGTCCCCAGCATCCACTAGGACGTCAGAGAAAATAAGAATTTACTCACCGGTAATTCTATTTCTCGTAGTCCGTAGTGGATGCTGGGCGCCCATCCCAAGTGCGGATTGTCTGCAATACTTGTAAATAGTTATTGTTACACAAATCGGGTTGTTATTGCGAGCCATCTGTTCAGAGGCTCCGTTGTTATCATACTGTTAACCGGGGTTCCTATCACGAGTTATACGGTGTGATTGGTGTGGCTGGTATGAGTCTTACCCGGGATTCAAAATCCTTCCTTATTGTGTCAGCTCTTCCGGGCACAGTGTCCTAACTGAGGCTTGGAGGAGGGTCATAGGGGGAGGAGCCAGTGCACACCAGATAGACCTAAATCTTTCTTTAGATGTGCCCAGTCTCCTGCGGAGCCGTCTATTCCCCATGGTCCTTACGGAGTCCCCAGCATCCACTACGGACTACGAGAAATATAATTACCGGTGAGTAAATTCTTATTTTAATTTGGAAATGGGCATGTACTCATGGTTGTGTATACTCTCTGTGTGCTCCCTGTCAGATATACACTTGTGTCGACATGTGTGAATGTTCTGTCACTAACGCCTTTGGGGTTCATTGTCGGCATCGCCGACGCCTGTTTGGTACTTGATACAGTAGATACTGAGTCAACAGATCGGTTGTGTTATACTTGTTCATAGTAAACACGGTATGGGAGACACAGTAGTATGTGGGTGACCCTGTCGGCGCCAACTGTTATTACCGGGTGTAAATTGACATGCTGTAACTAACTTATACCTGTGTGTATATATATATATATATATATATATAATATAGTTCGGTTCCGTGAGTCTGTAGCTCGGGCACAGACATGGTTATATTTGTGGGGGAATGTTATTAAAATTATTTATATATAATTCCCTCGGACCCCTCGGGGTCGCAAGAATGTTATTTTGCCTGGTTACTACTCCCTGCTGTCGATGATTTACTAGGTTTTCTGTCGACTATAATGTTTCCTGGTAGAGCCACAACTGCGGATTCAGTACATGGTCATACACATTCAGAACACAATGTCACTTGGGTCCGGAAGGTTCCGGAGAATCCGCTTATATGTATGGTATATGTATATATAGGTAGGATATGTGTGTATATTACAATATGTATATTCATCTCATGATTTATAATGAATGCTGAAGTAATAGTATTCTTTCTCATGTGCTGGTCGCTCTGTTGATAAAGCTCTAGGTCGGCCGTGACGAGTGGGTCTCCCGTCCTCTCAAGGAGTCCGAATGTTTATTCTTTTCCAGCTGCGGAGAGAATACTGTGAAAGTCAACTCCTGGTCGACACGGCGTCCTGTCACAAAGGATCGGATACAGGAAGCTAAGTGGTATTTTATTTCTATTCTTTGGACTTATATGCATTACACGCACATGAGGGAGTGTTTATATTCGGAAGGACATCCGATAAAATTATCCTGCAGAGATAGGGGATTTTCCTTAAGTTGGGTTTTCTCTATATATCGCGGCAGGCTACAATGCGTATACAGGAGGTGGCCGGGGAAATGCTGAGGCTGACTCCGAGAGATGCTGGAGTTTTTCCCTGGGTCGGTGTGCCGCTGTTTGGTGATGCCTTAGTTCAGTCAATCTCGGCGGATACTCCTGATAAATCTAACTTGGTGAGTTAGATTCCCTCACAACTGTTGGTGACTCATTTTTCTGTGGGATGCAGTCGCTTTAACTAGTTCGATGCTGTTCTTTTTTCCTTTCTGGGCAGATGGAGGGTGAAAAGGTAAGTGTTCTGCAGCCTTGTTAGGTTCGCAGAAGCGGATGTCGTTTGCTGTTTCTCACACATCCACCACATGGTGCTGAGTCTACCTGCGTGGACCCCACTCCGGTGGGGACTCGTCTACTACTTTTCAGTTAGTCCGGGAATAGTCCAGGACCCGTGAGTTACTTGTGGAATCCAGAGGGGGACTGTCTGGAGTTACAGATGTTTCTCCTCAATGTTTTCCTAATAGATCTTCCCGTTTCCTCTCTGGAAGGGGAGGTAATACGCGACGCCATATCAGAGGTGCGTCAGGTTCAGGGCCTTGTCCTCCTGTCCGGTTATAAAAAAAAAAAAAAAGTTTACGTGCGTTGTTTTACGCATTCAGATTACCTGGAGGGATAGCCAGGATGGTCTTTGCCATTTCACTGGAGTGATGGTAGTATGATGGTTTTCTTTAAATAGTAAGATCCATTGTTATTCTATTATGAGATGTTCGCCTGATTGAGGCGAGGTCTAGTAACAAGTGGTGTAAATCGTTGTTTCTCTCTGACTGTTCTTCAACACAGGGAAGGGCTGTTGTTCCCAACGACGCAGAGGTCGGAGGTGGTATCAGAGTAGATACTGAACGGTTGACGTTCTGTGCTTTCCTGTGGAATGAGGTCTGAGGATCCTGAGTCGGATCAGATTTGCAGTGCCAATCCATCTATATGTTCCGTTGATGAAGAAGTTGGGTGCGGCCTAAGAGGCCTGTTCGGTGAGCAGGTCAAATGCCAGAGTGGTTTTAACGGGACCTGTTGGGAATGTGGTCCGGGTCTCACTGCCACATGCACCAGAATATAATTCTAATGGCCAGGATATCGCTCCTGTGGTGTCTGCTCAGCTCTCACCTCCTAGAGGGACGAAGGGCGGGATCCAGGATTTGATACTGGTGTCCATGTATGCAGATCTCCAAGGCTGGGGAGCAGTACTTGCATGGGAAGTATTTCCAGAGGAAAAGGTCAAGCTGCGAAGCTTGTCTACAATAAGTTTTCTTGAAGTAAGAGCTATTTTCAACGAACATATTCTTCGTGATCTGCCCGTGTTAATTCTGTCGGACGATTTGACAGCAGTGGCGTAAGTAAGCCGCTAGGGCGGAACAAGGAACAAAGAGGCAATGGCAGAAGCTGAAATAGTTTTCCGCTGGGTGAAAAGACTGGTAAACGTTATATTAGCAGTCTTGATTTCGGACGTAAACGACGGAGAATTAGATTTCCTCTATAGACGCGCTCTCCATCCGGGAGAAATACTGTCGTCATCGAGAAGTTTACAGAAGTGACAAGTCTTTGAGGAGTACCTCAATTGGGCAGGTTGACGTCTCGCCTCAACGAGAGACCTCAGGAATTTGGTTCCGGGTCAAGGGACACTCAAGCTATAGCAGTGGACGCCCTCGTGACACCTTGGGTGTTTTCAGTCGGTCTATGTGTCCCCTCCGCTTTCACTCTGCTGAAGGCGATAAACGTAAGAAGAACAGAGGTTCCGGCGATCCTCATTGTTCCGGTCTAGCCAAGGGGGGCTTGGTATCCAGTTCTTCAAGATTTATTCATAGAAGATCCCTGGCCTCTTCCTCTACGGGAGGAACTGTTACAGCAAGATCCGGGCGTGTATCAGGACTTACCGCGGCTGCGTTTGACGGCGTGGCGTTTGAGTGCCATATCCTAGTCCGTTCGGGTATTCCCAGCGGGGTCATTTCCACACTTCTTCAGGCTAAAAAAGAAGTAACGACGAAGCCTTAATACTGTATTTGGCGTAAATATGTGTCTTGGTGTAAATCTAAGAAGCTTCCTACGGCAGACTTTCAGCTGAGTCGTTCTTCTCCATTCTTTGCAAGCAGGTGTGGATGCAGGCCTACAGTTAGGCTCTGTTTCAGGGCTGTTTTGGCCCTGTAAATTTTTCTTAAAAAAAAAAAAAAAAAAGAATTGGCCATCTTTCCGGAAGTTCAGACTTTCGTGAAAGGAGTACTGCACATCCAACCTCCATTGGGGCCCCATTGGCACAGTGGGCTCTTGACGCGGTGTTGCGTTTCTTGTGTCTCACTGATTGGAACCTTTATTAAAGGTTGTGTTAAAATTTCTCTCTTGGAGAGTGGTCATGCTTTTGATTTTTGGGCGACCGCAAGGCGGTTGTCGGAAGTAGCGGATTTGTTTCACAAGAACCCCTGTTTGATCTTCCAAGTGGTTAGAATTGAGAACTCGGATAGTAGTTCTGCCGAAAAAAGGGTTTTCGGGGTTTATAAAAAATCTGCCTAGTTTGATGCCGTGGTAACTTCAGCAATGGCTGATTCAATGTCTCTCGATGTAGTCAGGGCTTTGAAGATTTATGTCGCCAATTGGGCTCAGTTTGGGGAAACAGAGGCTCTGTTTGTCCGGTATGCTCCCAGCGTGCTTGGGGCGCCTGCGTCTCTGCAGTCTG
The DNA here is from genome assembly GCF_028390025.1 of Pseudophryne corroboree. Lineage (NCBI taxonomy): Eukaryota > Metazoa > Chordata > Amphibia > Anura > Myobatrachidae > Pseudophryne > Pseudophryne corroboree. The sequence continues at coordinate 372,707,085 of NC_086447.1, read as the reverse complement.
TTACACACTGGATCTGTGACACGATTCGGTGTGCTAGTTCTACGGCTGGATTGTCGTTACCGGAGTCGGGGGAGACCCATTCTACTAGGAAGATGGGCTCTTCTTGGGCGGATGCCCGAGGTGTCTCGGCAGGTTAACTTTGCCAAGCGGATACTTGGTCGGGTTTCAAACACCTTTGCTAAGCTCTACAAGTTTGATACCCTGGA